>NC_070630.1:8330475-8674736 GCF_947347685.1 Pleuronectes platessa | reverse complement strand
CTGCAGTCATGTGAATCTTAATGACTCTGTGATATGTGCAGATTGTATCCTCCGAGTTCTGCTACAGCCTGAAATAAACAGCTGCCAGTTGACGTTTGGGGAAGTTAAGCACCGCAAGCCACTCACAGAGGGATTTATTTTTGTTTCATTCTTTAATCTATTCTTTCGAGAGATCAGATATTATTTTTGTGAGCCAGATGTGGGCAAGAGGGCAGCACATATGAAGTTTCAGACAAACAATGCATTATCATATCAGAAAAAACACTCGCATAGAGACAGACAGGAAGGAAGATGAGAGAGAAAGCTCCGCCACCGCCTGAGAGAGAACAACTTATGCAAAACAATAGTTCCCACAGGATTCATCTTCTACAGCCCTAACTGGGGCTTTGAACTCAGTGAGAGAAAATAATTTGTTCAGTTTAAAGTTTTTCCTGCAGGCGATTCGGCGCAGATGAGAAACTTGGGGTCCAGTCGACAGAGCCGAGTCTGAACCATGAACCCGATTGACCGGACATCGCTGGCGAGCTGTTTGGTTTAATAATTAAAGAAACTTTCTACCTCAAGGCAGTTTGACTTATTAATTGTTAGCCGTTAATAAAATGATTTATGCAAACATATTTGCTATACACTGATTAAGATAAATAATTAAATAGAACAATATGTAAGACAGTCACAATAATGGAGCTGTTTTCCTCTGAGGCAGATATCTTTTTTATTTATCCTCTGTTTTATTTATGGCTTTATACTTTTAGCTTTCCCTGAATCTGTTTTTGTTTTCTTTCTTCCACACAAAAAGAAAAACAAAGTAGATATGAGAGGATTTTATTTGAAATCGTGGACTGACATTTTTTTTACTGATATTTACAAAGTTGGTATTTTGATGTAACTTCACAAATTTGGTGTCATTGTCACAGTCAATATATGGACATGAATCTCTATTTCAGTCATTTATCACTTTTTATGTTGTTTGTTATAAATTTGACTAAATATCACATTTTGTTCCGTTTTGCAATTTGTTCACATTGCCATCTATTTTCTTCATCATCTTGTGGTGCAGATGGGCTTCAACATGTGTCTTTGCTGTACAGAACATCTCTGAGTCATTACCAGTTGAATTGAGTCATTTCTTTATCCATCACTATTTGAAGGATGCATCTGAAAACCCATTCATTTCTTATATTGCACGAACTCTGTCTGTGTTTCGAACCGCATGGAGGAACCGCACGTCCTTTCTGCACAGAGCTTTTATGACAAAACCGATTCCCACATCTCCACTCGTGTGCAGCCCTATGCAAATCAATTCACTGTCGAGACGCGTAATGAAGTCATAAACCCTCCATAACCCCCAAGCCAGGCTCTCCAATGCAGAGGTTGCTGGTGTGGTGTTCCCTGTTGAGGCCACCTTATTAGGCTGAATGACAAACACTTGAAGTGGAGAGATGCTGCTGGGGGAGGAGGCTCGTGCTTCCCCACATTTCAGTCTCTTGTTAGTTTTCCAGGGTACTTTATTATTCTGTTGTGCCATTTTGAACACTGTGATGCCCGCCATGATTACCCGAAGATACGTTATGTATTTGGGTTCTGTCCTCAAATGGTAATGTCCCTCTCATACTAATGCTTTCTCTAAATGTTTCTCCGGAAGAGCGGGGTAATTGGGGGTGCTCCAAAATGAAGGCTATCCAGGCAGCTGTGTCTTTTCCTGACCTGGTTTTCGATAAGTAGCTCACCGTTTTTTTCATCCCGTGCACATGCATGAGGAAGAGCGTGCACGTGGTTGATGCACGGTTCTGAGGATGGTTTCACACTCTTCCACTGATCCACAGGTGGCGGTGAGGAGGTAAGGCACCAAGATCTACAGTAATCTAGTAAACAGGGATTTTAACAATACTGCATTTTAAATTTACTTTTTAAATTTTAGTTCCATACATAGCTAAATGATCCAAATGCATTTCAGTAGTATCACTAAATGAGGTTTCACGATTCTCGCCACAGTCTCATAATAAACCACCTCAATGCATTACTTACAGAACTATTTGCCGCACCTTGCTCAAACTGCTGAGTATCAGAGTGCTCGTGCTGTCACGTGCTGCTGCGAGCCAACACATGCTCCTGCTGTGGTCAATAATATTTTGACCAGCCACACAGACAGATGACCTCATAGCTTCAGCTGCAGATGAGGCATTAGTGCAATAATGTCAGCAATGTGTGCCAGTCACTCTGAACCTCCCAAGCGTGACCTTCATCAATGTGCACACCCTGTACCGCCATAGATTATTGAATCTGTGGGAAATGCTAAATATAAAAATATTTGTTGTATTTTTATAAGAAAACTACACCGAATATGTTCAACATAGGATTTAGATTATGCCTCCATGACTGCACCTACAGTACAAGCTGGAGTTAACACCCTGTCTTTATGATGAAAAAAAAGAATAAGAGAACTTGTGAACTGGTGAAACCATAAATCAATACTAAATTTCAGAGGTCAACTGAACACTAAACTCACCCATGATATTTCAATGTATTTTCCGTGGGATACAAACTGCAACTTCTCATGACAGGCCGGGTCCAGGCTGACAGGGCAAGTGATGCTTGAGGCTTTGCTGCCACAGAAATGCACTTTAATACTTTACTTTGCTCCAGAACGAGATATTTCCCCCACTGGCTTTCTAATTCAATGTATGACCTCTCGCCAGAGAGTTTTAAAAGTCTTCAGGCAAGGATCCAGCAGCTTTAGGTCTGCCCAATGACAGATGAGCCGCAGAGGCAGGAGCAAGACAGCTTGCCCTGGGCAAACCACAGAGCTTTGGTCAGCCTGCAGGGGTGAACTTCTGCTGCAGCGATGGGAAGGAACAAGCTCCTGTAACATTATTTCCCCTCTGCAATATGGCACTGTCCTTTCAAGGCAACCACAGATCACAGCGTGCTACCAAACAGTGGGAGATCCTTGTGCAGACGGTTGATCTTGTCTGATTCTGTCTGATTTTATCTAGCAGCTGTTTATCACAGGAAAACCTGGACTCAGTCCCTTGGGCAGGAAGCAGCCACAGGTTCAGACAATGAACATGTAAATTTAAATACAGTATGTAGCTTGTTCCTCCCTCGAATGGAGACAAGTTCAAATTTAACTGCATGATCAGCACAGATCACAATATGAGAGCAACAAGGAGACAAGCCGTGTTACCCTCTGGTGTTACTAATTGCTACCATAGAGTTTTTTTTGGAGTTGTTGGAATGAGTCAAAGCTCATTTAGTAATTGGATATGCAAGCAAGAAAGTGAATAATAGATCTTAAGGAGTAAAAGGCCTGTTTTGCATATGAGGGGAAGCTGCTGCTTTGCATATTGTAAGTAGTACACTTGAGTACGCTGGCCATTTTCTTTTCACTGGTGAACAAGCTTTTGTGTCGGTATGATGTATTACACGCGTGACGACACCTGTTTGATAATTAGGACACAATTCAACCACAAATGTCGTAATTGAGTTATTGTTATAAAGGCCGTATGGGTCTTATTATAGCTGCTCTTTGAATGTGTCACCACATGTAATATCCATTTACTGCGCTGCACACAAAAGACAAGATGAGAAGATGATGTACTCTTGCTGACAGCTCTTTGAAACATTTTAACTCTCACCATTTAGAGCTAATTAGCGGGACATGTACCTATTAATGCACTGATCACCAGCCGATCTGGCATTTTGCTCGTCTGCCCGGCTCAGACTCATGCATACGGCAGATCTTTGCCACGCATCCTCCGAGCCATTGTAGTCCAGTGCTGGAGGGAGCCTGCCCTGCAGTTACGCCATTATCAGACGGCTGATAAAATGTTAACAAAGAAGACATTAGAAAGCAAGCGGCAGACAGCTGGTGCAATCTTAGCGGAGCAGAGCGGCAGTGGAGATGTCAGACAGTCATTCTGAGTCGCTGCCAAAAGCCACAATATGGTCACTAAAATTGTACTGCATGGACAATTTGCTTCTCTGTACAAGAATTAAAAAGGGCTCTTGAGGACTGAGCAGAGCGTAAAACAAGTTATATTCACAGCCCTTTATATGAGTCTGCTTCTGAAAGATATCCTGCTTCTATATATCTTGCTTGTTATCATTAGGCTCAGGAAATTTATAGAATTAGATTCCTCGAAGACGGAAAATTATCGACCATTGTTTAAATCAGTGTCAGCTCCCCGGATGTTTTTATATCGTATTTTGAAGAGCTCTCCTTTGCTTGCTTTTTTTTGCAACAGTCTTAGAGCAGAGCTGCTTTGCTCCTTTGAAACACTTGTAATTCACCTTGAAGTTAAATCAAATGTTTGAACTAGTCCCACTTCAGCATTGAAATAGAAAGAAACTGTTTTTTTAGAGGCATTAAACACGACTGGAATCTATCCTGAATATGGAGTTTGATCACGAATTCGGTGCCATCTGGTGCACGTGGAAGAAGTGACAAATGTTAACAGGGGCTCTTTGTGGCGCCTGCGTGAGAACTTGAACATTCAAAGTTGACAAATGTGTTTGGTCTCTCGGGGACTCGCCCTCGTAGTCCCTGAAACTCCCCCAGCTCCATACTGAATGCATCATCTGGCCGGGAGCAGAGATGCGGTGTGGTCGGAGCGTCCGCCCGGTCTTTTAAAGACGCACCTCTGGAGGCGCGACAGTTCGGCAGAGGAGGCAAAAAATAATACAACTGCGATATCTTCCCGCCATCTTGTCTGGTCACAAGCGGCTGAAGATAACATAGCTCAAAGTCAGTTGTTGACAGTAAATGGATCATTCGGGGCGGGAAAAAAATGGCTGTTATGACAAATATGATGCAGTGTTATGGTTGAAAATCTTTAAGAGTCATGCACCGCCACAGGGTTAGGTTAGAGAAAACCTTAATCAATTGTAAACTACTCTCTCGGTCGCATCGGTTGTTTCTTTGAGTTTATCTTTGAGCCGGCAGGGCTAATCTCTGGCCTGGCCCGCAGCGGTCACCAGTGAATACAACAGTGCACACGGCACATTCGTCACAACTGTCTGCAGGCGAGCACACAGACACAGTAGTTACAGTTGTTGTGCTGTTTTTCTATGATGACAAGCAAACACTGTGCATGACCACACGCAGCTGCATGACGGGATGTCTGAATCTGGGGTGCCGGGACCATTGTTTCAGCATAGTAAGTTGACGTCATGTAATGAAAAAATGCAGGTCACATCACAACAGACAAAACCTAGACAATTATGATGTCGACACAAAACTGATCCATTTCGTGACATTTCTATAAAAAGCGTGTGTCTGCATGTTTGTACCAATCTAGTGTCGGCGTGTGGAAGGACAGATGTGTGATATCTTTTGTTGCATCAAACACACTGTCATTTATCAAATCGCTCGACCTCTGGCCGGTGCCCTTAGCCACATCCACAGAGTCTAGCTTTGATGGATGCCTTATTAGGGTCCTTTATTAGTGTACTTTAGCCGGGAGATAAACTTTGTAATTAATGTCTCAGTTTGAGTATATCTCATTTATTTCAATCGGATAAAGGTGACTCTTCCAGCCGACCGGAGAACAATGGCCATCGGAGGAGACAGCAGCTTGGCAGCCGAGCGGAGACTCGGAATGCTGAATAACAACCCCGTCATCCATCATGGTGTGTAGGGAGTCGGCAGGCTGTGTTTCGTCCTGAGGGGAAGATCCAAGGAGCCGGTCACAACCGTGAGGGATGGCGAGACTGAAAACGGCCACTTTCCACCAAACAACTCTCTGCTTCACATTCCGAACTGTGTAGTTTATAAAAAGAGGAGAAAATTGGAGGGCCGCACTTGATTACCTAACTCCGCAAAGTAGACCTCAATTAGAATTCAAAGCATTTGAGCAGCTAGTGGTTGCCAATAGGTAGGACTAGCCCGCTGCTGTAATCTGCGGCTGGAAATCACCCACGCGTCATTAAAATCAGAGCTGATGAATGACACGATGATGAGAGCCGCCCGAGCTCTGCTCAGCCGTGCTCTGTGATGATGGCGGTAGTAATTTTCCTGTTAGGCTGGCCCCTCCTGTTTACTTAACCTTTCCGCAGTCCTCATTAACTCCCCAGCACCAGTGACTATGTTGGGACGCCAAGGGCAAACACAATGGGCAGCTGGAGCCGAGCTGAGACCATCACTTAGCTGGTCTAAGGTCAGTCTGCGATCCTGCTGCTGCGAGCGCTTCACTCCAAATCTTACCATGTCATTACATTATTCCTGCTGCTCGCGGTGCAACCAGCAATAACCACTTTTCACAAGATTCACTCTCCTGTAGGAATAAGGTGAGGCTTAAATCAGGAGGGCTGTTGTTGAGGGAAAGAAATCACACTATTTCATTCTACTCTGCAGATATGCTGAGATTTTATATTTTTTTTATATGAAGAAATACCTTAAGTTTAGCTCCGCGACAGAAAGGACAAAACGCAAAGCCAGCACTGGGAGTAATGGGATATGCAGTCATTCATTCTGCTGCTGGTTCATGCTCTCTGGCCAAATGACATCTTGGAACAGAGGCACGCTGATACAGTAGCACCTCGTGAAAATCACAGCTATTATTAATCCAGAGAAGGACAGCAGTCTGAACACACACGGCCATAAAAGAAACACAGTCACAAAACACCGAGACTTAGCATTCCCATCTATAAAGAGCAGCTTAACACGGCACTGGAAATGTGCGCAATTAAATTTTCAGGAGCTCAGTGATAAAAACTCATTTCTAAAGCTGCAAACATTACAGAAACATCTGACTGTTGCATTTTTACAAAACTGTCATTGCGTTGTTAGCGCGCGGTGAAATATGAAAGCAGAGTTTACTGCCACGGTGAAGTGAGACGACATTATCGGCCTCAACTGGGACCTGACAAACCTCTTCAGCGTTTATGAATCACTGAGCATCACCGAGTTTCCACTCACATTAAACACCGTTTGATGTTTCCGCCGTTTCATCGCCCTCCAACATACAGATGTACAGCTCATAATGTTTTGATCTAAAATGCCGTATTTCAGTTTAAAGTTATGGATCAGCTATAGTGCTGCGTCTGCCAGGTTAGTGCCTTTGAGTCAGAATTACCTGGAGGTTCCAGTAACACAACTCTGTCTCATAGAAATGACAACTATAAACAACTAAATTTGCAACAGCAGATACTTTTTAAACAAAGAAATATCCAATTTCTTTATTTTGCAGGACGCAAAAAGGTTAGAACGGAACTTATTGGTGAAAGGAATTCCAATATATATGCGTGGTTCAATATTAAAGTTTTTTTTGGTTCAGTTTAGACACTTGTTTAAGGTTAGACAAAAAATGTTGCTTGTTTTAATACAGAAAAGTTATTATAAACATAATTTCTAGTAGACAAGGCTGGAGGGTTAAGGCACATACGGGCACATCGAGCATGAACTGGACCTTTGGTGCATGTCCGACTCCTCGCAGCATGTTTACTCTCTCCACTCATCTGTTATTTCATGAAGGTGAAATTAATCAAAAATGAGAACAGTAGAGCCCATTCCTTCACCTTCACCAAACTCTTTCTTTCACCAGAGTGAGATTATTACTGTGTCTGAATCTGCACCACACGCACTGATTCATCTCAAAACCTTGAGACAGAAAAATACCAGAAAAACAACCCTGTGTCATTGGATCTGCACCAAAATATATTTGGTTTCTCCTCTTTCATTTCCTATCCCTCCACCAGGTTTGGAGCAAATCGGTTCAATACCAATAATCTTTGAAATAATGAATACAGAGACAGCGCTGCAATGATAAGGTTATTAAATATTTAGCTGAAAAGTAAACTGTAAATATTTTTGATAAAAGGTTAATTGGTTAAGTCGTTCCTCAAGCGTAAATACTGAACATCTCCTGGTCCCTGCAGGTGCTACAACGTGAGGATTTGTGACGATCGTGTGACGATAGCAAACTGACAATCTTTCAGTTGCGGACTGTTGATCAGGCAAAACAAACTAATCCATGACGTCATCCGTAGCTGTGGGGACCATTGTTACTAATCCCTAATAGATCATTAAAATAGGTCCTTGTCAAAATTTAGACAAATAAAAACACAAACAGTTATTAATTGTGTTGGGTTCCGTGTCTGGGCGATTAGGTGGTTTTGGAGTAAAAAACAAAGCCAATGAATCTCTTGATCGCTAAACTGAAACAAAAGTACTACACTAAAGTAAACCAAACCCTGTTTATAATTGTTGGTAAAATTTAAGTTTCCCTGTTGACTATTGGAGATAAATGCTGGTTTTAAATCACGATGAAGTCTTCAGAATTCTACACAGTTCGGCCTTACTCTGGAAGTTGCCTTCACAGTTTTATGGACGTGCCTCTGAGGCGTTCTCCCAGTCGACCAGTTAAAGCAGATGGCCGGTAATGTCAGCACGGGCAGCGACTTCCTCTCTTAAGCTCCAACTTTGTCCCTGTCAGGTCCCTCAGGTTATTTGAAATGCTCACGAAAGGTCAAGTCGGCCATGTTAGCGCAAACAAGAGGCCGATTTACACCGACGTGCTCTGTCTCTGTGTCACTCTCAGCGGGACACACACACTCTGTTTTGTTTAAGTGGGCCTGTCTTCAATCAGTTAAATCAACAGCAGCCGTTTGGAGCAGGAGCCAAAGTGACAGGTGAACCGGGGCACTGTCTTCTCCCCTTTCCCCGCGTTATCAGCTCCCAGTGTCGTGAATGGCAGGACTTGAGCCACTCTCCTGTCGATAGGGAAACAACCCACGAGCCACACAGGAAATCCATTAGCCCAATACTGCTGTTTGACATGCTCCGAGTGAACTGCACTTATCCTGACACGCTGCCACACGAGGCAGTGCTGTGACTTCACTACTGAGCCGACTGCAGCGGTGCGAGCCAGTGGCCAAACTGGGAGCTGTGATGAAATTAAAACTGTTTAGTTTAGAGGTTAATTCACCAAAATTACAAAATGAAAATGTTCTACTTACCTCTTGTGAAGCATAAACTAGTTTGGTCCAGTTTTTTGTCATTTAACCGATTAATTTATTGCTTTTTCAGTTAATCGTGAAGCACCATTAAAAGTCCCCATCATACTGTTAGTGAAAGATAATCATTTTATTCTTTTAAAACACAAAAAGCCTCACATTTAAGACACTGGAACTAGAGTGTTTAGTACAAGATAGGGTCAAGCTAGCGTCTGGCTGTAGAGATAACATAATGGCTGTGTCTCAATTTGTGGGCGGCGTTCTTCGGAGCTTCTGGGACAAACTGTCTTTCAAAGAGTTGACGGCAGAAGCAAGCAACTTACACTTTCACTTAAAGTATTAAGGTTATATTCTGGAATTTATATTCCTGTCGGGAGTTCGATGAGAGGATCAATACCATTTTAATTTCTTATATTTATAATAAAAACGATTCAGGTGGCAGCCGGTGAGATAGAGAAAGATAATAAAATCATTGACTGTCTTATTTTACTCTATGAATTAATACAAAATCAAGATATAACATGTTAATTGTTGAGCTGTTAATGTGCTGGTACGTAAATGTACTGATATATAGGTGAAATAATTACATTTGCCGAAACGCGAAACTAATTCCTTAAAGATAAGTGACCAAATGTGATTTTATTATTTGTGTCATCCAGCACCGAAGCACTGTCGACCCCAGAATAACATAGAGGGAAACTGTGTTTGTTTTTAGTTACACCTACACTTGCCAACACTTTCACACCGGAAAGTAAACAACAGTTGACACGAAATAGGCTCCCAGTTTGTCTGGGGTAAAGGCTGGTGACCTTCAAGCCATCTGGTGACCTCCTACCAGCAAATAAGAGACGCTTTTCCAGCAGCAGCCGAGCACGAGAGCGCCTCAGACTGTATTACTGGTTATATCTCTGCGAGTGTCCTTCAGCGTCATTTAGGTCACTCCCTCCACTGTGTTATACAAATAAAATTACGCACAGAATGCAATTCGACTGCTATTTCTCCGCCTGGCAAATTGCTATGCGGCCGGGAGAAATTGAAAAAGCTGGCAAGGTCTCAGGTACCTGACAGTGACTGTGACTATGATGAAGTATCCTCCTGTTACCACTGTTGACTTTGCCAAATATCAGAGATCTCCACTGTCTCCACCCCAATGCTCTGGGCCTGCCAGCTTTATAAACAGAGAGGAATTGGTGCCAGTACTTCTATAAGTAGCACCAACAGAGCAGCCTGTAGGATCATGCCTCTCCAAATGTCTCGCTGAGAGGTTACTTCGTCTTCATGTTCTGTTTTGCTCCTCAGTTGATTTGGAGATTCCAGGACTCAGTGACTTGGAGCACCGAGAGATTGGAAAGAAAACCTGTTCACAAAAAAAAGTTGTGCATCAAAACAATCGGTGGCAACTGCTGGTGTAAGAGGAGGCTTCGAATACAAATGAGTCACTATCAACTTAAACTTGTACAGGAAACAGGATTCTTTTTAAGTAGAAGTGAAATTAAAACACATTTTTAAGGTAAATCAGTATGTTTGTATTGAATTGACATTTTATTATTGGTCATTCTAATTGTTGATTATCTATACACCCGAGTAAATTTATTGTTTTATCAACTATTTTATTTTAAAATGAATTACGTGTGGCCAGAGGAAGAAAAGGCCACCAGCTCTAACTGTGAAACTAAAAACCTGACATTGAGATGTTACATGATAAAGCACATGTTCAAGCTTTTCCTTTATTTCTATGTCTTTAATTTTTGAGCCGACAAGATATTTTCAGACTTTAAAAAAAGAATCCAGAACGGTCCTGTCAATACACAGAATATCAACCACTTCAAAAATTGCGTAAAGCTCTTCTAACCATTGAGAGCTCAGTGATTGACTCTATAAATAGGCTTAGTTTAACATATGCTTTATCATTCTGAGTAGACGATTTCAAAGTTGGACCATTTTCCTTTTTCTGTCTACTTGTGGGCTAACCAGAGAAAAGGAGTCAATCTGTAAACCTCTAGAAACCCTCTTATAGCTCCATTAGTGCACTTGCATTGCTTCAGGACAAGCAAGGCAGGCAGTGCTTGACCAGCGGTGGCCAAAAATAGACATCGATAAGAATACAGAAGTGAAAGCAAATCTCAATTTATATCTCAGAACAGCTTTCAGTCCCAGGAAGGACGTTATTTTGTCCATTTGTATTTATTTCGTATTTAAATGCCATCTTGTGACGAGATTTGGGTGAACTATCGATCTCTGACAGGTGACTGCCTATAGCTTACAGACGGGCCTGTTTGCCAAAATGACTCAGCTTCCACTGTCCAGGGATCAGTTATGATATTGCACACATTACTGCCAAAGACTAAGCCATTTGCCTGAAAAAGGCCAACGTTGAGCCAGGATCCTGCATCTCCCTCGCCAGCTGGACACCATTTTTCTGGCCAAAAATACACTTTTACAATTTAATTTCCTATTTTTATTGCATAATGGTTGTTTTTCCGATTGTAACGTTAGATCTCATAGCTTTTAATAGTTCAAATCAATTCTGTTGTGTTACATTGGATAACAAATGCACACAGCATTTTCACATCCGTACAACGGAAGCCAGACAGAGGCAGTTACTCCTATTTTATCTCAAACCCTGTGTCTTAAACAGCTTCATGTGTTTTGAGGCTGAGTAAACTTTTCATGTGTGAGAATGGAGGACTGCAGTGGACGACCCAAACATCTCTGCTTCCATTCTCAATGTAAATACATTCACGTCAACCAGGCCACTGACTGTAAAGGTAACATGAATAAAAAGCAACAATCGAGCTGGTTAACGTTCACTTTGTGAGTGAAACACTAAGTTAACAGCAGAGTGGGTTCTGCCAAACGCTTAGTGTTGTAAAGAGACGGGGCGCACTAACAATGATATGTGGATTTGTTGAAAAACATATTGTGTCAGCGTTAGTGGGTTGTACAGTTCTATGACACGCTGCAGTCAGTAAAACTCAACGCCAGCTCTCACACGTCAACTGCTCCCGTGGGAGACACACAACCAGCAGCGACGCGTAGACGTGGTTTCCACTGAAGCGCTTCATTCCTGCAATTAAGAGCGAACAAAATATGAAACACAGCTGCAGCATCATCAAAGCTTATGTCCTCTCACACCATAAGGAAAAAAAATAAAGGAATTCAAGTGTCTGTGTATTGTTTAAATACTTAAAATCAGATTTTTTAAATAAAAACTGACAATCCACCACCTGCTTTACAGTACTTGGTTGAGCATCTCACACTAAATGTACATTATCTCAAGGCTATTTACATATTGAGGTCGAGACATTAGAGCATTAAAGAGAAACCTAACCCAACAGAATCAGACTCACGGTGGGGGGGAGGGGGGGGCTGTCTCGACAGGTGAGAGGAGAGAAAAGGGGGGAAAGAGGAGGAGGAGTAGGAGCAAAGGAGAGAGAGAAATACAGCACACTAAAATGCAACCTAAGAATATGCATGTCAAGCAAACGTACACAGGTGCACACACGTCCCCCCCCCCCCCCACACACACACACACACAGAATCATCCGAGCAGCTGAACCCAGAGAAAGAGACATGTTATGACAGAAGTAAAGTGGTTATCTATGATAAGAAATGTCTATCCTTCAACCAGAAATCAAATTTCTCACTTCACATTTTATCTGCAGGGTAACACCTGTTGCAATAACAAGTCAGATGGATACAGACACATGTGGGGTATTCACCCGCCAATATCCTTTTCACATCCAGGCCAGGGGAATGTGTACATGCTACCCCGTTTCAAAACTACACTTAGATGTGCAAATCTGTGCAAAGTCGCATGTTGACTGCAAACGGTCTCCCCCTCGCTCCACGTCAACACCGGTGTGGAACTCGTGTTGTCCTCCACAGCTACCGCAGGTGGTATTTTGATCTAATCCCACAATCACAGATTCTCAAATCTCAACGTAAACATGCTGCACTTATCCCTCAAAGTGAGGCTGGAGAAAATGAGCAGGTCACTGAAGAGAATCCGCAGTAATGTCCCCTTCGGTGTCCATCGATCACGTCAAACCCCTCCTTTAGCTTAGGGACATTCTGTGTTTTGACAAGCCTCACTAGACCGAGAACCCTGTGTTTAAGGCCGAAAGCCTGTGATTATGTGGCCGCTGGCAGACGAGGCCCTGAACTACATGTGGCGTGGAAACCTGATCCATTTATCTTTGGGATTGTGAAGATGCGTCTGACCTTGCTGCCCCAAGGAAACGTTGATAAAGCTTTTTTCCTCACAATCACGGATGATAGCACGTGATCAGCCAACACGTGCAGACACTACGGGGCAGAATGTGGTGGCTTGAAACTGGGTATTTCTCAGTCGTGTCTCCTGGCAATTTAATGTAATATTTGGAGAAAGTCTGAAAATTAACTGTTTAAAGATTTATAAGACACAAAAAAAACCTCTGTGCTGCTGAATCGCACAACTTTTCAGCTTGTTCATGACAAAACTGTAGATTTGTGTTTACATTTCCCTGCGCGGTGCACTTCAGCAGTTATGATGGGGATCCAAATGTTTACGAGTGGTTAGGGCTTGTCAGGCAGTGGCCCTGTCTGCCTTACCTCACAAAAGAAAAAACAACATGATAAATTGGGTCAGAGATAACAAGTGTAGAGGGAAACTGTACCTTCAGCTCTAACTTGTTCCAGCTGTCGCCCGTCACTTCAGACCTGAAGACACTTCTGTCTGATCTGTTGTTTCATTTTTTAACCCATTCACTTTATCTGACATCTTTAGTTTGGAGCTGAACAAATTAGTCAATAGACAGAAAAAATGATGTGTAACCACTTTGTTAATTCAAGAAATGTTTGTGTCTTTTTCAGTCAAGAACTCAGTGCCTCAGATTCTCTGCTGTCCTCTGTTTTTTAATGCTGGAAACTGGATAAATGTAGGTTTAAACTTAAAATCCCATTGAACGGTTCCATTCTGCATAAATACCTTCACTTAATACTTTGAAGTTAATTTAGCTGCTAATAGTTATGTTCTTTTACTTTTAATAGAATTTTAAATGGATAACTTTCTTCCACTGCTTCGTAGCATACTTTGTTATACTCGTGCCCATTTATCCTTTCTGACCACAGACTGTGTAAAAAGATATATCATGCATCTGTACTTCTTCCCGACCTGCGTCTGATATTTTTTATCTTCACTTTAAAGGAGCTGTCATGCCGTCCATTGTTAAATAACCTCAATAGCTGCGGTCCAAAAGTGAAAGTTAAATAAATCTCCCTTCCTAAACACGATGAAAAGGTCATGGGGTCATGGGGTCAATAAGAAGTCCTTTATTAGTCCCTTTAATAGTCCCGGTGCTTTATTAGTCTCTTTATAAAAGATGTGAGGGAGAATCTGTGAGGAGTTAGAAAAGAGGACCGCTGTGCAAAAAGAAAATGTGACGGCGCTTGGTGATTCTAACAGCATGTCCAAGGCAGTGACAGGCTGGATACCTACTACTTCATATCAAGAGTGGTGTGACCAAGTCTACAGATTACAGTTACCCTGTTCGATAGGCCACACTCGCAGCCAGGGTGAGAAGCTTCCCATCAGTAGTCGTGTGAGGAATAAATAAAGGGAGCTTGACTGAGATGTTGAAATCCCAAACACTTTCTCACCTCCACACACCTTGTTAATCCCTTGGTGAAGTGGGGATTGGTAGATTTGGAAAGTTCCAAGAGATGTTGGACACAGTGTTGACAGTTTGGACATCAGGGCGTTTGTTTACCTTCAGCTGGGTCCTGCTCAGGTCACAGCAGAGGTGGCAGTGTTTCTTAAGTTTTTCTAACTTTTTATTAGACTTACTCTCAACGAATCCCCTTCGTGCTCCATGTTACTTCTGGGGAAAATCGTTAGTTTAAATCAAGCGTTGGTCTTTGTGCCTTTAAAACTCCATTCCAACCCCATCACGTTCTGTTAGTCTAGAGGCTGGGCGCTAAACACTTTAGAGAAACTCCATCCCCGTCCATAAGTTCTGCCACCAGCTGTCCCAGTGAAGAGATCCTATGACAACAAGAGCTGCTTGCTTTGAAAGGCGAGGCTGTATTGATCGTGACAAAAAGAAATGTTGATGGCTCATAAAAAGATGCAGCATCCAGCAGACTTAATTAAATTCTTGTCAAACCAGATGGATACTCTTCTTCTTCTTCGTCTTCTTCCAGTCCCCTCATCATCCTGGATCTCAGAGTAGTAAGCCCCTCTCTTGTCAGTTCTGCTTCATGGCCAACAACCTGACTCCTGTCACACTTAAAAGATCATGTCCTTTGTAGAAGCTCCCCCCCACCATTTTGTAATCCCGACCCTAGCAATAATCCTTCCAACTACCAACGCTCGCACTGGACTCAAGTCTTCCAGTGGGTACACTCTTCACATCTCAGCCAGTGTCCTATTGTCCACTCTGACTTTGTTGTGTGGGAGCTGCTCTTTCTGAAGGGACTGATTCAGCTTGTCCTGTCAAGCTCCATCTGTTGACCTCGCTCTGTCCGTGTCTCAACATCCATGTTCACACTTCTCTGTTTGTTACCCATCTCCTGACAGAGCAACAGGACAGTGGCACAGATGACTTCTACAAATTAGTAGATTAGCACATCCTATGCTGGAGTTTCATCTGAATTGAGCCTTCCATTGCATCTTCATCAACAGTTTAGTTGATGACTGCACATCCACAATGCCTCCTATCGTAAGTCTCCCCCTTCACAGCAGTGGTCAAAAGCCCAAAAGCAACAGATGTTTACGAGTTCAAGGGACAATCTTATCCATGAGGAGTAAAAGAGGATATAGTGATAAAGCCACAAAGGCCACAGTGGGAGGTTAGATAGTGCAACTACACGTCGGACTGACACGGGAGACTGCACTCACAGAAATGAATCATGGTAGAGTTTATATTTATGCATATACATCTATTAGATTTTATTTAAATTAAATATTTTTTAAATGTATGTATTGAAATTAATTATAATCTGTGTAATTCTGTCAATTCTAAAATATATTAAATGTAATTACTTTGATACATAATAAAATGGTTTAAATAATCAAAGCTGTGAAACAAACACGATTCTTTTACTTAAAATGTATGGGATTGGTGCGCATACAATTAAGGCTACCGGTAAGTGAAGCGGAACAGGAAATGACACCCTCGTTTTCCACTGGACGCCATCTTCCCAGCTCAGGTGTAATGGTGAGTAATCCGAGTCATCCTTTGTATTCTTACATCAATCTGTGTATTATTCGTGCAGTTTTTACCGTATTACATATAATATCAATTCACTAATGATCAAATCTGCGGAATTCGTGATGACTGTAAGCAGTTTTATCTTGAGGCCTACTACCTCATGTGCTGGCACTCGCTAGCTAACGTAGCTAGCAATTCACTAAACTTCGTGCTGTATGCGGAGCATGGATGTATTATTCATCCACGATGTGGAGTAGGAAAAATGATCAATGATTGGCGAATTGAAATATATTTCATTCAAAACTTTTCGGGTATCTGAATGGCAGGGACACACCGGACGTGGAAGCGAATAGCCGCGAAGCGCCGCCATTTTCCTTTCGGGGCACATATTAACCGATTATGTCGTTCACACCAGAAGCAATCCGGTCTGGTCTAGAACCCTCTAAACCAGGGGTCACTAACTGGCGGACCGCGGTCCGGGTCCGGACCCAGAAGCCGTCCCATATGGACCCGGACCTACAGCCAGCTTTTGTAGTCATTACGGTAGTGGTTTAGCGGAGCTTCCGTTTTTTCTAACAGGCGCAGCTTTTGTAGTTATTACGGTAGTGGTTTAGCGGATGAGGAAGCGCATTGACCAATTGCATGCGAGTAAAGCCATCCCATGTGATACTACTCAGCCAATCAAGTCTGTGCATTCACGGCGGTAAACATTGCGACGCTGCAGACAGATGACAGAGTTAGAGGCAAGTAAGACACGAAAATACGGTAGAAAGAAAAGGAAAGATAGCGGTACAGGTAGAGAGAAACAAAGGAGTGAGTCGGAGAGAAGGAAAGAAGCAGGAGTGAGACGGAGAAAAGTAAAGAAGCAGGAGTGAGACGGAGAGAAGGAGAGACACAGGAGTGAGACGGAGAAAAGGAAAGACACAGGAGTGAGACGGAGAAATGTAAAGAAGCAGGAGTGAGACGGAGAAAAGTGAAGAAGCAGGAGTGAGACGGAGAAAAGTAAAGAAGCAGGAGTGAGACGGAGAGAAGGAGAGAAGCAGGAGTGAGAGGGAGAAAAGGAAAGAAGCAGAAGTGAGACGGAGAAAAGAAAAAAAAACAGGAGTGAGCCGGAAAGAAGGAGAGAAACAGGAGTGAGCCGGAGAAAACATAAGATACACATGTCGCTCTCCAAAAAATGAAAAGTGGACAGCGAAAATAGAGCATTCAATCCGGAATGGACAGACTCATTTCTGTTCATTCTTCCCACTGGGAGCACTAAACCAGTGTGTCTCATATGTTCAGAGACTGTGGCACTTATTAAAAGTGCCAATGTGAAACGCCATTATGAGACAAAACATAAAGGTTTTGAACAAACATACCCACCTAAATCTGAAGTGAGATCACAGAAAATAAGTGGTCTCAGAGCCCAATATGTCCAGTCCACCAGGATCCTGAGCCACTCATTCACTGCCCAACAACGTGCTCATGAGTGTTCCCTCAGAGTTGCTTGGATTTTGGGTCAACACAAAAAGCCATTTACTGATGGAGGGGTTATCAAAGAATGCATGAGTGCAGTTGCCGAAACACTTTTGACGGAAAACAACAACAACAGGTTTGTGATAAAATAAAGCAAATACCCATGTCAGCCTCATCTGCCACAAAGAGAAGTGAACTATTAACTGAGGATGTTCTAACCAAGCTAGATGAAGCCATGAAGAAGGCACCGTGTGTAGGCTTAGCCGTGGATGAGTCCATTGACGTGTGTGACAGTGCTCAGCTGTTGGTATGTCAGGTTTTTCAGCACCGACCAGAAAGCGTTCTGTGAAGACCTGTTAGGTTTCACTCCCCTTCAGACCAGTACAAGAGGTGAAGACATCTACCTGGCTGTTAAGGAAATGTTAAAAAAGAGAGGGATACATCCACAACAAGTGGTTTCAATTACCACAGATGGAGCCCCTGCAATGATAGGGAGAGAGAAAGGAGCTGTAGCAAGACTGAAAGAGGACAATCCTGAGCTCATAGGTTACCATTGTATTATTCACCAATCTGTCCTCTGCGCCTCCCTGTCAGATGAACATGCTGAGGTGATGAACACAATGATGAAAATGATCAATTTTCTCAGGGCATCCTCTTCCTGATCTGAGGCAGACTATAAAGCCAAAGCCGGATGTGAAGAGGTAAGTCATAAAACAGTGTAGTAGTAAGGATACTTTGTTTTGTTTTGGCTGTTGGGGCTGATTCTATTTAGTAGAATGGGGCATTTGCAAGGGTTGATGGGTTAGGGAAGAGAAGGTCAGGATAGGAAGAGATTAGTTCCTTCTATTTGCTAACAGGAAACAGAAAGAGGTTAGGAGAGAGGGAGGACGGCATGAGAGAGGGTTGGATAGGAGGGAGGAGTAAACCTTACCCTATGAGAGGAGATTAGGAGAGATGGTGGAGGGTAGGAGTGAGGGAGCAGTAGGTTTGCCTCTTTCCTACTGTCCTTTCACCCTACTTTGGCTCTTTTGGGTATTGTTACTTTGAATATTTTCATAAACCTCACAGATTTTTTATATTTTTAAGGGATGTTTTGTTGACTCCATTTTTATTGTGGCAGGTCAAATGCTTCGTTGGATAAAGTGCAGTCTCTTCTGTCTTCCCGGAAATCCTTGCGTCTTAAGGAAGCACAAAACCTTAGCCTCAGAGTAGGACGAACCTATGAACATGTAAGTTGGTCTCTTATGTTTCATGTGCACCATTAAATATTCACTAAATTAAAGGATTACCGTAAGAGTATTAATTTTAAGCAATGAGACACGACATGCCATTCTTTACGGCACAGTTACCACAAACACGGTAAGGAATGGCATCTAGATTCTTTGACACAACCCTCATTGTGATCAACAATGCTCAAACACCACTTTTTTTTTAATCATATTTAAATAGTTGATGATCATTGAATGTACAACTCCATTTATACATAACTTGACTTTTTGTTTTGTTTTCCAGGCTTTTAGGGAGTCAAAGATCTTGAGGTCATTGTAACCTTGAACTCCATCGCATTCTCATGAACGCTATATCTACAGTGCCTTCAGAGAATTTTTTCAAATTAACACGCACTTGGCCTCAATGATGAGCTGCTTAGAATTTGGTGGTCAAAGGTGAGGGTGACACAGCTCATTGTTCTCTGTTCTCTCCATCTTTCAGGACATCGAATGCAGTGAGGCCGAGGCAGATGTCGCAGGGACAACCATGGCAATCTACACCGTTCAAGCTGAGGGTGATGATCATGATGGTCCTGGTGGACTCTTTGCAGATGTCGGTATGGTCCTGGAAGGGGTCCAAGTTCTCAACAACCTCCAAAGTATCAACCATGCATGCATAATGCTTTATGGGTTGGTCTATGCTCTTAATTTGAGCTATCCAAAAAACTTGAAGTATACATTCGAAGCTTACCAGAAGATCCTGATGGACCTGGAATCGTCCAAGCCTTCAGCCAAAGTACGAGCACTGAAACTCAAATTGTTCAGGTGACTCTTTTTTTGGGGTGGGGTGGTGATGGGAGGAGGAAGTACAGGAAGAGACCTATGTTCTACTACTATATGTTTAATGTTGTTGAGCCTGAAGAGTTTGTTCTGTCCTTTCATATCCCATTACAGCGATCGTTCCAGCAGATACAGATGTAAGGAATGTTGTTGAGCCTGTAGTTTGTTTGTTTGTTCTAGATCTAGAAAAAAGAGCAGGTCCTTTACTGCCATTGTTGGAGCAGATACTAACTTGCCTCTGTTCTATTGCAATTACAAAACATGTTTCATGTTCCATCTATAGCAGTAGATTACTTGGTTGAAGAGCTACACTACCTGCTGAGTACAGTGTCTGTGTGAAGAGAAGCGTTAATAAATTAGTTGAATCAACAAGGTGGTCTGATTGTATGCATCATTGAGATATTGTTGAATTTCAAACAAATACACAATCATCTTGAATAGGTAACCTAATAGAAAAAATCCATTGAATATGAATCATAAAAATAATGCATTATGATTAAATTTAAGCTTAATTGTTATGTATTTCAAAAACATACACATTAATCATCTTGAATAGGTAACCTAATAGAAAAATATTAATGGATATTAATCATAAAAATACATAAATCTAATGCATTTTGATTGAATTTAAGCTTAATTGTTATGTATCTTAAACACATACACTTTATTCATCTTGAATAGGTAACCTAATTACTATGTAATTCAAACAAATATACTTAATGTATTCTAAATGTATAACCTGAATAATATGCATTTAAATTCAATAAATTATATTAATACTGAATACATAAACCTGAGGAATATGCATTTCAAATGAATAGGCTTTATTACACTGATGCATATGGATCATGTAAAGTTTATGTGGTAGGTTTATGTTCAAAATATAAAAAATAATCAAATGGAACTTTGTTATTAATTAAATTACATAAATCTTAAAAGTTAGGGTTAAATATTTCTGTGAGTGTGCTGTTCACTTTCTGTTGTGTTGTGAAGACAGTGGATGCTGTTTCTTTTATGACCATAATCATAACTCAAACAAGTTATCATTGTTTCAACCACGACGACAGAGATAATATTATTATTGTTGCTGCTGAATCAGAAAATGCTTTTGTGTCTTTCTCTTTGTTTTTCAATCTGAGAGACTTGTTTGATGAACACTAACATATGGATACGCAGCAGCATCAATGTGGATTGGCAGTGAAGCTGCTCTTGAGTTTCGTATAGTTTTATCACTTCACTCTGCCTCCAGGCAAAGATTCAGAAGTTGGTCTGTGATTAGTCTCAATCTTTATTCCATCTGCTGCATCATCTCTGCATTCAGTCCAACCACGTCTTTAACAACAATATGTATTTTTGCAACGTAAGCGAATACATAAACAAAATCTATATTTAGACGTTCTTTAGTAGAACCGCATGTCCTAAGCTCACCTCGTTTTATCATTTTGTACCGGTAAACGCTTTTAATGTGGTGTTGATAAGTGATGAAGAGTTCCTACAATTGCCCGAGTGCTCTCCTGCTGTTTGAGCTTCAGATGAGGGAGGTAGTTGAGCAGCGAGCAGGGAACATACATTAGCAGCACATAGAGCAGCAGCACTCTGATTTACTGTTCCCAGGGCGGGTGATTGAGGAGAGCATTACGTCACAGCTGATAGATCAGAGAGTCTTACAGCAGAGTGCAGCTCCATCAGCTGCTGCTGACAGTAGCGTTAGTTCTGACAACCAGCAAAAATGGATTTATGAAAAAAACAAAGATACTCTATGCACTGACACAAAACAGTGTCAGGGCCCACCCGCACACAAACACACACACACACACACACATACAAACGCAGTACCCCACGGGCACATAATTCTTGAGTGTTAACACCAAAATTCAATAAAATACGAGAAGACAGTGCAGAAAAAAAAGAAATCTGCACAAGGCAGGTGCTGCAGTAAAATGCTAACTGGTAAACTAAGACGCGTGGAGCAGAGAGAGGGACACACAGGAACACTTTAAGATGTCAAACTCGTGGTGTTAATGGGGAAGTGAATCAGTTGTTTTCTTTCTTCATGGGTGGAAGTTACTGTCGTTCCAAACAAAGGTTTCCTCTGGTAATCCAAACACAGGCAGGTTACAGGACCAGGAAACCTTACAGTGCCCACTGGCATCCTTGAATTTAGTCTGGATACTTCTTCATTACTCTCCTTCAGTTTCGGTATTTCATTTACATTATCCAGATCAGAAGATATTCACCTTATGTATCTGTCTTATTGTTTTTATTACCGTTATCAAAAATATTCCTGCAGACATTTCATCCACAGGCTGTTGACAGCAGGTCTGTGGCACAACCTCTTAGGTAATAAAAAAACCAGACATAAGAAAATGTAAATTTTAACAGTATAAATTCATATCCTAACGGTGGTGTGGACTATTTTTGTGCAACCTTAAAGTTTATTGCACATGATAATGCTGACTTTGCAATCCACCGTTGGTTCAAGTTTTATTTTGTTTCTATGTCTTGGTGAAACAAAGTCCTGTGTAATTTCCACAGCCTAAATAACATATGTATTCTCAATATTTATAAATAATACAGGTCCTTTAAAAATAAGCATGAAAACATAAGAAAACACATAAAAAAACGTTTATTTCTACCTAAACCAGAATCTTTTCCTGAATCTAACCAACACAAATCTAACCAAAGCATGTTACCATGACGACAAATGACCAGTATCCCAGTCACTGGTACGATCCTTGGTGGTATGTGGGCGTCGGGACAAATTGTACGATACGGTTGTTTAGGGTTGGAGGATATTAACATTTTAGGGATTAGTCCTAATAAATACGGTGTGTTTTAGCTGTGAATGTAATGTAATGAGCTTTAAGATAACTGTGGAATCATCATTTCATGTTTATAACTGTACATTCAAAAAAATGAAGAGACATGTGCAGAACAGCATGTACAATATATTGACATACGCTGACCTATGAGGTTTATAACATGTATAAATGGATGTTTCATCCTGATGCATTAACTCAGCATCAGATTTCAGGTGAAGCCCTGAAGCATCTTTCTAAAAAAAGGCTTCCTAAAATACTGGCTTACATCAGGAAAAGTCCGCAAAGGGTATAAGGTTCATGATTTATTCAACGTATACCTGAACATCTGAAAACTTTGATTTTACAGCAGCTGGTTAAATACTTCACTGCTTGAAATGAATGCATGATTTACTCTCAGTTATTGACGAGGAACGGCAACTTTTCAGACAAACTAATCTCTAATGGACCCACGGAACCAAAAGCCATTTCCATTAGTTTGCTGATCATGGACATGCACGGAATTGGGAGCTGAATGTAAAATAAATTACCTACAGACTTTTGACTCCTTAGCTGTTATTTATATTACTTCTACCGTGAATTATTATTAAACCAATTATTACCAGCACAAGCCCATGTGACGTGCAACCCCGGCAACACCAGCAGAGCCGTGCGTGCTGTAGGTCCTGAATACCAGCTGCTTATCAACACAAATGCTAATGTGACCTTTATATTAGAGACAAAGTTATGAATGAGATTCAGGTTCAATACCTGGCAGACATGGAACATATTCTCTCACTTGATGGAAAGCTACGACTTCCATTGTGCGCGTTTTGTAGGTTAATCAAAGTTAGTCTGTCGGAGAAACACAAACATGTCGCTGACTTAAAAAGTGAGCTGGTGTGGCTCAAAGGGTAGAAGGAGTTCTCCTCTCATCTCAGGGTTGGTGGTTCAATCTCCAGCTCCCCCTGTGCCAAAGTGTCCTTGGGAAAGATACTGCACCCAAGCATCTTTCTTGGCAGGTCCACTTCCACTGGTGTGTGGTGTGTTAGTGTGTGTAAAAAAACTTTGAAGCTCTTTGTAAAGCACTGAGATAAGTACAATGTAAATTTTTAGGGTTATTAACCATTTAGAATCAACAGAGAATGACAAATGTAAACAAGTAAAGATGAAACTGCATCACAGATGTCATGGTAGACGTACTGCACAATTATTCCTGTGACAAGTTCGACTGGAAAGAAATATATCTATATATGTGATGACTTTGCACATTCATTTATTTTTCCCAACTGTTGTTTTTTTTATTCCCTACAGGAGACAAATCCCACACTGCCAAAAAAACAAAAACAATGTTGAATTTTCTGAGCTTAAGCACTATAAAATAAAAGCATCAGCCAATCACCATTGACTATAGCAGCTTCGTCTTTACAAAGTAGGATCACGGCAAAAATATTATGGAACAAAGTATTTGAACTAATGAGACCAGGATCATCCTCTACCGAGCAGATGGAAAGGATCTGCTTACGAAACAAAACAAACACTGCAAGCTGACACATGAAGCTCAGAGGAGGTGGCGTCGAGCCGAAGCTTTCATGGCTTCCTTTGTGATCATGTTGTGTCTCTATCTAATCGTTTGATCCAACTTTCTAAGAAGAAATATTTACTTCAAACACTGACCTATTCGGGCCCCGAGGGCCTGGGCCTGGAATGCCTGTTCAATAACCCATCCATATCTGTGTATTTACATTGGGCTGAGCACTCTGCACTAACTCTGCTCCAAACCCCAGTGAGAGAGAAGCTCAGACGTCTTATAGACGGCCTCACTGCTCCATATGCCACTGGCTGGTTTCAACTCTGACAGCTCATCACATTTTATGAGCTCATCAAATGTCCCGCGTGTAAAGTCCTCTGCATAGTTACAGCTTACAGGCCGGGCAACACATTTAGATAAAACTGGAGCATTGTATGGAGCTCTCTGAAATGCATTGAGACAAAATGAGGCTCAAGTAAAGAAAATCGAATCGATGATGCAACCTGTAATACAGTTATATATATTCATATATAGGTTTTATTACAACAGTCGATATGATGACTAATTTGCATTTTATAATTCTTTTGAAATTCTTCTTAAAAACTTCCAACGATTCATCTTGTCATTAAAAACGTCTTATCAGGAAGATAAACGTACTGTACTCAAACACACACACACACACACACACATTCTCAACTAAAGACTAGATTCTAATGCTCAAAATGTGATTGTGATATAATTCGGAAGAACTGGTCACATTAGTAATTAGCTGCACAGCTGCAGCAATAACGGAGTCCCTTCAATTTTCTTTAATCAGATCTTGGAACACAAAGACTGTGTGATAAGGATTATTCCTGAGACGTTTCGGTGATACAGGCTTTGTGTAATGTGTATTTGCAGTTGGGTAAGTGCTTATTAAGACTAATCTATAGACTTCCTGAGGACATTAGATAGGTGTCTCACTCAAACATATGGCACATTAGGAAAAAAAAAATCAGGGGGGGGGGGAGCACTTTACCTCTTCTCAAATAACAACCTCTCTGAACCCACAGCTCACAGCTACTGTATCGTCTCTTCAGGTTTACATATTCACACCAAACACATAAAGTGATTCCACCAGGCTCGCAATGTTGCTGCCTCCTGTTTTGCCTTGAGCAAACTCTTTTCCATCCCATCCAGACAGGGAGTGATGAGCCCTGCTATCCAGATTGAGGTGAGAGGAGGGCTGGTCTCCTGCCTCCAGCACCATCTGCTCTGAAAGGCCACTTTTAGACTTGCTGAATAGACAAAACTGTACCCGCAAACACAGACGGTGATTATCAGAGCCATGACTTCATCAATACAGGCAGGGCAGAGAGACTATTAACGGTTTATAGAGATGATTGACCTCACGCTGAGGTCGTATACGATCAGTGTATTCTATAAACTCATCTACAGTCCGACCCTGGAAAACAATATCATTATATATAATATGTATTATCAATAAAAACCAGAGTATAAGCAGTATATATACATACACACAGTATATTACACAATACATGACAAATCACAGTATTGATTCTGGAATGGTCATAGTACAGAAACTGCTTAAAACAAAATCAGTCCTGCTCCTCTTCTGTCTAAAGACGTTTTCCCACCTACCTTGTTTGGTTCAGACCTTCAGACTTTACAGTTTAATCTGGAGTGAGAGGGGTCTCGGATCAAGGTCCAGACCAACTGACCAATGGCTTTCCAACCAAAAGAGGTGGTCTCAGCTCTTATCGAGCTGACCCATGGTTCCGTTCATTTACAGTGTGTGAACACATCGTTCGGACCTTCGGACCAATCGCAGGAGGTTGAGCCAATGTTAAACTTAAGAGGGAGAAAAGGGCAAAGGCGGCTCACAGGATAGCCTGCAGCCTGCAGCCTCTGACGATATAATCAAACTAATTTCACCTGAAGTTGGTGATACTAGCTGTAGTACCATATTGATATCACAGTGACCACCAAATCAACCGAAAGAACTGCTTCATTCATCTTCTCCATTCAAATGGAAAGAACACTTCAAGTTGAATTGAATGGACAACACGCCAACATCAGACAGAAGCCTGTCTTCAAACCAATCAATGACGAGTATCGGTCGACACAGCCCACGTAGGAGATGACGACAGGACGTATGTGTATCACACAATATTCTTTAGTGGGCTCACTAAATCGCAATGTGAAGTCAAAAACTCTCCAGATCAATAAACAATGCACCAAAGACATGAACCTCAGTCCTCTGATTCCAGCTATTTAACAGGAAGTTATTAGCAAATGTGAACGTGCTCCAAAAATGCAAGCTCCCTGGTGAACACAGCAGAGCATTTAGAAGCAAAAGAACCAAAGACACCAAAAACAGAAGAGGAGCATGAATGCATCAGCACAACATGACTCCAAAAGAAAGATACTGTTGCTCCTAAACTGCTGGATGGGTAAATAAACTCTCTGCTGCCAAATTCACTCTATCAAGATGAAGATATGTCAGCGTTACATCCAAACATCACAGGTTTAAAAAATATTATACACTTTCAAAATTGACTGAGAACAAGAGGAAAACTATGATTGTTGGCATTATAAAAAAGAAAAAGCTTGGATGTCACAATGATTTATAACATTGTAAGTGTACTGGCTGAGTCAAAAGTCGCATTTTCACCACCTGAGAAATATTGCGAAAGTCAGACCATATCTTGTCTGTCCGATGTAGAGATATTGATTCTTACTTTGTTTTCCATCCTCAAAAATACTGCAATGCTGTTTAACATGGATTATATAGCCTATACACTAAATATACACTAAATGTACACTAAATGTACACTAAATATACACTTTTTAAATATACTTAAAATGCAGCATGGAAAGGCAGACAACATGCAACTTGTTTGATTTCCTTAAATAAACAGCATAAACCTCATCTTGCTTTTTCAGATCTGTATCCTACTGTTTTATTCATTCTTATCATCTAATGTAATTTAATGTTTAGATTTGTATTATATTCCACCATGTATTCTAATATCTTGGTTTGCTAAGATTCAATGTTGATTTGTTTAAGAACAATACTTTGATTTTATTACTATTATTTAAAATAAGAAGATCAGTTTTGACATGATTGCATGAATAGTAATATACAGCGAAGCATTGAATGAGCAGGATGTGTTAAAAGCTTCAACTCAAGATGGAAACAACCAGCGCGGAAAGAAAGAAGAAAATAGAAGGGCTTCCAGCTACGAGATCAGAGCAGCAGCCCAACCTCTGGACCCGGGAACAAGAGACACCCAGCCTGGGAGGGGAGAGGGGCTATCGACCGCAGGGAGAAGCAGGGCTGCAGTAAGTGGAATCCAGGGTGGGAGTTTCCGTGTCAATGGGTTCGTCTTACACCCTCCCTGATGGACCACGGTGACGTCCCCCTGGGCCCGGATGGGATTCCGTGGTCAGCTCGGTGACAGCTGGTGAAGGGTGGTCAGGCCTCATGCATAATGAAGGCTCAGAGGAACACACCACAACCTGACTGCTGCGCTGATGTGGAAGTAGTTCCATCACAGTGTCAATACTGCAGGAATATTAACTGCTGCTTAAGGCCTGCACTGCATGTAGGACCACCGGTGTCATAACATATGATCACAAAGCATTTCATGAACCAATACATGATCGTACAATAATGATTGGCATCAAAATGTTTAAAATGTTAAACTGTTTAACTATAACTAAGTTACAAAATAAATCTATATTTTATATTTTAATAGGCAATAAAAAAGAGGAATTGTGAAATAATATTAATCCATAAATATGCAGTTTAAATTATAAGGATATTTACAAAAACAACATACTGTAACTGTGAGTAAGAAAAGTCTGATTCATAGATAAATGATGAAATTTAAAATTCAGTTTGAATTAAATTCACTGTTATTTAGGCGGACCATTTGTATTTTGATTTCCCAACGGATTTTCCTTTACAGGATTTTTTTTAATCACAAACAAATTAAATATATTTTTTGCCAGATTTTTTTACTTAGAACAACGACCTGCTGCGGCCAACAACAGTCCTGATTGGATCAATGCCACTGGATTAAAACTGTGTGGGCTCAAACCCTAAAGGCAAATATTTCTCTGTGGAATTGAGAACTGCAGAGTTAAGAGAAAGAGATCTTTGGTTCACTGCAACAATTGACCCTTCAGCTATTGATCACAGCAGTTTTAAGATAAACACACACAAATAGGTTGTGTTGCACGAGCTGTGGACACAAATCCGTTTTCCATTAGTTTAGTTTCTTGTGTTTTGTTTTATTCATTTTATTTTTAAATCGGGGGTTCTGTCTTCAACCTGACTGCAAATCCACCGGTCTCCATGGTGGCGAAGTTGAACTGTGATGGATTTTTACAACAAATAGATTCTTGATCATTTTACCACCTTCCACTCTCCTGGAGGTTTGTTCCTGTCTGATTAGCTGATGCCTCGTGTACTTTGCCCTATTTGACCTCCGGCGTTCCCACATCTGAAATATCATTACTGATGTGAACCGACGCCAAAACCGCCAAGAACCAGGTTCTATGACAGTGGAATTTCCTTTTGAGAAACCTAATTGGGTGAACTGCTTTGGGTGGGTAGTTCCTCTCAGGAGCTTTACAGTTCCAGAGGCCGCCGTGTCTTCAAATGTCAACGTGTTGAGGAATCAACAGTTCCGGCTTTTTCTGTTGTGAGCGGACACACTGCAATACATCACCTCAATCAGTCATCCCAGCCCTCGCAGGCACTGGCAGCTGCCACCACCACCAGCGACCCGACCCCCATCCCCAACACAGCGGCGAGAAAGTGCTTACCTAGGAGAAAAAGACAGAAAGGACATTAAATCAGCGAGCATAATATTCTAGTGAGCAGTGGACTCGCTTTCACAGATTAGCCAATCTCTCCTCTGCACAGCGTACTGCCACGGAGTGTTAACCCTTTCCATTTCAGTTGAAACGGTGAGAGGGGAGATTATCCCATATATTCTGGTGCTCAGCATTTTCTTATGAGTCTAAATACAGGCGGTAATGAAGGTCGATGCACTTGCGTGTTGCTCAGGGAACAATTGTGATTTTATCAGGAAGACAGTGAAAAATGGCTGGAAAGCTAATAAATGCAGCGAGTGTCGGTCTGCTCTTATTTTCTGAATATTCACAGAGTAGAAACCACTGTACCACAATCAAAGAGGGAATATAAGAAAAGCAGGTTGAGGGGATTCTGTGTTCCAGCCCGGGAGGCATTGAGCCCAGTATTCAGTCCACAGCCTCGTGTGAAGTGTTTTTCACTCGGCTTGATCAAAAGACGAGGGTGTCTTCCAGTGCCGGATGTTACATCACACAGCCTGATTCTTCACACTCTCTTATCCATTTCTCTGCTTATTTGTACCCATTTGAGTCCAGGGACCTCACAACCCTTCCTCGGAGCCAAGCAGCCTCACAAACAAGGCAAATGAACAATCTGAGGAAGGATGCTGCACGACAACCGAGAGAAGGTAATGGAGATGCACATCGTGTGTGAAGCACTTCACTGAATGGGATCTTGATCAATCAAGTACCTGCTGTTGACATACTGCAGTGAGGAAAATAAAGAAAGCACGCACTGTTATTATGCCTGAGAGACAACACTAGATGTGAAACAGGATCGGAAGCTATAAACCACTGACATAATGGCTCATTTTACTATAAGTAACCCCAACTAATTAGATGTATACAGTATAGACACTGTGAATGAACGTTTATATTATAGTTAAAACATAATCAATAAAGTCTGACATCATGTATTTATCAGCAGATGTATATATGCTAAGATATTTTAAATGATCAAAACTGCATTAAAATATATTTTAATTGTAAAAGGTAGGGCTATTTTCAATTACTTTATTTACTACATGGATAAGTGACGACTAATTCCTGAGATATAAGAAGTATGAATGGAAATACTCAAAAACATAACCTGCCTGTATTCTACCACATATTATTATCTATTGATATACTTCATTAAAAATGCGAACTATGAGGAGTTAAATTAAGTTTGACCATATAAAGTTTTCCAAAGTGAAAAAAAAATATATAGTTAAAAGATAAATTGTCCATAAAGAGAGTTTAACAATAGTGTGATATACAGTAGGTTAGACTCTGAGGAGGAAATGAGAGTAAAACATGTCTATTAGCTATGAATGAGTACGAGCAGGGTCACGCTGGCCTGGTACCCAGTTGGCTGATCAGGTTCATCATATAAAAAGAAGGCCTCCATCCTTCTCTCTATTGAACTCAGGACCCCAGGTGCTTCAGATAGTTTGTTTTTTTTAATTGGCTGAACTGTGACAGCCAATAGAGCAGGACAAAGATTGACTCACACAGACAGACTGGTCCACACGGAGCCTGGGAGACGAGAGGCCAAAGCAAGCTGTCTAAACTTCTCCTGAAAATCAGTCAAAATGCTTCGGTGGCTCACTGGTTGGGGGGAGTTCAAGGTTGTCCACCTGAGCGGGTCTCCCTCGGTCGGAGCTATCAACCGCCTATTTAACGGAATAAGCATCAGCTTTCTGCGATCCCTGAAACAGAACCCGGACGATCTCCAGAGCAGAGTGGCTTTTCACATCTTATTTACCCAGAAATAACAAGATCTCCATTCACCGATTTCCACTGGAAAAAACCTCACTCCGCATCTAGTCATCTCTGATCTTCAGGGTTCATTCCAGCGCTTTTGTCCATAGTGTGACTGTTATCAACGCTTCACAAAGCTGCTCTGCCACTATTGTTCTGTGGCCTTGATGAAACGACCAAAAAAAAGAAGGACGGACTCTAATTTTCCAGCCTTGAGCAGCGTTAAGCAAAGCAAAGATTGTTTCCCGCTTTACAAAGAGCTCAGAGCCATGAATTTGCCACATGGAGCTGAACCGCTAACCAAGGTCACAACTTTAACAATTTTATAAAAGTGCAGTTAGAAAAGAGTTAGGTGCAGAATCCAAACAGAGCCAACAACTGTTATAACAACGATAATACTGTTTATTTATTATAACTTACTAATAACAGTCAATAGACTCAGATGTTTGTACACAAGCCTTCACTGTAAAGGAGACATATAATGCTCATATTCAGATTCACATGAAAAGGTTGAAATGCTTTAATATTGAGAAAACACATCACTTTGCTATGTCAAATGAAAAAACAAATCAATTTAATCTATACAATAAAATTGATGAAATATTATTTTATGTCGAGCATTTCAGCCATATATTTTGTTTTAAATGGCTTCATATAGTCGAGGTGTTTGAGGAGTTTACTTTTCAGCCCGGCGTTCATTCATTTCCGTATCAATAACAGAGAATGGAATAAAGTTCAGTGGACCAGGTTTATCTCAGTAAATTAATTGGGTTGTGAATATTTACTCACAGCACTGACATCCACAGGTCGATGTGTAAACCTCTGTGGTGTCAGAGGCGTGTGAAGAGTTTCATCTCCAGATAATTAATGCGGAACACTGAACGACTATTCAATTAAAACAGGCTGCAGATTTGTCAGCTATGACAATTGATTAACAATACATCAACTGATTAAATAATTAACCCAAAGCCTGAAGCAATTACTTCACCATTCAGGCTGTGATAGGTTTGTATTGTATTTAAAGATAAACATCTGCTCAATCAATATGAGGTCTATCAACAATATCTGATTGAATCCGCATGAGCAGGTACAAAGTCTGTGTAAACTGACACTCCATTGACGAGCTGCTTTAAGTCAAAAACAAAAGTGCTTGTCTGGGTTTTTTCCCTCAGGCTGTGTTATGCTAAATGAGCCTCTGGACCCTATTGATGCTGCCCTCAGTTCTGAGCTGAAGACTTTGAGCTCGCTCGGGGTTGTCAATCCACCACACGCGCTTACAATTTGCTCCTGTGTCAAAAACAAAGACATGAAGAGAAAACAACAATCCAAGAGCTGCATAATTTTACTGAGAGACAAGGGCAAGATGGAACTGTGTTCGGGCACTGTGCTGCATTTTAAACCACTGAAGCAGGCTTCGTTATTTCAGGTTCCTTCCCAGGAGCTGCGGCAGCTCCCTGTGGAACACGTCAGTGTCAAGTCATCATCTGTGACAGCGAACCACCACCGCTGAAGACAGCACGACTCACACCTCCAGTAAACAGGGAACAACACACCCGCCGGACCCGCGCTTAGAGTTAAAAGATTCAACATCTTCTGACGGTAAAGTTAGACCACATCAATTATCAATTACTCTTAATGGTGGGGGAGAAATTGAATTAAAATAGAGTCATGGCTGACCACGGGATACGAAGAGATATTGTTCTTGGCAGACGCATTCTATTCATTCATCATTGACGTAAAGGTAATAGGACTTCAGAGCTGTACTAATGACCAACGACAGCCTCTCTGTAAAATAGATGAAAGGTGTGCCATTATGGGGTGGACTCATGAGAGGAGAGGCCATGCGGCTAATGACTCATTAGAGACATCTATAGCCAGACAGGCTGGGAGCCAAAAGGCCAGGAGCCCTTTTTAAAGACTCAATACCCCAGCTGACACTAATTGTAGCCGTCAGGATAGCATGGATTTTCATCGCAGATAATAACAGTCAGCTCCCCTGACACATCTTGGCCTGTTACCCATAACTGGCACTACCCTGGTCGGTGAGCCCGGCTCAACAGTGTCTCCTGTCCAGAGAAGCCGGGGCACAACGGAGCCGCCATAAAACAGCAAGCGCTGGGCGCGGCAATAATGGTTTTAAATCTGATAAGATGGTAAATGTGAGCTATCAGAGGCAGAGATGCAGCCGGGAGGACGGCCCTAAAAAGAAAACACCCACACAGAGTAATTTTCAATATTCCCGTTGCATCATTCAGCTCCTGCAAGCACCTGCAGTGTTGAGCAGAGCCATCTCTCATTTGGACAGAGGCAAAGCGGGATGTTTTATGGTCTAGTCATACTCCCTGTCACTGTGCTAATGTGATTCAGTTCCAAAACAGTCAGAGGAAATGAGAAAAGCGACTCCTTCCCACCCTTGCAGCACTCAGACATGATACACATGGGGCTTTACACTGCTGGCAGCAGGAGGGGAGAAAAAAATTACAAAAACCTTTCATGATACATTGACACAAGGGGAGGAGAGACACTTACCACCGACTGCAGAAGCGGCAGCGTGAGGTTCTTGATGCTAGATTTGAATGTTAGAGTAGAAAGTGTGGAAGAAAGACTGGTGGCAGTTCATTACACTTCAAACTGAAAATGACTGGCAGCGACTCTCCCCTGGGCGAAGGAAAGAACAAGAGCCGGAGCGCTGGGTTTTACAGAAGACAGACTATCAAACACGCTGGCAATAAAAACCATAATCAGAAATACATCCGGAGCGAGCCCAGCGTTTCCTTTACGGTCTTTATATAATGTTGTTTGTGATTTTAAAACTAGGCGATATCGTTTGACCACAAATCCTTCAGTGCTCACTATCAGCCATTTAATATATAAACGGGAAAAACTTACTGACTGTGATCGGCGCTAACCTGTGCAGTGTGTTGTTCTACTCAGCACAATTCAGCACTGTGACTATGTGCACCAAAGGAGAAGCACTAAGTGTTGGATGCATATTTTGTTGGGGGTTACTTCTATCAATGTCAACCGCAGAGTGAAGCCTGGCCTGCATCTAAGATGAGCTTCTAAAGACCAAATATTCCAGATTGTTCTTTAAGTTTTTTTGAAAAAACATCAGCTTTCTGATTTCCTCCTTTTTTGATATAGATTTTGTACTGTTTGCTCGTATCTGAATTTCAGTTTGTCCTCCATGTTTTCCTTTTGTTTTGATAAATTCAGACTAATGTACATTTCCTCATTGCAAAAACAGCCATATTATAATATATATGTCTTTAAGCTGCTCTTCTGCTCTAACAGATTTTTTTGTAAAAATAATAACTGTTTCTATCACAAATATCAAATACACGATTTTTGAATTGCTGCTGTTTATTTTCAATGATGTCTGCCTGTGCGTTTCAGACCTTTATTTTGAAATATATGCAGGAAGAGTTGTATATATAATCATAGAAGAAGCAGTTGGAAACAGCGATAATGAATGAAAGCAGCATTTCTGGAGAAAAGACACTCAGCAGCAGATTGATGAGATTCCATTGTTGAAGTGATGAGGAAATGAACATTATGCTAAATTTACCATGTGAGCTATTATAGTAATTAAACCCTTTTGTTGAGGCTATTATTTGAGACTCTGTCATTATTTGGCCTTTATTTGAGGATTTATAGTTTACTGTATATAAAGCAGAGCACCAGAGATGAGTGCTGTGAGATTTGACTTAATCGAGACATTAAAGCAAACATATTCAGTTGATTGAGAAAAAAACTATTAGAAATAAGTATTTAAACAACAGATAGATCTCACTCATTTTGAATGTGCATTGAAAGGTGATGCTCCTCTTTACATCTACAAAGTGAAGCCAAATCCTCTGGGACGCATCCTAGTGGCTGACTGTAGTGTAGATTATAAACCCCATGTCAAATACATTTTCCCAGAGGTGGTTTCTGTCAACCCTTATGTGTTCACTAATTTCCGTATGTTTTGGTCTTAGTTAGTCATTTGACACAGGGTTAAACATCATGACTGACAGCTGAGGCTGACTTGCGATGGCTCAAGCGTGTGTGTCGTGACACCGCGGCTTAACACCTCAATCACTACAGCACAGACTCTAGCTCTATATGTAGTCAAGTGCTCAAGATGAGCTTGCCTGTATCTCTGATATTGGTCTAGGAAGTGGAGACACATCGTCCATCTTTGAAGGCCTATGATCTTTGATCTAAATTCACTTCGTAATATGACTTCACTATTTATTTTGTGTTTAAAAACAATTTGGATAAAATTTACAACAATCTTTTTTTGAGGGTGGGTGTGACTCAAATATTTCGACCTAAAGAATTGAAAGTATTGAAAAAGATTGTCAATTAACTCAATATCTAAACATTAAATGGTAAATTATAAGGACAGCAGAACCAAATACTAGTAATTATTGGTCAGATCATCATGTTATATGAATCAATATTTATATGAATCAATTATTTTTCATGAGCTCTCGGTTGCTTTATCTTCCTGAAAGGATAAAATGAAAATCGGATCACAACAAATGTCAGTAATCTGAAATAAAAGACTTATTATATCTTGATTTGCACTTTTGTTAATACTTGGCCTTGGACATTCTCCAAAAGACTTAAATATCTCATCATGTGTCCAGAAGGCGACCGATTAATTAATTCATGTGCTCACTGACTCATCCTGCCCTCGTGGTGGTAAAAAGATTTACCAATGTCAACAGCTGACACTACAATCCTGCACTCGTCTCTTCCCTGAAACCGCTGAGGAAGCCTTGTGTCTATGAAACCCGCGTGTGCTTGTTTCCTTTTTTAAAGGGTGAATTAAAACCATGTCACCTCAGTCAACCATCTCAATGAGAGGAAACAAATCCATAACCACTGGCTTTAAAAGGCCACAGGAGCAACAAACCTTTTAAAAGACCAAAAGAGGTGTAAGCTGAGAGACAAAGGTCAATCTAATATGGACTTCTCTAACGATTGTTTCGCTCTTTGACTAATTCCCCGAGGCCAAAAGAAAAGGAAGGTGAGGGAGGAGGCAGGAGCCAGTTAGCTCGTCCCGTCTCTCAGCTTCTCTCATCCTATTGGGAATATGTCTCACGCCACAGTGATCCCATAGGGAATCAAACCATGGTGGGATTTCCTACCGCATTTTTAAGTCCTCTTTAACTAACCTTAAAATGACTGTTAAAGCGCATGTTCATAAATATTCCAAGAGATGCTACAGTAATATAGCGAGGCCAAGGCTCGCCCTGCCCTGCCTCATGTCTGCTATTACAAGGCTAATCTAGGCTCCCCAGGAGAATTTCTAGATTTAATTTAGGCATTTGGGGATGATGCTTGGCGGCGACAGGGCCCATCCATCTTCCCTTAACAGTCCTAATCTTTATTGAGGCTCCAGACTTCAGGTAGTGCACGTGATGGATAGCACCCCTGGCTGAGGACAGTCCATTAGTAGGAAGAGAAAACCGCGAAGCCAGAGCCCAGTTACACTGTCTTAAGTGCAACCCGGAGGTAGTGGCAGCTCTGTATACTATTCTATGGGGGGGGGGGGGAGCAACCCCCCCAATGTTTTGGAACGAATGTCCACCCCAGTTAACCGTCCCAGTAGCACTCATAGGTTTAGATTAGACAACTGCAGGTCTGAGCACAGTTTCACCTCCACCGCCTGAGAGCTCAGCAGCCATTAAAGACAAAATAACTCACCTCAACAGTGTTTGTGTTATTTTGACTCGAGGCGACTTGAGTGCATCCACTGTGAACTTCATTTTGAAGCTTGGAGCGTGAAAAAAATCCAAGACATGCTCAGTAGTTTAGCCCCGAAAAAAGAAACTTCTCATCTATGATTGACAGAGCTCTTGATACAGTGGTTTGATTGACAGTGTGACAGCTCTGCCAGTTTTTGATTCCAGCTGAAGTTTACATTTTTCTCATGAAGACACGTTGAATCTAGGTCAGTATTTTGGATTGTGTAGGTGGTGTCTGTCTGGGGAAAATAACCTTGAAGGTCTAATAAGTAGCCCGTCTTTGTTTAAAATCCCCTCAAGCGTTAAATCATGCTCAACTTTGAATTTCTCCCCGACGCCAATTTAAGAAGTCCAGGATTCAAAGAAGTCTCACTGATCTCGCACCACGTGGAATCGCTGGTGCGGCGTTACATAAACAGAAAAAATAAACGGAAAAACAAACTTTGCTCGTTAATCAGTTCAAGTGAAGATGATGCGCTTTTACTCCCCCCATGATGTCCAATTAAGAGTCGTGTTTATCAGCCGAGCTCTGTGGCGCAGCTTTTCACAGGTACCCACTGCTGCCACCAGCACTTTTATCTGCACAGACAGCAGGACACCAGTTCAAAACAATAACATGGATTATGTATAAAGTGAAGGGGGGGAGTCACATCCATATTTGCAAAGACGTGTTTGTTAAATCATTCTAAGCAAACACAAAAACACTGTTTATCACACATTCATTTGGCATTACAGCGAGCTTCAGTGCGTTTCGCTGGAGTAAATAAAGGGAAGATAAAATGCAGTAATCCATCACAAATCATCTAAGGCTTCCTGTCATCTCGCACAGCATGCTAGCCTATTTTAGCTTTAATTAAGTTATTCTGGACCTGCTGACAACAAAATAAAGAAAGAAATGGAAGGAAAACAGAGAAGAGTGTCAAGTGTGGGGAGTTTCTATGGAGACCCGGAGCATCTGGCTTGATCCCAATAATTTGTTCTCTGCTGTCTCTCTCTGTCTCTCTCTCTCTGTCTCTCTCTCTCTCTCTCTCTCTCTCTCTCTCTCTCTCTCTCTCTCTCTCTCTCTCTCTCTCTCTCTCTCTCTCTCTCTCTCTCTCTCTCTCTCTCTCTCTCTCTCTCTCTCTCTCTCTCTCTCTCTCTCTCTCTCTCTCTCTCTCTCTCTCTCTCTCTCTCTCTCTCTCTCTCTCTCTCTCTCTCTCTCTCTCTCTCGTTCACACACACACACACACTGTTTCCTCACACTCATATTCCCTCATGGCCACAGAACCTTTAACTTTGATCATAATTTCCGTCACTCTTCAAACACACCAGCAATTCATTTCTTTACAACGGCAATTATTTGCATTACTGTATAGTTTTCTTCAGAGTATGACGTTCTGGTTCGGGTCCTGGATCCGACACTATTTACTTTCTGCTTTCAAGCAGAGGAAAATCTTCCAAATTCAGCAATAAGAAAGATAATACTAAATGCAAAACACCTCTCCAAGTCCTATTTCTCTCCTGTAGTTCACAGACAATGGTTCAAAACTAATGGTGCTAAACTGTGCCTCTCAAAGACAATGGTCATTCTTAATTTGGACAGTGGACGGCTATCACCTTTCAAAGCCTGTGGCTGGTTTTGATGCAGGGATGGAAGAAGAGCTTTCGGGAGAGAGGAGCAGTCACAGATGGTGATAGATCGATATTCAACAGATCGATAGATACTCAATAGATAGATTGATATTCGATAGACAGATTCAACCCGAAAGGGGAAAAAGAACAGAAGAGAGTAACACTGCAGTTCACTTATCAGTTTCAAGGTTTAGCTGTGTCTTTGTGTGTTTCCACTTTCTCTCCCTAGTCAGATATTAAGCTTAAATATCCCAGATAAGAATTCTTCAATCTTGCATCGTGAGTCAGTTTAATGCCGTTGCTGGCTTCACTTTTGTGGAGCCATAATGTCGTCCATCTTTATGTACAGTCTGTGCTTTGATGCCACGTGGTTTTACTGCATTTACCTCTGAAGTGCATTTCCTCCACTATTTTCAACTACACTGGTCCCATATCATGTTATATTCAACTGCTGGTAGAGGAGATTATCTGCCACACAGCAACCTGCCACTTTAATCACACGACCATCACCGAGGAAACCATTTGTTTGTACAAAAATGGACCAGTCTGTGAATGCAGCTAAAAAAACAATACAAATAAACTCTACAATTAGGTGCCCCATTTAAAATCCCTCCCCCTGTGTTTCTCCATTTATTTAAGTAGGTGCTTTTGGTTTTTGATGCTTCCTTCTAAGCACAATTTATGAGGTTGGCCTAAATGTGGAGTGAGTCAAAATCCTTCTGTAGATCCCAAAACACATGAGACAAAAATGTTATGTATTAAATGTTAATTTTAGTTAAACATTCTCCGTCTTGAGTTTCCTCCTTCTTACCGCCAGCAGCTGAATAAGGGAAAACTCCATGAATAAAAAGACATAGTAGTACCACTAAGCACAAAGCTAACACTAACCAGATTATTATTTATCACATTCATGCTGCTACAAAGAAATGAATTTGGCATTTAAGCGAGGAAAATAAGTGTGAAATGTTTCCACACATGACAATGAGTGGGCATTTTGGCAGATTAGATTAGATTTTCGAAATAAGACAAAGCAGAACGGAGGATTTCCTCACGGGACGAGAAACCTTGGCTCTCAACTCTACCCATTGTCTCCTGGCCTTTTATTTTCCTCTACTTCGACAGAGGGATAATCTGCTTCAAATGACACCATATTGTTGATAGCAGAGAGGCTTATTGTCCCCCTTTCATGTCTCTGATAAAAGACACAGAGAGCTACTGTTCCAGTCACTGGGATTGAGAAGAGAGTACCATTACCCTCCTCATCTCCATAAAGCCTCCATTCATCCATTTACCTCTCAGGACTCTGGGCTCCACCAGCCTGAAGGAAGAAGCAGTCGAGTGCAGAAAGCTGCTTCACTTTCCTCTGCTCAGTGCGTTATGGCACCCAGGCAGCCTGATGTGCTGAGTAGTGACAGTCAGCAGATTCGCTTTGTTGTGCACTTTCATTTAGGCAACAAGGGACTGCTTTCGTTAAGTGCAACTCACTGGGATGAAAGAATTAGAGTTGGCGAAGGCAGGCAACGTTAGTTTTACTCCATCACTTTGAAATCTCGGCTATAACCATCTGTCTAGCTCACTCCAGAAATTCACGCCAGCAGAACCAGGAACAGATTATTCATTTCAACTCCTGTAGTAGACGCAGCACTGTACTTATTAAGCTTATCTTCGCGGCACCGATGCAGAAACTAGACAGACTTAAGAGTTATCACAATTGAATATTAATATTACAAAATTATCCTTCGGGGGAGATATCAGTCCAGACACTACTGATGGGAATGCTAGACTTGCTGGAGCATTTTAACGGCTCATCATTAATGGGCGAGGAGCTCAGAGGGAGAAGAAGACAGCACTTACAATCAGAGAGTGTTCACAGACGACAGTGTGCAATGTTTTTTTTTTTTTTCTTTCCCCTCGGACAAAATCCTTATTGAAAACTCTTGAAAACTATCTAAAAAAAAGAAAAGAATGGTTCAATACCTCCCATCCTGCATCAAGGCCAGATGGCTGAGCTTCAGCCGTAGAGGCTAAAGTCTGAAACCTGACAGTCATTCAATTCACATGTCCACTGACCCGGCCGCCCACCTAAACAGAAAAAACCTCCGGACACACACACACACACACTGGTACACACACGCACAAGCCGAGCAATATGTGTTTACAAAATAGAGCCCTTGAAGAACATAATGGCCTGGCAAAAGCTTTTGTGTGCTCTGAAGAGAGAGGTGACGGACTCTCGCTTCACGGCATCTTCATTAAAGCCTCTGGGAGCGCAGAGAAAGCTTTAGGTCACAGCTGAGGTGGAGCAAGGCTAACCAGCAATCTCCCACATATACAGCACTATTTAAACACACACACACACAGACACACACACTTGTTTATCCGGAAACAATGATCAGATATGCACACACTGTCAAAGTCTATTCTGGTGCTATAAAGGTCATATTCACAGGTGCCGGGGTTGTCTAATTGCACATTTCACAGAATCTGGAGCCTCTGAATGGAAAGTGCAAAGGCATTTCCAAAGATAAAAAAGACAATAAGAGCTCACAATATTATGTTTCTCCCCAAACATGTTTGGTGGAATCATTGGCATTCAAATTACAGAGGATATTTTCCAGCTGATATACTTTAAACAAGATAATCATCAGCCCGGAGGAAGTGGGGTAGAAATTTCATTGAGCAAACACTGATTATTTTATTCATAATCCAGGAGCTGAGGAAAAAGGTAGAATATCAGATGACATGATTCAGGGTGATGCACGTTCAAGAGCCAGAGAAGAGACGGCCATTGTCCTGCAGCGCCGGAAATCAACTGAAAACACTGTCCTACAAGTCAATAAAATGAAATGAGACTGGAGAGATTTGAATGCAGGAATGGGCGACACTTTTCCATCCCTCCATGTTACCACGACATGTCTAAAGTCTCATATATTTTGCGGTTCACATTTTAAGTGTAAATAAAAAAATCTTTCACAGCACAAGTTCCTCAACACCTGATAACATGCTGCAAATATGTTGTATTTAATTGTGAAAACTCTGTTTGAGAACATCGACGCACATTAAACCCTTTTGTGAGTAAACACATGCAAACGCACATTATGTTTTGGCTTCTGTTCTATTTAAATGACCCATGATGACAGTGGGACAAAGGGCACAAGAACACGACCCTGAGAATGTGAAGCAGCAAAATGGAATTGAACCATCATTAATTTATTATAATATGTTTTATTATTACTACTTGTCAAAATGTCTTCAGTGCTTCTCAAGGTCCAATTCGACACTTGATTATAAAAGGTCTCCAAATGTAGAAACACATTTGGAAATTATTTGAGGTATTTCAGGTTAGGCTATCAACAATAATAATAATAATAAGCACTGAGGCCATATATTGGTGAATAGATGCACATGTATAATAAAATAAATTAAATTAAATAATGGTTGAAACTAAACGGGGCTATAAGGGACCTTTATTGTCCGTCCACTGGAAGGCCAGAACTGAATGCTTCAAAGCCTCAACCGTTGCCATGGTAATCTACATCCGAATCAGTATTCCAAAGCTGCATCGTCGTTTGTTTTAATATTATTATTAGTATGCATTACCACTAATCCCGATCGGCTAGAGTGATCAGTGTAGCGGTTAGTGTTGAGGTTAAGTCATATTACAAAGCGTTCATTGTGGGAGACTCAGGATCAAACCACAGGTCCAACACACACACACACACACACACACATTGTGTACATGAGATGCACCATAACGGAAGCTACTCTCAGCTTGAGTCATGTATCTTGAACTGCCCCTCAACTGAGGGACCTGGGCTTGATCCACAGCCTTCAACACCCACACACAACTTTATAATAACCATAATAATCATGACAAAACCATAATTATAACCATAATAATAACCATTTGTAAAAGCTATTCAAAAAGAAATGTGAATAAAATGATACTGAAGATATCAACTGTGGCAGAACTCAAATATAATTAATTCATCATGGAGATTCCATAAGATTCCAGATATGCAATAATTTCTTCAAAAACCGTCTCTTTGGTAAAGAAGGAAGAATTGTTGAAGAACCCGTTCTTACATAAAGGATTTTCACAAGCAGGTGGTTCTGATAGGCCCTCAGCCATTCAAGAAGAACCCTTTGAAAACCCTTATCTTAAGTAGAATAAGGCAACATCCAGTGCTGTGGTTATGACAGCAAATTATTATAGTGTTCAAAAACACAAATCACACCTTGTCAAAGATGCAAACAGCAAAAACCTTGAATATCGTTTAAGAAAAAAGGGAAAAGTAAAAAAAAAAACGACATAAAAAGAATGTTCTTTTAGAAACCTGTGAATTCCTTTAAGTGTATCATCCCAGCTGATAGCAGATGCTCAGCGTGATCGGCTCAGCATGATGGGTGAGGTGTGAAATGATATTTAGCTCTTCTCGGCAGTCTAGCAGTGAAAATGTCAAAAACGGTGGCGGTTTGAACTCTGTCTAAATCTCTGACAGCTGTGAACTGCAGCCTCGCGCGTGAATGAGAAGCTTTGTGTAAAACCTTTTTGTGCCGTTTCTCGTCAGCGACGTGGCGCTTCTGTCTTCGGTAGCGTTGGTGCAAATCAAAATATAACATTTAATAACTGCGAAAGGCAGAGACGCTCCACTGCAAAAACAACGCCACAAGAAAAATGGAGACTCAAGCCTCATCGGAAGCTGGGTTTTGTGAGAGTGTCCTCCTGTTAAAACAAGACGCCAGAGGTCGTCTGTGCCGGCACCTTGTTACGAGCCAGTTGTGTTTTATTGCGCGGCGACCTCTAGCAGCCGTAAGGAGGAGGCTGCAGTGGATGGGTGGGTCGACATAAACACAGGACTTAGACAAAAGAGACCGCTGTTTGTGCCCCTCTGTTGTTTTGTTTGTCCACGACCACACCACAGCCTCAACCCTGTGCTTAGTATCGTGACTGTGGACTGTATTTAAAGATGGACGACGTGATGGCCACCAAAAGAAAAAGTCAAAGCATCTCAATCGCAGCCTGGTGGCTGGCTGAAGTTTGGATCATGCATCCTGCCTCCTCAAAATACACAGCCGTTTTTTTTTTTGCCTAACCTAAACCAAACCACCAACCACAACCTGAACCATGTGTTGTGTTTCTTGCCATGATAAAGGTCTGATAAACCTGGAGCTGGTCTGGTAGCTGCTCTTAAGGGCTGTGTCCATATGTTAGGATCCATATCTTGTCAACATATCATATACGGGCATGTATGTTTGAGGACTTGCTGGCTTTGTGAAGTAGAAATTAAATGTTCTATCTTTATTACAGATTGTCCAATTTGATTCTACTGTGGACATTGTCACTAACTCCCTCTTGGCCAGATGTAGACGGCCAAGTTCCTCCTCTGGTAGAAATGAAGTTACGGGCCACTTCCTGTCACCTCTATGGAACTGTACTGTAAAAAGTGAAATACAGGCAGAGGTTCAGGCTAGAATTAAACATCTGTTCACTTTGACCTGGACAGCCCAACTAACTAGAGGGAGTCACTAGTGCTTCAAAAGTTTATGTCAGGCTTTTGGTCATCACCAGAGAAAAACATTTGGACTTGGAAAGGTGAATGTTAGCAGCCGTGTATGGAAACATCAGGCAGAGACATGATTAGCAACTACAATGTTTTATCATCTTTACAATCTTAGATTAGGGTGATAGCATGCTAGCATTTACAGTTAAACTGAGGCTTAATTTGCTTGTACTGGGTTGAACTGAAAATTTGACCTGGTCACGGCGCTAGATTTCAAGATCATCAAAGTTATTAAAATGAATTCCCTACACACCACAAATAGATTATTCACTCAAAATACTGCACGTGGACCTCAGGATCACCAAAGACGATAGGATTCATCCTCTGGGGACAATGAATATCTGTATGTACAAATATTTCAATGGTTTTAAAGATATTTCATTCCTGACCAGTGTAGTGAACTGACCACTGTTAAAATGATAAAATTGAAAACAGTGAAGTGAAGGAAGAAAAGACGAGTCGTGCTCCTCTATTTCACTAGGGCTGCTCATTAATTTGTCGCAAACCCCGCTGCCACTCGAACTGAAGCTCTCCCTCTATGATGGCCTGGTCGCCTCTAATTTTGGAACAATTCTAATTATCTGCGGGGGATTTTTTTTTTTTTAGGTCTTGGTCTGACTGTCTCAAGGTCAGATCAAGTCTTTTTGTTTGAAAATTAATTTTTCATGTCTGATTGGGGTTGGGTTATCTGAAGATGTCCCACCCACGAATACAGACCGTTTTAACAAAAACAATTATACTACAATATATGAAAGCAAACAGAATTTGTTGTATTTGCTGAATGCTTTGTATTATAGGCTTAAACATAAACGATGTGGAGTGGTTAGCCAAAGGGTTCTTGGATCCAGGTGGTCCAGCTTCCTCCCCCAGTCCAAACACATGCAGATTGGGGTCAAGTTAACTGGAGAAGTTTCTTCCAGTTTTTTGAGGAAGTTTTTTCTCTCCACAGTTTCCAATGTGCTGCTCATAGTGGGAACGGTAGAGTTTCTGTACGTTTAAGGTCTCAACCTTACCATGTAAATTCCTTGAGATGAATCATGTTCTACAAACTGACTTGAAAAAAAATCTTGAGACCTGTCCAGAGTTGACCCCGCTTCTCGCCCAGCGTCGGCCGAGCGCTATAGACAGTAGACGGATGAAAGCTGCAAACTATGACTGTGCACTTTGCAGAATGACTCAGCATAAACAAAAACATGGCAAACAACAAACGACCAGAATTAAGGAATTGCGCCTGAGCCAACTTAGCCATTAAACCCATCTTGCTTTCAAAAGGGTTACAGAGAAAATCACTTAAACTTCACCTTGACAAAAAACAAAGACGAATCCCTGTCCACATCCCATCACCGCTGACCACTCAATCACATCTAGAGACAGCTGAGACCAGACTAACAGACCACACAGGCCAACCAGCTGGCCGTCTGTGAGCGTCACACACCTACAGACGACTCGCAGCGTCGATGACTGCTTCATCAAAACGGAAGGCAGTGAATGAAACAGACTTGTGAATCATACGGAGGTCTCTCCCGAATATCAACATTTCCTTAGAAGGCTGCTTCATTTATTTCTTTTTCCATGAATATGTAACAGTTGCTCTCACATGGGGGGGAAACAGGCCACTTCATGGAACTCATTCCAGGAATTCATCAGCACTCTGTCAGGCTACATGGCAGCCAAATATTTCTATGTTAGAAATTGCAGGGGCCAGAAAAAAAGCTGCTGTAAGGAAATAGGACATACTGATGATCAGCTGTGCTCAAGACAGGATGCACCAAAAATGATTTTTTTGAAAAAGGTAAAGATAAATTACAGATGCTGTGGTTTCTTTATATTCTACATCTGAAAGTTACATTTTCAAAAAGGAGAAACAACCCGTTATCCCCTTTCCACTATTGAAACCATAAATCTCCTACTTTAGTTTGTAATATGACTTTCCCTCTATGCACTGTCAAATTTTATCATAAGTGTTCGCCTTTCTTTTGGTATTTGTCACCTAGATTTTGAGATAAGAGCACAGAGGGTGAGATAACAGGAGAATATGAAGGGTTGTCTTTGACTGCATTACAATTCTCTGTTAGGACTGAATCCTCTTTAAATCTCAAAAAATCCTACAGATCCTAATCGGGAGAAGCAAGAAGCACATATGCTGAGAATAATACTCCTCCGGCTTTTATCTACAGAGACTTTTATTTGTGGCAACTGCTAAACTTCAGAACAAAAGGAAAGGCATCAAAACACTAATAAAAAAGAAATATTTGTTAGACTACAATGAAAGCCTGGGTTCAAAGAAATATGGACTTGCGGTGCATTGCATCATGTGGGGGGCAACACCACCGAGTCATCCGCCGCCGAGCATCTCTGACAAACCTGCAGCGCCGCGCGGATGTGCCGCAAATCAGAAAGATTCATTTATCTTATTTTCCCACCGCCATCACCTCCTTTAAACAAAAATAATACCTCCTGTATGATAGTCCTAGGACTTAAATAAGTAGTAGACAAATTATATTTATTTTAGGGTCATTTCCATCAGCTTCCAGTGTCAGCACAATCAATGGCAATGAGAATACATATCTCTCTCTCTCTCTCTCTCTCTCTCTCTCTCTCTCTCACAGAGTAAAAAAGAAAACAAAAATCTCCATAACTGTCATTCTGAGATGCAGTGGTCCTACGTGGCTGCATCATAAAGGTCTAATTTAGTCTGTTTTTCTAAGCAGGAGCTGCATGAACACACCCACCGATTGCCACATGACCTCCGCAAAGAACTAAAACACAGGGTGTTTTCCCTCAGCGCAGCCATAATGATACATTACTATTTATGTTCCGGCAGCTGGTGGGTGGCTGTGCTGAAAAGTCACTCAGTCTGCCTCCTTTATTTGCCCCCGGAATCTTGTAAGGCACCGACAAGTCCACTTTTATATGAATGCTTCAGCTGCAACGTGTGAGATGTGAATATAAAAACCCTTGCCATGGAAATGGGTTCTCCATGTACACGTCTTTGTTTAGCACAGGTCTCTACTGCATTAAATGTCAGAGTATTGTTTACTGAACTTATCGCAGAGGACCGAGGTTAAAGTGAAGAGGCAACAATTAGTTAATCTATGATAGATTTACTTGTCATCAGCAAATCAATTACTTCAGTCTTTCTTTGAAAAACAAAGTTACCAAACATTTGCTGGGACGTGATCATTTCCTGTTTGTCTGAGAGTTGATCTTTGGGTATTCGACTGATATTAGATCTGCCCCCTCTCTTCAAAGCTTCAGAACATCGTCAAAGACACATCTCTTTTATTTGGCCTTCTATTTGGAGTTGAGAACGTTATTATCCCAGCAGATTGGATTCTATTATATATTAGTGTTTTCCTGTACTTTCACTTTGTAAATCACTTTGGTCAACCAAGGTCTTTTAACTGTGCTATATAAATACAGTTGAAATGGATCAAAAAACTTAGCTATTTTATTTCCTTTACATATGAGAGATGAATAAAGGATCATTCAAGAAAATAACTAACAATGGAAATCTCAAAAGGCTCATGCTGTCAACTTCTCAGTGTGAGTATTTGTAGCATTAGTTTAAAGATAACTGAAAAATGTTGAGGTTTGGACGACTGGTCAACGAATCCAGCAATTCAAATACTTACTTATTTGTACTTAACATTTTCCCTGTTGGACTTGTGTTGAGTATTTTGCATGATCCTCCTTGAGAGAAGGATCTGAGTATTCTCTCATCTTCTTTAAAACCATGGTACTCCAAAGAAAAACACCCATTTAAACACATGGCTCAGATTTGCACATTTTTATCTTTTGAATTTCAAATAAGCTGCAAGGGCCCTTGTATTGTAGTTTGTAACGTGTTTTCTAACATGAATCTCAGTTTTGCGAGACGAGGGTGCATAGTAGCAACAGCTAAACATCCACTGTTCTTTAATTAACATATTTAACCGGAGAAGATCTTATGTACGAGCTACTACAGGCGATAACCGCTGCTCCACAGGTGTATGTTGTGACTGGAATTTCAATGCTGCATCCTTTTCCAGTATTTGGGGATAAATGTGCAGATATTTCCTGTCTTGCTTATTTAAGATCAATGTCTATAATGTCGTGAGTCACTGTGTTTTCCCATCTCAGTCTCCTGTGTGTTCTCCGCTGCCAAGGGCACGCTGCAGTGTAACGCATGCAGCACTAAACAGTAGGCACACTGGGCACATGATGAGAAGTTAGATATGCTTTCTTTAGGCATTAAATACCGCACGCAATCAAAGGTGAAATTAGCACTTTCTGGTTTATTAAATCCCAGGGAGGGAGTCATTTGATTATTCTGCTTCTCCACTTGTGCTTCTCACCGCTGTCACACCTCGAACTACAAATTAATTGGGTTAAAAATGCAGAAAAAAAAGAGCAGGCACCTCATTTTCTTGCAGATTCCTCACAGTCCTGGCAGGCGAAGATCACCAGTTCATTTCCAGCGGTGCAGTTTCCCCTCAAAAAAACCTTAACTGGTCCACAGCCTATTCATATATGTATTTACATGTATATGATTTGTTTTCTACCTGAGCCAGTCAACAGAACTGTGGAGCTTCTACACAGATAATTAATGTGAAATACAGTCGCAGAGTGTGAAGGCATCTATTAAAAAAAACCCAGGGGTAAGGGTACATTTTAAACTGGCTCATAACAATAAATATAACAGGGTAAGAGGCCTGTGAGGGAGAATAAATTCTTCTCTGGGTTCAGAAAGTCCCTCTCCTATTCTACGGTGCAGCTCCAGCTTTAATATTAAAGATTCCTTGATATGATTATATTCTCTTCTGCGTCAATTGTTCTCCATCTGAGGAGCTGCATATATTTTATATTCACCATTATTGTCCAGTAAGCAGAAAAAGGGAAGAAAGGTGCATCATTTTTATAAATCACATTTATAAATATTAAAATTAAAATGTAACACTTTACTTTAAACCGCCTTTTATTTATGAGCAATACATACAAGTAATTAATTAGTCAGTTTAAGCAGATGTAAGGATGAGATGTCTGTTAATGTATATCAATTTGTTTAGCTTTTTATTTAAAATGTTATTCTATGCATTCATTATACTGTTAATCACTATGTGCACAGGTTTCACAGGAGGAGTTAAAGCGACAAATACAGTGAATGTGTGTTCACAAACCTGACATTTAGATAGGGCTCATTCGGAATTAAATTGAATTATAACTTCTAATCAGTGCAGTCTCTAAGGCGGGCCTAATGATTATTTTCATTATCCAGAAATCTGCCCATCGTTTAACCTAAATGTCAGAAAAATAGCGAAAAATGCCCGTTGTAATTTCCCACAGCCACAGGATGTGTTTTCTAATCGCTCATCTCATTCAAAACTAAGCTATTCAGTTCACTATCATATATATGGGAGACATTAAATCTTCACCTCTTAAAACTATGGAACCAGAGAATATATGTATATATGTACAATATCTTGAAAATGAATAAAAAGATGATTTAATTATCACATCTTTAATCAACTAATGACTGCAGCTCTCGTTGGCTAATGAGATATCCTGACCAGTGGGTTCTTCGTACAAACCACAGACTGAAAGCAGCATCAGCCGCTGTCAAACTTCATCAAAGCTCCTGTAGATCGCTTGTCTCAGTTCAGTATCGATTTCTGGCTGTACTTCAGTTCTCAAAGTAAACTTTATCCGTCTATGCATCTAAAGACTGGGCTGCAGGCACCGTTGAGTCCTGTTCCACTTGACAGGCCCAAGCCATTAGGAAAGACAAAAACAACGCTTAGGCTGCTGGAGCAAGCAGAAGTTTTTGACTCGTTTTTTCATCTGCAAATTAGCCATTGACAAGATCCAAATGTGTAACTGTAATTAACTGAAGCTGCTGCGCTCCAAAGTCTGAACCACCTGGCTGTCAAACGGCTGGCCAGCGGCTGGTGAGTCTCTGTGTGTGTGTGTGTGTGTGTGTGTGTGTGTGTGTGTGTGTGTGTGTGTGTGTGACTGAACCACAAGTCCTTACAATATTACAATATTCATATTATTCAAAATAACACAAAATGGTGTGCATAACTATATATCTGTGTGGACAAATCTTCTCCCTCTCTATTTTTGACGATTTCCTCTTATGGGATCAAACAATGTGTCATTTAAACAAACTGTTGTTGATTGAGCTTCTTTTTCTTCCTATCAATCGTATTTATAGATTATTATGAAAGATGCATTAACATGAGAAGACTAAATACAGTTCGTCAGTCTAGTCAAAACAAATCATCATCATAAAGCCTGGTGATGGAGCCTGTTTCCTTGTTAAAATCTTAATCTGCAACGAGGCAACTGCAACTGTCAGATTAATGGCGTGAACTAAAAAAGACAATATTGAATAAACTATCCTCAGGAGCTGAAAGATGCTTGAAGAGCCTTCACTTGTGAACTGGGTCATGAAAAGCTGAAGCACATTTAAGGATGTCATGTGGATGTATGATGAGATGGAAATCTCTCATATTTTTCATATTTTAAATACAAAAGGTTGAGGTGGATGTTGTATTTCCACACAGGAGTTGTGCTTTTTGAAATATTATTTTAACAGATTCAAAATGTTTAAAAGACCCATTTTGCGTTTTGGCTGATCTCTTTGGCTGAGTGTAGGTGGTGAGGAGGTGTTGAACAGGAAATCAGAGCAAAGAAACATGTTAACGCTGTCTCCTGTGTCAATGTATTTTTATACAGTAAATCCTGGAAATAAGAATATTAATATTGTCGAAGGAGATACTGGGGTTCTAACGCACTAATTGTGGTAGAATTATTATTACATACACATCCAAGTTTTGCTTAAGTTTTATCCTTTGTTCTTTATTATGTTTATCATGATTTATTAAGTGTGGTACTTCACTTTTTACAGTTTTACTGAGCACTTTCATTCAATGTTAACTAGATTACCTTATTATATAAATATTCAAATAATATTTATAAATATTCTTGTTCAAAATCACTTTTACACTATGGACCATTACTGGTGTTTACAGGCAGTTTCTTCCTTTATTTACATAATACTGATAATTGACTTTCTAGTTTTAGTTTATCTCTTTGCGATCTTTCCAAACTTACAGCAGCCCAGTGAGATGTCCTACATAATAAAAATGTGGTGTCTTTAAAAAGAGAGGTAGTTTTAAAGACCCCCCCCCCCCCCCCCCCCCCCTCCCAAACTGTTTCATTACGCACTTAAATGCGAGATGTCATTCAAGTTTTTTGTAAGGTCACAGAGTTTGATCATTCACGCTGCACGACCTGGGGACAGATGTGATCAGGTCGTGTACCCCAGATTATATCTGACCCAGAAAATTGAACTGAGAATATTCATGTCTGTATCCTTGGAGGATTCTGGAGACTCGCTCTTTCATGACCGTCATACGACCCTTCCCGTAGCACGGGCGGGCAAACTGCCACACCATACTGTAAAAACGCTACCAGATGGCCTCCATATCCTCTTACTGGCTGACTCCGTGGTTTTGGGTTAACTGGGTGACGCCCACTCCAGTGTTTTTGCCATGATTGTGGTTGCTGCAGTTTGGGGGCGCGCTCAAAACAGAACAGGCCGGCTTCAAATCGCCAACAACGTGATAAGAAAAGCAGAAAGAAAAAAGCTAAATCATGAAGGATATTAGACGGTAGTGATGCAAGTGTGTCTGGCATTAGTTGTTGTGTTACTATAGTGTTATATTTTGTCAAAAAGAAAACATGAATCGAACGTTTGGTTTACTGCCTTGTAGTTTAAGTCAAATTGTCATGCAACATGCAGAATGTTTAATGAATGAACAGAAAATATTTATTTGCGCTGCAGAGAAACCACTGCAACTCCTTGTTTGTGCGTCTCATGTGTTGCCATTACATATGAGACAGAGGCGAGCATCTGATTCTCCAGCAATCTTTGAAATACACAGATGGTCTTTTAAATAACACGTAGCGCTGTTCTTCGAGTTTGAGTCTTTAAAGTTTCTAAAAAACCATCTGGATGAAAAGTATTAAGTTGCAAAGAAAAGTTCTTTAATCCTGAAGAATTTTAGAGTTAAAACCCAGTTTCTGACACTACAGGCTTTGTAATGACGGCCATTCTGTCATTCAAGGTATTTGCATTTCAGTAATTATCTCTCTTCGAGTAGTTTTTATTGGTTGTGGCAGAGTCGGCCGCTCCTGCACGAGGAATTCACAGCGAAACGGTGCATTGAATTTGATCTAATTGACACCAGCCTCATTGTTTACTGCTCACTTCTGTCATTTAAGCATTTTTTTTGTCAGTGGATCAGTTCTGAATATATTCTACTCTGTCATGCTGTTGTGTGGAAAAACTGCTTCTGCTTTGCACAGCATAAAATCAAATTACAGCTACAGTTATTATTGACTGACTTCATTATTAAAACAGTAGCTTGTTTGGCAAAGTGATGTGCATAAGTGTATATCTGTGTGGACACATCTTCTCCCTCTCAGTTTTGGGCAATTTCCCCCTCATGGGATCAAACAAATACATTTATCCATCTGTCTAACTATCTTTATTTGAGCTTATTATATAAAGGAGACGTATTTTGCTCATATTCAAGTTCGTAATTTTGAGTAGGGTTAGTACTTGAAACAGTTAAACAGATAAACCAGCCGACCTGAAAGTAAAACCTATAGTGATAAAATGGTCTTGGACTTTTGGACCCTCACTGTACACCCAGTCAACCAGTGTGTTGTATTTAACTGATCCTCCTCTGCACTTTATTTTAATCGTGCTGCTGCAGCTGTTGTGCCTCAGCCCTGTCTATCTCCATGTTTAAAAAAAACAACAAGAAAAACAAAACCAAAGGGTGATTTGCCACGTTTTCAATAACTCCCTTAACACAGCATTTGAAAATCAGGAGCCAGGGGGAATGTCAGAATGAAATAAAACAAATCAGGCCTAATTGTGTCTAAAATTAGACGAATGAAAGACAAGAGGATTTGGAATAGTGAGGGAGGCAAGGGATGAAAGAGCGAATCAACTCAAGATCATTGAGAAGTGAGTAACAAAGGCCTGCCAAGCTTTAGTGTTGTTGAAAAAAAACCCTTCCTCACCTCAAGGTTACAAGCAGCCGGGCTATGTGCAGCAAATGAAATACTCAAGGAAGACATAAGTCTCATTAAGGCCCATAAAGGACATCCCTAATAAAATCCTCAGCCTGACATGCAAGAGCTCTCCAGTGATGGCTGATTAATTGCTGGTGCAAATGAAAGCATGAGAGGGAGCCGGGGCTCTGTGGCTATAATTTATCCTATCCTGTCTTGTCTTGTCCTCGCAGCCTGGGGAGATCGCCCAGGAAGACAGGAGAGAGGAGACACGGAGTGGGTGGTTTGGAGCGGGGAGGGGGGAGGGGTGTCTCCTTATATTATGTGGAGGGAAACGTGTTTAGGTGGCGGGTGAGACCATTCGCTCAAAACCTCTTCATCGGGTTGCAGCCACACGTGTTGACATCAGAGTGTTTCCATCTCCGAGTGGGTCAGACTGATAATAACCGAGACACGGTCCGGGAGGAATAATGGCGGCAGCAAAGATGACCCAAAAAATATTTTCGGCACCCATACATCAAGTGAATAACGTGCAATCTTGTGACAGTTCCCTTTGTAATCCATCAATAATATCATCTCACTGATCCTGTGTCAGAATATATATATTTCATCATTTCATCATGTCCCTCTGTCGGGTCTGTGTTTGTGATTAATGGAGAGGTTCCCGATGCCAGGAGGGCACACTTGTCAAACATATGGCTAATGAGTGAGTAATCACCTCCATGAAGTGCTTTGATGCTTTGCCTGGGATCATTCCTGAATCGGACTAAAGTGGATTAATCAATGGTAAGGGAAGCTTTAAGAGCAGCCCGGGTGATGTATGGGGCTGCCGCGGCCGAGGTTATGAGACAGACACGGGGGTCCAAGGACAATCTGGGCTGGGATAATGCCCAGCTGAGGCCACACACCTGCCCTCTAACTGTAATAAGAGGCCGTGGCACATAAAGAGGAGAGAAACAAAGAAATGGGAGCGAAGAGAAGAAATAAAGAGAATAACATGGACATCCCTGCAGCTGCTACTGTGACATGAGACTCCTGGTTTTCATGTGTAAGTAAAGAGATTTGGTTAAAATTAACCTGGTTTTACTTCACACTCCAAGTAGGTGTTGTTTTTAACAGACAATTCTGGCATTTCACAGATTTTGCTGATACTTATGAGACCCACTGTTACCATTTCTGTTGAATGTGTTAGACGTTGGCAAATATACCATATATTCCTTATTTTTCACCAACAGAATATCATATGTGCAGTCGAGATATCTCCAGCAGAAATACACGACCTGCTATTTGGTTTGTTCGTGGCAATTGTTCAGTGTAGGTGGAGAGACAACAAACGTTAACAGATAAGTCTAAATGTCACTGCAAAGTATAAGGTTGGCAAGATTCTAAAGACACATCGAGACACTAAAGACCAGCTCTTTGTCAAATAGTCGTTCAGTAGTTTTCACCTTTCCTCCTCTGGCACTCGCACAAATGCTGGACTCACACATATGCGTGGCGTTGACTAAACAAGTCTTATACTCGGGACACGCAACATAGCCAACTTTAATGCTAACATGCCATACTAGCTATCAATCAAAGGTAAAGAGACATGGGAAATAAAATCCTCAACCACATGAACACACACCAGGTTCACCAGCTCCCTCTACCTCCTCTTTTCACCCACCTGACTTGAACTGGCTCGTACCTGCACTTGAGTGTTTGCTTCAGCACAAATATATGAAACGGTTTCATTTGTACGTTTTTTTAACAGCTGAGCATTGTCGTTTTTAACAAACATTACTCAAACAGGGATAAACATGGCACTTGTTAGGGGCCTTTCTCAACTGCGGATAGTCGACAGAGTATCTGAGTGGAATGAAATTAATTCCGGCTCCTCACTCACAGAGAAGTGTGTTCCTCCAATCCCTCCTTCACCCAGCTCCACTCAAACAGCCCACTGCTACCGGAAAGGAGAGAAGCTGTGTTGTACTTTAGTTTCAGTTTAAACACTCGCGTGGCATCGTCTGAGTAATTTGCAAACAAATCATAAGCTCAGCAGAACCGTGCGCCTCCTTCCTGGACTCCTTAAACACATAACTTTGTTGTAACGGAGAGAAAATGAAGCGAGAGATAATTCTTAGACTTTTTTTCTCCTCATCGCTCTGCTGTACCATTTTCCCTGCTCCGTGTCCATCTCCACGGTGATAAATGAACATCCAATCAACGACAGAAACGTTTGCAGTGTGGGCGGGAGAATGTTGCAAAGGGTACATCAATGTGTACGATTGGAATCACGTCCGTTCGTGACTGAAATGGCACAGAAGATATATATATATATATATCGGTATATATTGGTAACGACTGGATAAGGTGAATGATTGAAGTTGGATCAACAGCAGAAGTTAAATTGAAACTGAAAACTCCATTTGGAGAAATAATTAATGTAACCTACAAGCACAAAACTTTATAAACGGATACAATCAAACTTTATCAAGAAAAATTGTCAGCAACAATAAAAGAATTATGAGTACGAGTGAAAAAACCACGGTAAATATCTATGGCACCAAGACCTTACTTGTTGGTAGAATCAATTCATTTTTGGTTTGTCTCTTCTCTTTAGTAGAAACAGAAAGAAACAATGTTTTTCTACCATTTCAGGAACATTTTCAGTTATCATTTCTTATGGTTATAATAAAATTTGCAGCTTAAAACTCTGTGATGTATGAACTCATTTGTGGCACGATCATCAAAGCAATCTGACAGGTTCCAAATGATTTCCTAATTTAATTATGATGATCTGAAATGAGTTAATATCAGTGAAAACAAATCTGAAAGTACTCAAAATGTCCTTGTAGAAATATATTAATGACATTTGTTTGATTAAATGTATCTGGACCAAAGGAAAAGAGGCACCTTCACTTTAACTTGAAATTATTTCCTGATTAGGTGTGAGATGCTGATCATGTGATTGCAACGACCCCACGTCTATTCAGGGCCCTTTGTTGAATGTCATCCCTCCTCCCCTTCCTCATTTCCTGTCGTCTCTCCACCGTGAATCATAAATAGCTAAATTACCCACCTGCAAAAAAATTTCAAAGGTGATTAATGAATTCTGTTGTAAGTCTAAGTGTGTCCTTGTGTCGACATGTCAACAATTAAGCTTGATCATCACAATCAGAACCGACACTAAAGAGATGAATATGAGCGAAAGCCGGTTTCCTCGGAGCGTAGGAGCTGGCCGACGTCAGGACGGACAGCCGAACCTCAGCGGTGTCGGAGGCGTCAGCCTAACAAGCTTCTTCAAGCTGATTGAAGTCATGGAAAATGCAACCGGCCATACACAGAGTGGTGTAAAAAAAAAAAAAAAAGTGTGTGCCTAAGGAAACACCCCCCGAATCTAACTGGCGGTTTAAGTGATGCTTAACACAACAGCATGCGAGCGATGGCTTAATAACAGGAAACAGATGCGTCAGACGACTGCGGCTGTTGGGCGGCTCGTTGCCAGACTCATTGTCACTGTCTGCTGCTGGTGCGTATGCCGCGGCTCTAACAGGTGATACATCATGTGAACCATCATATGGCTGGAGTGATGATGATTTAAAAGGCTCGGCGAGAGGAGACAGCTTGTCTGAAAGCCTTGTTCCGCGGCGTCCGTGGTCTGACGCGATACATCCATGAGTCACCTTCAGGCGCAGCTCCTCTTGACTGAAGGTTTGATGGGTCTCATAAACACCGATCGTAATTATCATCCGGCAGCAAACAATCCTCCATTTTTCAGGCCACTCTGACAAGAGTTAGGGTAACGCGAGTAGGCCTCGCGGGGCATTGTGCATATCTTGTCTGACTGATATGTCATTATGACGGTTTAATACTTCATAATTATGCCATCGCGGATGCCTGATGGCCGTGGTGTTGCGGGTTGGCAACACTCAGCCACAGAGTGGAGAGTGAAATGGTTTGTTTGCCACGAGTTACGTCAGCGTTGATGACCTAAGAGGTGATGAATATTCTGTGGTGACCTACTCAACACAAAGAGCGACGGACGGAGACGAAAACAAACACGTAATGGGTTTGTCTGACATGCGTTTGTGCGTCTAAGGAATCATTACAAACAATTATACATATTCACTAGACAAAAACATGTCACCCAATGACACTGAGAGTTTTCCATGAAAGTACTTTACACGTTACGTATGAACGAGGTGTCATCATTTTCCCAATAATGTCACTTACACTTATACGATATAGCTTGACAGACAGGTGTTCCCCCGCAGGTGTCACTCAACCCATCCACAGCCGTGGGCTCAATGTGTCATCCGTGTGACCATGAAAGTTCCCTCTGCTGGCTTCTCGTCGACATGTGCTGCTAATCAACGAGTCATCAAGGCAAAGAGACGACTGCCGTCTCTTAATTCTGCAGCACTGATGTTCTCTGTGAATAGCTAAAAACACACGTCACAATAAATCTGCTCGTACTTTGATAACCTTTCTTTGTGTTGCACGAAGCAAATATATCTCCAGGGTGCACTTTGTACAGGATTATGAAGCGAAGGGTCTGGTCCCATATGGTGAAGCCTAAATATATGCTTTGATCCATATTCTGCTATGTTTACTCTGCATTTATTTTATTTATTTTAAGGTTTCAGTGTTGTTAGTAGGATTTTTTCACCTTTGGGAAGGGCCAGTTCTGCTGTTTCCCTCATCCAGTCTTTATGCTAAGCTAATCCAATCATCTCCTGCCGTAGCTTCATTATATATTTAGCAAAGTGAAAGTAAGTGGACTTAAAGTATTTATCTTATCCTGTCATAGGGTCTAAGAATAAAGGCTGTTATCCTGTACATCAAAATTACAATAGATCTCAAATATCGACCATGGAGATGAATGGCACGTCTCTTTTTTCTGCCACTATATGAAACCAAAATATCCTGGATATGGGTGCTGCCTTATCATCATGTTGAGCCAGAGTTTGCGATGTAGTGATGGTGGCGTGGAGAACTACCTAAAATGTATTTATCCATACTCCCATCCACTAACAAGGAGGTGGTTGGTTAAATGACCTATACTGCAACCAGGGGGTGATCCAGAGTTTTGGGCATTATATGAATTTAATCAACAAAATTCAATTCCCATCTCTGAAAACACATTAAAAAGTATGACTGAGATCCAGTGGACAGTGTTGACCTTAACTGAAGCAGAGAGAAATGCTGCTTAATTCATTCTTTACACACGGGTCCCTGAACCACATTTTCCAACCTTGAGATTGGACACAGGAACAAAGAAGAAAGAAACAGCCTCCGAGCTCCCAATACACACATGAAGTGCAGCGCTGATATCTGTGTCCATGAAAGTATCACATAATACACTGAACTGAGACCTTGACTCAAGTCAGTGAAAAGACTGAAACACATCTTTGTTCTGTGCAACACATGCTTCAGATTTTTTAAACAATATAGCACAACTCGGGAATTTGAGCCGTTCACATCAACTAGATATGAACTTAAACTGCAACTAAACATACAATATGTAACTATGGCAGCCATGGTTTACTCAAACAAATCAATAAGAAATGAATCATGGGAGTTGTTGTCGTCACCTCAAATTTTTATGAAAATCTACCTTTCGTGATTTAGGCATAAATCATGCTCGGGGATGAGTTAAAGTATTAAAGTATTATTCACGTTACTTAGCAAACAAGAATGAATAAACATGATGAGTGACCGATAAAAACAGGGAAAGGAAGAAACAGCTAACTAGCTGATTGGTTAACAGTGAGTTTTTTGTAATATGTCCTTTTCCAGGGAATTTATAGCAGACGGGTAAAGTGGATATCACACAATTAATAGTCAATCAAAATAAAACATCCAGTTATGTTGAATAAAATTGCGAATTTCTCTGGGTTTGAACATGTTGGATAATATGACTACTTAGATCAACAAAATACATAACATGGGTCAACTCATTTTTAGATTCTGTGATGAAGAATTGTTACTTATTTTATCTTTAAGACAGTGAGATAAAAACATCTACTAATCATAGATATATAGATATTTTATGGTTATGTAACTAGACTCGAAAGTGTAAATTGATGACGGGAGATGAAATTTAAGGGTGAATTAATCTTAAAAGGTTTCTTGAGTCTTTTCAGACTTCTCATTTAATCAGAGTGGAGATAATAGTGTCTTTATTGTGTTTTTATAGATGACTGTAAAAACAAAATTGTGCAGTTTATAGCAACAAAATCAAAAAGTGTCTCATATGTAATCAGTGTCTTCTTCATACTGAATGAACTGAGAACCAGTTTATTGAATCAATACCAATCCCTGTAAAAATACATCATTTCACTCCTCATAATGACCTCAGCCTTCTTTTCTCTCACAACTACAACTGAGATGGAATACATTTGCTCTCTTGTGTTGGAAGAAACATTAAAAAAGATAAGGACAAGGTCAGACTGAGAGAAAATACTTCACAACTGGAGGATTTCATGCCATGCATAGCTGCTATATCTCGACACATTGTATTTCTGATCCTCGGGTTCAAACTCTTAACGTTTTCTACGCCGGCTTCAGCACCAGCAAGGCCGCTTGCTGATGATTCAAATAATTCCAGTCCCTCTCTTCAAATGGAACATTTTGATGGATTATGCAGTGTCAACCGTCAGCGCTGTGAGCGCATTTGAATAAATGTAGATTTGAGATTTACTGAAAGATGAGGCCAACATGTCAGAGTGATACACAACCGCTGCATGCAAATGCTGCGTACTTTGTTGCCCCAGCATTAAAAAAAAAATAAAACAATGTGCCGAGGAACCAATCATCCATGCACCAAATGTACAATGTTAATTTAATCTGTTCACATATTGTCTTACTGCACTGACAGGCAGTAATGAGACATGTTGTATAAACTGTCTTTATTACACAGCTTCAGAAATTCAGTGAAACTAATCTTAAAAGTGAGGAGCTTCTGTTCAATTGGCCTGAACGTACAATATGAAAAAAACAAAAACGGCAAAGAGAATAAAACAGAAATTCATGCAAACTGTGAGAAACAATCAGCACAAACCTGAGAAGATATGACATTTAAGTGCAAGTGACAGAATGAAATCATGTACAACAATCCTATTACACATGTATGGCATTTGACAACCCTTAAGTCGACTGATATTTGAAGCAGAATAATCCATGTTGTGCAGGTCCAGCCTATTTATTCATGCACAGACGGTGGATCTCTCAGGCTTGGAAAATCAGCTTCTGCTTTAATACCGCCTTTGTCACATCCATACTTCCCTAACCTCACTAACTACACTATCTCCCTGCCTGTTCAAGCAAAACTTTATGCTAAGTAAATCATTTACATCTCCCAAGCAGCCTATCTACATTTTCCAATAAAACCCTAAATTGATGGATGTCATCTTAGTGCTCACAGGCAATAACTCCTGCTGCTTCAAAATAACAATATGTTTTTGGCTTTATGAGGTCTAGACATGCTATTCTTTTTAATGACATCCTTGGGCCAGTGCTGTTTACATTTATTGATATCTGTTTTTAGATTGGAGCAGCTCTGTCTTCCTTGGAGGTTTACCATGCAGAGTTAAATTTGAGTCACGCTGACAAACCAAACTTTTCATTTGGGGAGTGTAGACCACACAGAGAAGAAGTGAAGAAGTAAAACTATAGAGCTCATATACGTTTTGCTGAGATTCAAAACAACATTGTTACTACGTTTTAAACAATAATATGAACACTTCACAGTACAGTCTGACAACTTACATCTGCCTGTGCTTGGCTTCATTTGCAAAACCAAGTTAATAACATTTGATGTATATTTAAAAGGTCAAGTTAATAGGGTTAATAAATTGTATTATCATATTGGTACTGAGTCATGATGTGCAAATTAACCAGATTCAGTGTTTTACTACATCATAAGAAGAAATTTTTTGTACTTATAAACAGTCCTCAAGGAGAATTCAGTTGGATTTGGTTGAATTAAAAGGCTACGAAAGTGTTTCTGACTGTGTGAACCAAATCGTTCAGTAATGATTCCTGTTTACGACTGACAAAATAATGATTCTGTTTTTGAACCGCTGCGCCTCGAAGAAAACAAATGAAGTTGTGCTTTGTGTCATGTGCTCTCATGAAATTAGTCCTTGGATTCCACATAAGGGAATGACATTGGCATATAGTTCTGCAGCTACTGTACTAACAACTAGAAGAAAATCCATACATGGTTTGTACAGGAAATGAAGCAGGGTGAGTCCAGTTCAGTCTCTGCAGCGCTGAGCCACTGTGTTCATACATTTCACTAGTTTCTGTAAACCTGTCCTGAAGCTGAATCATTATTGTTCTATAACATCACGGCGAACAAAAAGCAAGAAGTCACAGAAGATAGGTGGGGAACCAAACGGCAGCTCTGTGCTAATGAGTGCTGCCATGTGTTCTGCCTCGGAGGACAACAGAAAACCAATTGAAACACAGTTTCAGAGACGGCGCATGCTTAACAATGACCTATTAAATTTATGGGAGCATCACGGACTGTCAAAACTAAATGAGACCTGATTGCAGGAAAGAGCTTGAAGAACTAAAATTACCTCGACGTGAGGAATGAACTTGGCTCGTTCCTTCAGGGTTGTGCGCTGACTAAAATATGGATTTCCACTTGTAAGCCGCTGCAGCATCCACAAAGACAAAGGTCCCTGTTGCTCAGGAGCTGTCACTGCACCCGCTGGAGGTGCATGGCGGGAGGCGACCACTTTGTTATCCTGTCGCTGAGCTGTCCCGTTTATCGCACACGTCTTTTGTACAATGTTCTTATGAGTTTGACACAAAAATGCTCCTGTAGCTTCAAGTCCAGATACAAATATTAACAAAGTGCACACATGGCTCTACATTAATACATGTTAAATACTGTGGTGAGCGCTGCGACTTCATATGAGCCAGAAGTTGAAGTAATAGTCTTTGATGCATTAAATGATGAGCAGGGATGTTACTTAGAAAATAATCCCTAATTTAATGTAATTAAAATAAACTAATAAATAATCTTTTAATATGTACAGTGAGAATGGGTGTGGCTGCACGGAAATATATAAAACTCCAGAGCACTCTCACAACAGTATCAAAAACAGTTTTGAATACAGTTATAGATGCAAATATAACTGCAGTTATTTTCTGTCCAGACTTGGTACACTGCTGGAACAAAGGCGAAAAGGACAGATGAAAGAATTAAATCTGACAAGTGGAATCGGCTTATCTTGACAAATGAAAAGCATTAATGGAGGTTGGCCACTGAGATCCATCTAAAGTGTGAGCAGTTTTGTACAATATAAGTCATACAAGACTTTTGATATGGTAGTTATAAAGTGCTATAAGAGAGGTAAAAAAAAGCATTACAAAAACAAACATCAGCACACAAGGGTGAAGGGGGAAAAAAGAAACTTGCATTGCTGTCTCCATTAAGGTCCATAGCTCATTAAGGGAGAGTCAACAAGCCTCGCCACTCCTATTAGAACCCTCTGGGAAAACAGAGACTGGAAATAAATAAATATCAATTCCGCCATTAAAGGAGCCGAAGCAAAAAACAAACACAAAGCTACGAGGAAAAAGAAAAATGTGTCAAGGGAGGATGCAAAGTTTGTGACGCAATTTTTGTTTTCTTTTTTGCAACAGTTTGTTCATGTATGAGTCCGACATTTATTTAAACATATTTAAATTCAGGAATAGAAAACAGATTTGTTTGTGATGCTGTATATCAGGCTGTGGATGTTTAAAGCACAAAAATGTGGGTTTTCCTTATATGCTCAATCTTTATATCAGGGATATGAGTGTATAGTAGCACAAATACCGTATGATGAATAAAAATATGGACTGGGACCCTGACTAATTCAGATATCACAGCAAACATTAACTATAATAGCTTAATTAGTCTTAAAGGAGGAATACTATACTTATATTAAGATTCATAATTTTTATTTCGGATATTCCTAGAATGATTACACACTAGAGCAAAGACAAAAGCATCATGTCTTCTTTAGGGAATTGTTAATATTGTTTTACCAAAGATTCCACGACAGAAACATTCTTTGTGTCAGTAGATACGGAATCTTTGATTAAAATCTTTCCTCCGTTCTTATTTCAATCAGATTTCGAGTTGAGTTCACTCACTTGTTCGCACCTTAGAAGAGTAGATTTGAAAAAGTTACTTCATAGACCTCAAAAGAAATGTTGATTTTTGAGGATGCTGACGATGGGAACTTTTCTCCCAAAATCCAGTACTCAGAGGGTAATTAAAACTAATTGTGTGAAACAGGAGCACCTCTCGAAAAGTAAAACTGTTTTCATTTTTGGAAAAAGAAAAGTTTTACTGTCTCCGTGTTAGGCTTAATTGGACGGGGCACTTTGAAGTTGCAGTTCATGCACTGAACAGGTAAGTGTGTCAGCCTCTTGTATTCATAAACTGAATAGTAGTTAGTGCCTCTTTGCATCTGACCTGACGCACTCAAAAACGATCAACCACGCGTGTAGATGTTGCCATCCTTCTGTCAATTAATGTGGATAGTTTTACAGAAGGTTACAGCAAATGCAAATGTTCATATATGCTGAGCGCAGATATGTATTTGATTTAGGGAGCGAGAAGCTGCCGAGGAGTAAGCCCCCCCCCCCCCCCCCCCCCCCCCCCCCCCCCGATCTGCGGGGCAGTTGTTCGTCTGGCAGCTCGGTGTTTACTTTCCTTGTTAGTTATCGACAGACGGTTGTTTTGGAGCCAATGGATCAAGCCCATATTTCCTTTCAAATACATTTACCTGTCATCTTAGATGTAAGCAATGTGACTTTGAGTTTCCCCCTTCCATTAGCTCTATTGCCTCCCATGTCTCTCCGCAGCGCAATGACTCAAGTATGAGTCAATCAATAGGCCTCTGGTTTGGGTGAATGAGTCCCGGTGCTTGGTTTGCACAGTCTTGATCTGCCTGACAATGACAGATTATACTGCTGTATCAGAGTAATTAAGATGGGTCCATCGTCAAGCCGATAACTCAAGAGCATGATGCCTCAGAGGCAGGCGGCATCAACCTGTCGGACAACAGCTCTCCCCTTAGTAAACAGCATCATCATTTTCTTATGATTCACCTGGAGATGGGACAAAAATCTTCTGCATCGACTGTAAATTCTGCAACCATTAACTTTCTTTTTCGGAAGCTTCACCATAAAGACGACTGCTGCTACGAGACTAGTATAAATTAAAGTATTAAAGTAAGTAAAAACCTGAGCGGATGTGGATGCACATATAATCTCCTAAGAACCTGACGCATTACGGGAGTTTTTGATTTTGTAAAACCATAAATCCTGTGCTGTGAAACTAGCATCTTTTAAAAGTTGATAAGTGTCAGTGATGTGATGAAAAGTTCGACTTTGGGGGGAATACGCTTTTATACTTTCTTACCAAGCATCTGATAAGAACATCGATTACACTTGTATGTTATGAAAGAAGCTATAACCAGCCCGTAGCATGAGACTGGTCTCGAACAGTTTCCAAAAATGTCAAACTGAACCTCAGATATGATCGTGTTAGACTCTGCAGTTTGTGATCTTGTCATATTGGGGTGAATTCATGATGAGGTGCTTCCAAAATGTTTGCTCCTCCATACATCTGGACGAGGGGGAACACCTTTAGAAGTAGAGGGGTTGAAACCCGACCTGAGCCGATAGGGAACTGACGAGTTGGGACAAGACAGGAACATTTTAAATAACAATCGGGTGCGGTTCAGTAATGTTGGCTGGTCTATGTGCTTAATTTTTTATGCTGCAGGTTACTGTAATCAGGTTAGGACACAAAAAAACAGAATGCCTGCCAGGTTCTGGTCAGGCTCGACTAATTTTTCTTTTCACCGAGCCGCACCCAAGAAGAAAATATGAGAAACCATCCCATTAATGTAATGAAGCCCACAAAATAGAACCTCAGAAAAGACCACAGAGTCGATTTGAGTTGAAATCAATGGTGGTGATACTAAATGAGTGGTCGGTTAATTGACTTATAAACAAATATATATATATATATATGTATGTCATTAAAAATAACCCTTAACCAAAACCTGAACATTTAAGGTGAGAATAACTGTCAAGCCATTGCATTGTATTACGTTACAGAGAGAGGGAGGGGGGGTTTCTCATTTTCTGAGCCTTTATGTTGTTTCTTCGAGACTTGTTTGTTCTTTCCCGCTAGCATCCCTGCATGCATTGTTCAAACAAAATTAGAGGACCATTATTGTGCAATGGGGGAATCGCTGAAAAGGAACACGGAGACTTGGAAGGACCCGGCTATTCTAATGTTGCACCCAGGTTGAGCTGCGTCCTGCTGTGTAAGGGAATAATATTTCATTCAGTCTGCATAAATGCATTCGCAAACAGCCCTCCAACGAGAAAGGGGGCGACTGCTTCCAGAGGAGGGACGGTAACTGTCCCAATAACTCACTGTGGATATAAATCTGGGAATATTAGATCCCTTTACATCTTTACTCTTTATCTAACAGTGAAGTGTGGCAGCTGCAGCACCCCCCCCCCCCCCCCCCATATCTGTTTGCAATGTAAGATTTATTGATTAGTGTAGTGTTTGCATTCTGTCGCCACTTAAACTGATACACAGTACTTGTACCTTTAATTTTCTCCAGTGGTGTTGAATTACTCCCACCTATGCGCTGCTGCTTACAGAGGAATCCGGGCACACAGTTGTTATTTTATCTGGCTCAGATCTGTCCAAACAAACTCAGAGAGGAGAGAGGAAGGTGCAGCGACTCTGAAACCGAAACCTGTCGCAACTGCCCGGCCCGATAGATGAAAACTCTCCCCTTCAGGTTTTCTACAGAAGACAATGGGCCTGCCGTCAGTTCACAGTGGACACATGAGATAGAACTGGGCCGACAGGAGGAGGGAGGGCGGGTCAACCAACTCTCAAACAGCCCCTCAAATCAATAGCTTTAAATGTGATGAAAACAAGAAACTAATGCAATGTCGAGCCAACTTGTTGCTCATTGTTCTCGGTCGGGCCGAGACAAAAACACCTTCTGTTTGAAAACACTGTGCAGCCGCTGTCTAAAGCAGCGGGATCGTTTTCGTTACAATTGAAGCAGTGGATTAGTGGGAGCTGGGTAACTGAATTTATAGATTAGAGATTCAGACTTCGCTCTCTGAAAGAGTCCTTTCTCCTCCGCATTGATCAGCAGTTATTTACTCCTAATGTTGTGAGTTCACATCTGCGGCTCATCCACTCTCACGCTTCTCTTTTTGGTTTAATTTCTCTTTTGGCTGTGCTCACATGACAGGACAGTCCCCGTCTAGACCTTCGTCAGTCAGGGAATACGTTCCCTGTAGTTTCAGGCTGTAATTGTGGTTCTCACTCGGCCAAAACAGTTGTCATTTTAAATGCTGGTTGCAATATTTGTGAGAGTCAGATCAGTGATGTCTCTCTTGCATGTGACACATGGATGAGTAGACAAATTATGCAGAACGCTCCTTTGGGCTGATCAGTGTCATTTTTGATAATGTGAGATGCATCCACCACCTTCTGACAAGATGTTCTTAACCCAGCAGGAGAGACATTGAAAATACCCTAAAGGAGCAATGAGATGAGGTTCATGGAAATGTTATCAGCTACATTATAGAAATATGGCGTTTCGAGATAATTTATAGACATGGTGCCTCCATTATCAGGGACCACATGAGACTATAAAGACCCAGTTTACAATATGAAAGTGGCTATAATGAATATCGTATAAATAGCATATATCAAGTGACAATGCGAAAACTATACAACAATATGAGGGCAGTTGTTATAAAGGCCTGCCATTAGATTGGCTGTTTCTAAGGTCTGAATGAGCCATCACAAAAAAGGTTGTGTTTTAATTGGTGTTTATCTAGATAGAACTATTACACAAAAATTACTGAGCCGGATTTTACTTGCTTTAACACAGTAAATTAGACAATACAGGGCGAATGTAATCTCCAGGCATCCGTCTAGTTTAATCTTGAAACCTTCATCTCAACACAAGCCAGCAACTCTCGATTTACATAAAGCTGCAGAGAAAGATGGAAACATTTCAGGAGTGTTATTTTCACTCATACGTTTTAGAATCTGTCCCTCATCAACACTTACATGAAGAGGAGTGTGCATTCAGCTCTTTCCAAAGTATGAGAACTTGGCACCTTAACCATCAGCTATAAACGGTATAAACCGTGAAGTAGGCTACTGTACAAAAGTGGTTTGGTGGAGAATCTACAGTAGAGTTGTTTTGATATTCTTTAACATTTGAATGGCTGAACATTTATAAGAAAAAACATGGAATCATGTTATGGGATAGGAGCCTCAAAAGCAGCCACTTGAATTCAAGTAGTAATTGGATTCTCCCTCTAGCTCCCCTGCTGTATTAATTCATAAATTATCTGGCAATGCAGAACACTAAAACTTAGGGAAGGTTTAAAGGTGTCCAAACTTGAATCTCCTCCAGCCCCAGTATAATCACAATTACTGGCATCTGCGATGAGTGCGAGAGACGGATGAATGGACAGACTGAGTGTGACCCTTGATACTTCGCTAAACATACGTTGGGAACTGAGGGGGGATGTTTTAAAACCATTTTTAGGTGTCTTCGTTTTCTGAACTAAAATCGAATTTGTTCAAAACAGTTTTTGACTTGTAGCATGGTGGATATCTGCCCGAGGTAGTTCTTCCTTTACAGAGTGCTGTGCTTTGGCTGCTCCAAGGCCTTAATGGTGGCTTGTAATTGCTCCATCACCCATACTAATGTGCACTCTATGCCCTTTTCAAAACAAAAACATCGCATTTCCATTTTTTTCACCGCAGACCTGATTGTCACCATCTAAGCATCCCAGCCAATAGAGTGAGGTCTCTCAGATCCAGGGAACAGAGAGAACAATGTCATATTCATGAGCGCAGACATGAGCTCTCCTCCTCATTACCCCAGCACAGTCATTAATGGAAGCTTCTGTCCGTACAATCATGAAAGGACCTGTCATCTGTCCGTTTCTGCTAATTGACTGTTTACGACATCTCAACACAGACAGACAGACACCTTTTTGATCATCCTTGGTTTGTCGTCCAGTTTGACACCACAGTGCAAATCCCTTACACAGAAACGTCCAGAGTTTTTCTTCGCCTTTTAATATCTACTATATGACTCTGAGTGATGGCGTGTCTTCAGCAGCACTCCCGCGACCTTGACAAAACAATGAGATACAGTATTTACTTGAAGGTCCAACTATTGAGTGTGCGGACAGAAAACACTTGCACCCGGCACCCAAGGTGATGTTTTTCAGGTGAGATTTGAGTCTTTCAAAAACTGAAAAGATTTTCAAGTCAAGGACAGAAAGACATAATCTTTTTTTTCTCCTCCAAAACATGGACTTTCATAACCAATTCTTTCTATCAAAACAGGCTGACTTGCTACAACCTCTGACTTGGAAGGACAAATGCTAAAGTGAAATCACCCAATTCACTACGAGCTGCGAGCCACCTCCGCACTCTGGTCCGTTTTATGAGCTAACGCCAAGGGAGTGTGAAGTTTGCAGCACATTCGCACTATTCGTGGCCACGCGCAGGCAAGGTGGTGACGGCGTAAACACAGATATTTGATTTACTGGCGAGAACGACACGTGCAGATGCACCGGGAGAGACACAGCAATGGACGTGCGTTGTCCTCTGTGAAATTATAACTGCAGAGCACCACATGACTTGCTTTGTTACATCTGCTTCTAATGGCCAAATTCCTTACATGCATCAGCTGCCATTCCTCCTGCCAGCCCCTCCCTCTCCACCAGACAGATTAGCTGCCACCGCATAAAGTAGTGCCATGCATTATCTGGCAATTAGAGTGAGGCTTATTAAGCAGAGTTTAATGTAAATTTAATGAGCAATTAATTCAATTTCTTTAAATAGAAGAGTATATTATTGTTACAAATGATGTACGGTGGTGATCTCTAACATACAGCCAAATGAAATACTTCACAAGTGGGCACATATCTGTGGCCCATTAGGTGCAGTATTAAATCTATCCTGAATCACAGGACTGAACTCTTAGTGGTATTTCAAACAGATCGAACCGAGAAGAACGCCTTGTTTTGCCAAAGAGATGGAACTGATGACCTGAAACAAAATTCTCAATTAATCAATGGACAGAAAATATATCAGCAGCCATTCTGATCATCATCTAATCGATGAGGAAGAATGCTACTGTTCTTTGCCTTGTAGTAAACCATTAAACATTAGCATTAAAACTATTTTAATGGGATCACTTCAGACTTCAGTAAACTTTGATGACCATTTCTTTTATTTGTTTTGTTATTTCAACTAATTGAGAAAGTAATTGGAAGATTAAAGTAAAATAATCATTTGGATGTAGTTGTACTTACATATTTCTGTTTAATGTTATTGTACGCTTCTAATTTACTACATTCAGGGGGGAAATAATTGGACTTCTTACTTCACTACAGTAACAAATGGCCACAAGTTATTTAGCAAAATAACATTTGTAATACTCAAAAGAAAAATGATTTAAAAAAAAAAATACAATGGCAGACAACAGAGTGCATAGTGAGGCTCAACAGTCCCCTTAAATTAAATCAAGCTGCACCAACTTGCAAACACTCATAAATATCAGTCCTCTAAATATACCTGATGTTATTTTTTACCAAAACATGATTTATGCCCTGGAAAATGACCCTATCCTGGTTCTTTTCTTGGCCCATGTCTCATCCTCCCACCAAGTTTCAAGAGAATCTATTCAGCAGTTGTTGCGTTTTCCTGCTAACGGACAGAGAGACAGACGGCAATGAAAACATAACCTTCTTGGTTGAGGTAACTTATAAAATATTCATCATGTTTATAGATTAAATGACCCAAGGGAGGTTAAGTTTAGCCCACATGTTAAATAATAATTCCTATTTACTTTATAATATACTGCATAGTAGTATAGCTGTATTGCTACAACCAGCCCCAGTCCTTTGCTCTTTTGAATGACCCTATCTGTATGCATGTACTTCCTGTAGGCCTGAATATGCACCACTGACAGAGACGAAGCAAACACCACCAGGAGATCAACATTGTTATGGTAACGGTGTGTGTGTGGGGGGAGGGGGGGGGATAAGAGCTCAGACAAACACAAACTGAGGCCAGAGCTGCACACCGCCAGATGATTCCCGCAACATCTGTTTCAAAGCCAAACCCGTGAGCGCCGGAGAGACGGACATCTTCCTTCACTCGCCATGTCACATGCCAACAGGCGAAACCGAGAGCGCCGTAACAACTGTATGTTTCCTTTTTGTTTCTGCGGGATCCTGTCGTCCACTGGTGCCCAGAGGATTCGCGACAGCTCGTATTGATCCGTGTCACCATCGCTCTGTCCTGACGAATGGCTTTTAACTGGCAATAAGTGGGATTATGCAACCTCGTGAAATTCAACGATCTGATATGCTACAACAGGGCGAACCCCAGGAGACGCACGCAGGGAAATACCAATAAACAGATCCCGTGTTAGGATGCAGAGTCCCAGCTTTTTCCACGACAGGACGCTCAGGCCGAGGCAGCTTCTTCAGCTTCAGTAGTCATTATGAGAACAGCTTTACCTTATGATGTTGAGGCTGAGCTTTCCCTCTCCCTCCCTCTTTCTTGATTCACCTTCTTTCAGTGGTCTTTTCTATAATAAACTCAACACCCAGACAGTTTCTCAGAGTCTTTCACTAGACACACGAGACAAAGTTTAAATCCACCGATTCTGCCTTATTAACAAGGACAAATTGGGAGCTGTCTAAAATCAGACAGTCAGCACTTCACAGAGCCAGAGATTGTTTTGTTTTTTCCCCGTTTCTTCTCTTGCTCGCGGCAGCAGAAGAAAAACAAACAAATGAAAAAACCTGAGGTCACATCAGAACATTTCTGTCCTGAAACCACCTAGAGAGAGAGAGAGACTGCATCAGTTTCCTGACGCTGCCGCCCCTCGCTGTCTCCAGCCTGAGGTTGAGGCTGCCTGTTCGTGGTGCATTATTTTATGTGGCTGAGAGGTTAATTAAATTAATATGACATGGAGACGCCGGTCAATTCTGTAAATGTCATTCAACTGCAATTCAACACAGGGCACGATAAATTCAACAGCTGTGAAATGAAAGGCTGGTAATCAGGAGCTGTAAAAAATATATAAAAGATTTGTTTTTACTTGTGACTTCAGTTTCTGTCACACACACACTGGACTTCATTGAGACGTACTCTAACCTTAACCAGTTACTACTCGCTTAACCCTTACCTTAACCTAAACCTAACCTTTACCTTAACCTGAATTTAACCCTAAAACATGTCTTCCCCTTAGAATTTAATGATTTACGTTATGGGGACTTGTTTTTGTTACCAAAGAAGAGAAGTCCCGTAAGGTGACTTTGAGGATAGGTCCTCACAACATGCGTGACCACAAACACACGTACACACACAAACACACACACACACACACAGAGCAAACCTGTTGATGGCTGATGCAGATTAGCACTACGGCCACTAATGGTAATATCTGATACAGAAATGAAACCACTCAGAAGTCGCTCCGGTGGGCTTCATGTGTAAACCTGTCATCACAACTGTTGCTCACCATTAGGCGACACAACTACATGTCCACCCTGGTGCTGCAGGGAGGATTTAAAGCGGCTGCAAGCTGACATTTGAATGGGCTCACATGCGTCAGTATTGTCGGCAGATACGTTTTCCAGGAAAAAAAATAACAAGACACACTGACGCATGCAACTCTGATGCAACCGCGGTTGCATGAGGGGGAATGATCGGACTGTAGGGACCGCAATGGTCGCGCACATCCAGGCGCCCCTGGATCGAGCAGTTGCGGGCTGTAAAAGCCAAACAGCTCCGTGGCAGATTTACATCCTCTCCAAGGCTCATTAAGAGAAGTGAAGACTGCGGACAGGAACACAAACACACACACACACACACACACACACACACACACACACACACACACACACACACACACACACACACACACACACACACACACACACACACACACACACACACACACACACACACACACACACACACACACACACACACACACACACACACACACACAGGCATCACAGGCATCAGTTGTGCGGCCAGAGGACACTGTGAGAGACTGCAATGCGTGTTTTTTTCCTCCGAAGCGCACCTGAAGCGCAGACTTTAGGGGTTTTTAGACCGCGGGGTGAGTTTGCACTGTGGAGCTTTAATGCGGTTTGACTGAAGGATGCGATTGCGGAGCCCGCGTTCGGTGAATCGGACTCGTTTCCGAATAAAGAGCCAGGTTTCCAGCGAGCATAGCCTCCAACTTGCCCCCGATCCAAACACGCCACGGCCGCAACTGCCCAGAAACATACTTTCTCTCCACATGTGCCGTCGTGCAGCACTCTTACTTTTTTTCATAGCGTGCGGGGCTTTGCAGTAAAACTCAGGACAACACCCCCGTCAGTGAAGCGCTAAATGCCGGGATGAGGGTCCCCACAGTCCCGGCAAACACAGCGGAACCACAGCGGCACAAAAGTGATGCTGAGATTTCAGGGGGAAGCTGGTGCGCATCCAGCGCGTAAAAGCACCACAACTTCTCCCCGGTGCTCCTCCGGCTTCAGCTGCGGATGGGGGGGGAATTCTGCATAACACACACGCACACTCACTCACACAGAATAGAAGAGAGAGGGGGAGCATAATAAAAAAATCTAAAAACTTACCTTTCGGAAGAAACGCGAGTGAAATCACGAAAACCGAGAGAGAAACAGCGAGAGATCCGCTCCCCGTGATCGCCATGTTGGACACCTGCTTGAGACTGGCGGCGCTAAATCACCTAGAGACGGCCATGGGATGGAAATGTAGGCACATGAGAGGCGGAGGGAGGGCTCGAGCAGGGAGCCTGCGATCATATTTGGCTGCATTATGTTGCAATGACACCCAGGCCTATAAAATCACAGACGAATAGGCTATTACACGCATACCTAGTAAGTGTATTATTGTCACTGGACCACAAAGACACGGTGAAATTCCCAACAGGAGAATTGGAGGCATATTACAGTGATGCCATGGGATGTGTAAAATACCGTGGAGGGTGGTGGGGTCACCATAAACTCACCACAGAGAACCACAGACACTTTATAGGAATATTAGAGTCATTTCTTTTATGGTTATGGTCTGTTAGTTCATGTGGGTGCACACCAACCTACACTCAACTATGTCTGCACTTTGGTTTTTATGGCCGGAGCACAAATAATTCTCACATAAAGCAGCATTTAGTTTGTTTATATTACAGGAGTCAGGTCAGTGGCTGCTGCTGTTGTTAGAGGGAGTGTGTATTCTACTGTTTTATGATGCTTTTACAGGAGAGGCTATTTCAACCTGTCTTCTTTGGAACAACATCCACTTATCACAGGCAATTCAAGTCCATTTCTAACATGTGGAGTTCAAACGAGGCAGATTCAGTGGAAATCTTTTTGTTTTTGAAGCCTCGAAGAAGAGTTTGATTGCACAAACCCGTTTTAATTAAAGGAATAGTCAGTGAAGTTTGGTGAAACTTCTGATCCTCAAGCCACTTTGTTCATTGCCTACTCAAAGAGCGCCCCCTTTTCTTTAAAGGGAGTATTACAGCATATAATGGAAGCTTTGGGAGCTTGGGAGGTGGCAGACTCCTCCCTGCAAACATGAGAACACCCATCAGAAATTCACAATTTAAAAACCACACTGATTGAATGGAAATGAAACACTGAAGATTATTAATAAAGGGTGTCCAAGTGAACTCTCATCCTCAGTGTGTGTGTGTGTGTGTGTGTGTTTGTTATTGTCTCACCGTTTCAACTCACTCGACTGATTCTCACCTGAAAGCTGGTACATTGGGAATATCTTGGGTGGAATCACAGAGCTACAGAGACGCATGCATGACAACACTGAATCTCATTTCCCTTTTTCATTGTGTCAAAACAGCACAAAGGCTGCTAATTGCACAATCTATTCTCTGAGACTGCGTGTCAGTCCTCATTCCATGGATGAGTAGATAGCATTTAGAACTTCACTCTAATGCTGCAGCCGTCCCTATCACTAGAGATTGAATTCCGCACATCACATTTATTTCAGATGTTATTATCTGTGGCAGCTCGCCAGTTCTGCCTGCCACTCACACGGTGTCTCCACAAGGTGTTTGCTCCTCACGCCACCGGCCAGGCTGCTTGATTTTCCAACCCCAGAGCAGCGGGTATCGGTCTGCAGGGTGCACCTGGTGGAGATGTGCTCAATAAGTTATGTCTCCTCTCTTTGTACTTTTGTTTGGTGCATTTTTTACTCTCTTTGTTTTGGATTTGCAATAAATTGATTTACAATACGCCCGGTGATTCATACCAGCTCTTGAGCACTCCCTACACCCTGCACTCTCCCAACTTTTTGTTTTCACTCCTCGTCTCTCCATCCCTCTCTTTCTCCCTCTCTCCCTCTTTCGCTGTGCCGCTGATGCACTACTGCATGGCATTTCCTTTGCTCATGAGAATAGATGGGGTTCCGGGGTCTCTCTGAGAAGAGAAGCCCAGCGTCTCTGTCTCCCCGAGCAGGATGAATAATGGATGCGAATGGATCAGATGACTGAACTGCTTCATCTGGGTCCTCTGTAGTAATGGCCAGCCATAGATTCTGTGAGTGTGTCTGTGTGCGTGTGTGTGTGTGCATGCGCTCTTCTTATCTGTATATTACTTGAGGAATGGTCAATGCGGCTTGCAAACAGTTAAGTAGTTTTTTTTGGAGGTCTTGCATATAAGCTAGAGTCACACACACACACACACATACACACACAGAATACCAGTGGTGCCATTTAATAGGGCAGCCGTCAGCATTTTCTATTTAAATTAGTGGGGAACCGGTAATAAAAAGATTTTCGCCCAAGCCTCTTTTGCAGTTAATGTTTGATTAGAAATGCAATGGTTTTAAATTAAGATTTCTTTCCCCCCTTGGTATGAAATCAATCAAATTAACGGAAATTGAATTATTTGAGATGGTAATCTATTTAGGCAAACCATTCACCATGAAAATGTTTTCCTCTTGTTGTGAAAGGAAGAATAATTGAATCAGACCCTTGTAAGTGACCCCCAACGGCTGAGCAAGAACAAGGCTTATTGAAATTAAATGTAAATTCGCTCATGCTTTATGGACGTAAGTGGACGAGCAAGAGAATGCAAAATTCAATTGCTTTCATATAATATGTAAAACAAAACTCAAATGTGTATGATATGTAACATAACAGGCTTGAACCACGGGCAGAATAATGGATGGTTGCCAGCCCCTGCTCCGTCCATATATCTGCATTAAAGCGTATTCACATTCAATTTTTACGGGATTTGTAAGGTACAATAGTATTACAGCAAATTTCCATCCTCCCTCCATCCATAGCAAATTATTACAGGAAATTATATTCCAAATATATCACCACAGGTCATCAATTCTCTACACCTTCCAGCAATGAAACATGTGCACTCAATTGGTTTTCCTGCCTCCCTCTTTTTGGTCACACTTACACACATGTAGAAACCACTTGTAAAATCACATCCATGCATGTGTTGATGAAAATAGCATTGTTGAATAAAACACAACTATCTTGGGGCTTGTTTTAATAATCTAATAAGTCACTGCCATGGTGTTGATTGTTAAATAATCATTATTTTGTCGTGAATTCAGCGGCTAAAGAAAGCAAACACGCACCTGCACAAATACATCATAAATCTGTCTGCTTGATTCACTGTTTTCAAATCTCAATAAACAAAATGTATAAATGGCACACGGTAATGATCGTCATCATTCTCTGCCCTTTTCCCCCAAAAACAAAAAGCGTGTAAACACTTAAATGTTAAACACATGCTGCAATATTTATCAGCCACGAAAGGCCAGGCCATTTTGTGTACAACCAAAGCCACAGACAAACGGCAGATGATTGTAATAAATCACGAGTCACATGGAACCTTAGAGAGGCTTAATGGTAATAAATTGGTTGGGGTATAGTGGATGTCAAGTTGGCTGGATGGGCCTGAGTGTGCTTTTCTTGTCTCCATGTGTCTCCAAGAGAAATATTGTTTCAGTCCTCCCATTTGTATTAGTCTGAACTCTGAAAGACTGGGGACCTGCACTGTGCATTTCCAGGCCACTTCAACCCTTTCAGGGGCTTGGAAGGATGTATTGACCTACTTTACCTTTTATCTGCTTCAAGAGTGATATTGTATCTAACATATATATGTAGAGGGCATCTTTTGCGACTGAAACCAGAACCCTCGTGAAGTCAAAAACACCTTCAGCGACTGTAGTGTTGTTTTAATGTTGATGAATTTTTAACTGGATGTTCACTGTGTATTCTAACAACATGAAGGGGTTAAGTGACATTTTAATCTGTTTTAGCTTTGGTTTCACATTGCAATTTTACGGTATTTTGGTGTAACTACCAGTGTCAGGCGCAGTACTCGACACAAGTTTAAATTCATCAAATTAACCTCCAATTCATTAAAATATTATATTGTCCGAGGCGAAGAGCACAGGCAATCCAGGGATTATTTTACTTATTAGTTTTCTCCGGCTCGAGACAACCTCTTTTGGTCGGACTAAATTTTCGGGCCGTTAGTTGGACCATGATACGAGGCACCGCTTACACATTTTAGTGAGGAATAAACTGAAAATATCTTTATTCCAACTGTTAGATTAACTAACTCTTGAAAATGTTATGCTCGCCTGTCAACTGGCTTCTACACACTCAACTTCAACTGCAGTTACCAATCTTACAACTGATTTGTTTTGGTTTTAATCAATTTGTAATTTCTATTTATTCAAATAAACTGAGCAGCTAAATCTTTCTTGGGGTAAGTACACCTTGTGGAAGTGGAAATCAAAGGGATTATTTGCTTTTATAATAATAAAGCATGAATATACAATAACTTAATCATTATTATGGGTAGCACAGAAACACAACAGGGACTTTAATGCAACAATGACGTTTTATGGACGAAGAGAAGAAAAAGACCTGAATAAAAGCTTTGTGGACACTTGTTGGCATAGCAACCGTTGATGTACTGTTAGCGACGCTTTACTGGAAATATTGACACAGCTGGAACGCTTGGCTGAAAACACCTAACCTACATACAGTAGACTGAACAGCATAATGCAGGATCATTAGCATCAAACTGTCCATGACCATCTCAGCTGGGAGCCAAATGGCTGGGGGCTACCTAATGAAGAGCACCATGCCTATAATTTTCTACATTAGGTTCAAAGGGAAATCAATGATATAATACCAGTAATAACATCATATTAATGCACAGAGAGAACTGGTTTTAGCCAACAATGGCTACATAAAAACATGCTCCACCATGGAAGCAGCAAAACCAAGGAATTTCAACCTGGTGTATAAAAAGACTGCATGGTTTTCTCAAGCACTAAATCAGATACAAGCATTTTACCAGATTCAGTCATATTGAGAGTGTTACCACAGATTTGAACAAGCGATAAATCACATGTGGAGCAAAAACACATCTCCACATTAATCAGGCAAAAACATCCCATAAACTCCCAAAATCCAAATGAATGACCTGACCAAAGCTTGAGGAGGAAAAACACATCACCCGCACGTGGGGTTGAGAGAGATGATAATGGGGGTTTCAGGAATTCTCCCGAGTATCTTAGCCGTTCCCAGGACTACGCTCGTCTGGACAGAGACACTCTTCCAGTTTAAAGAGTGATTTTTTCCGGTGTATGCTAACGGAAGCTAGCAAGACTGATCGGCATAGAGGCAATATAATATAGTCCCTTTTTTACCCTAATTGATGACTAAAAACATGACGGTTGTTTATTTGCGAGCTAAAGGCTTGGACGTGGGTATGGATATTATATCACACGCCCTGTTACACTTAACAAGCAGTTATACTTATGGCGACCTGCACTTTGCATCCCTGGCCACTTCAACCCTTTTAGGGGTTTGAAAGGATGCATTGACCTACTTTACCCTTTTATCTGCTTCAAGTGGTCCATCCAATCGAACATGTATATTTTCAGGGGAATTCTTCTCACCGAAAGCACAACACTCGTGAAGTCAAGAGCAGATTCAGTGTCACCTGTTATGTTCATTTATTTAAAACTGGGCTTTTATTGTTATTTATGTTAATTGTATATTGTTTAAACATGAATTGTAAATGTTCAGCTTGTTTCGGTCAAATTTACATTAATACCACCGCTTTGGAGAAACTACACATATCAACCCAAAATCCCTCACATTTCATTTTCATAAATTCTAGCAATCTATTTAAACCATTAATCCAGAACTATCACCTTTAGCTAACTATAGGTGTCTTTTTACACCTGAAAGTCTGAACCAAGGTTCACGTCTCTGTTAAATAGTTTACATTTGGCAATTGATCTTTCTGTTTAAATGGAGGAAATTAATGAGGCAGATAATTCCGTCCATTTGCAATATCATTAACACGCGCTGTCACTCTAAACAAGCTGATATACCACTGGGACAACTTTGGCGGTGACTTTCAGAATCTGTTTCAGTTGCTGTTTAAGCCCCTGGTGCTTTCCAATCTTCTTCCGCTCCTTCACTGTCAGCTGGAATAGCCACATCTACCACTACTGCCATTATGTCTGGTTGTTAGCATGGCTCCCATGGCCTGTGAGATATATCCAGGTATTTGTACATGCTCTGCATATCTGTTATTCTGCCTTCTGGTAACTCTACCCTTTCAGTTCGGATCTCACACCCTCTCTTCCCACATTTATCCAGTCTGAATGACAATCCAATGTCCTCACTGTCAGTCCTGGTGAGGTGGATCATTGAATGTCTCATTTGTACATGTGCTTGGCTTAATGTCAGTCATGTATAGGAGGAGGTTGATGGTCACTCACTCTTCTGAATCTGTATCATATCCACTCTCTGTTTAGTCAGGCCACAGTTTTCCTCCTCAACTCACTGGAAGCAGCTCAGATGCCTCAACTACTGAACTATCTTTGCCCTGACCGGGAATTGAACCCCAAGCTGTCGTTCCAATGGCAGCCACAGTAAACACCTATAGTACGTAGGTGTAAATGTAGGTTCAAGGCTAGAAACAGTCACCCAGAGTTGAGTTCCCGGAGGAGCTGCTCCGGAAAACAAAATCCTGACCTCGATTCACAGACTCTTGATCCGTTTGTGTGAGCACCAGTTCATCCCTTTATGAACAATACTGTGAAACCATGTTCATTATACGCCATTTTACAATATTCAACACAAACTAAGTAAATGTTTTCCCCAGGTCTGTGTTGTTCATTTCCACTGATTACATTGCAAAACACTTCAGAGACCGACTGAGAGCAAAAAGCAAACCTCAGAAAATCCAATGAAATGCTTTAACCTTGACAGTGCATGTAGCATTCATCTGTAATCCTATTGGATACACAAATTAGCCCCCAAGAATATTCTTTCACAGATCAAAATGTTTTAATTTTTCAATTACTGAAATCAAAGAGACAATAAAAAATGGCTTTAAAATATCCAATCACTTCTCTATGTTTGCAGATGTTTTGGAAAACATGGGATGATAAATATGTTTAACATGTTTTTACGGAAAAGGTTTAAAACTCTAAACAGAGTCAAACCTTCTGATGAGTCCATTGAAAAAATGGTTGTAAAGCTTTATAGATGAAAACAACCAGAGGCTTTTAACTGTGGGAGAACTGGTTCGTAAATAAATATTTCTGTGACTGATATGCAGCAATTAGTATTTTACCCCAAATTAGAAATAAAGCTTTAACTGTAGTCTTAAAGGTTCAGTATGTAGAATTTAGTGACATCTATAGGTGAAGTTTGATGTTGCAGCTGAATACCCCTCACCTCACATGAGAGAGAACCTGTGGCATCCTTCAGTTGTCATAAAAACTCAAAAGGTTTTTAGTTTGTCCAGTTTGGACAATTGTTAAAAACATGGCAGCCTCCGTAGAGAGGACCTGATTCCAGTCTAAATATAAATTACTTAAATATAAAGGGTCCATTGTAGGGCAAAGAAAACAACAATTTGTGCAATTTAAATGAAACACACTAGTAAAAACACCACTAGGATTATTTAATATTCAATTTCTGCCAATAAATCCATTTCACCTAAATCTTACACACTGGACCTTTAACACTAATCTTTGTATCAACGTTTTAACAGACACCTCTTTTTACAGATTTCTGAGTTGGCCTTTTGGGAGCATGAGTTTTTTAAGCTTTAATTGGGTGGTTTAATTAGATAGTTAGTGGCCTGTAAACTGTTAAGTGGACTTTATAGTGCACTAATTTGTATGTAAATGTCCATTGTTATGATAATACTACACAACAATATCTTGCTGCTGCCTCTGTTATGCTGAACAGACCTTTAAAGAAAGGAGAGAGAATAACAATAAAACCTTTTTTTGTATTTTATATTTTCCTTAAATTATTATACATCTTCTATTAATTTTTTTTATCTCAATGAACTTTCAGACAAGAATGTGATCATCTTGTATCCTCTTTGAATACAAACAGTCAGTGAATTTATATGTCCGTATTTGTGAGTGTGTTTTCAGTCGTGTACAACACAGTCTGATTTAAAGTGAACTTATAAAACCTAAACAGGGCTGTAAATTAGCTTCAGCTCGCTTTTTACTGGTTAACCATCCAAATCTGTTCAATAATCTAAACAATAAATAACACTATGCAATCTTGCTTCAGTAATACTTCCCATGCAAGGTTCACTTTTTAATACCACTTCCTGTGTGTACAAGTCACAGTTCATTGAGTAACAGTCTTAGCATCACAGATTACTTTTCCTCCCCCGTGTTTAAAAGGTTTCCTTTTTTAATGAATGGAAACTGTGTTATGAGGGTCTTTATAAAAACAGACAGGATTTCTTCAGGTGTGAAACACAGTGTTTTAGCCAGACTTAATTTGGTCTTATTTTACTTTTTCTCTTCAAGTTTCAACTGAATTGAGGGAAATTAACTTTTTTAATCTATTTGTAATTTATAAAGCTACTCATTGTCCAATACCTCACTATCTCAGAAGAAATATCAGCATATGACCAAAAGCATATTTAACATAATATTCATATAACAAGGTTTTTCATAATCAGCTGGTGTATTTCTCTTCCCCTTCAAAGACTTAGACTTATATCCCAATTAAAGTCGGGGTTTCACAATGTCATTCATCAAAGCCTTTGAATGAATCCTGTCTAGTTCATTATGAACATGTAATAACATCGTGAGCTAAAATGCTAGAGGACAATGTGTGACATGGACCATGAGAAGTGGGCTATTTAAAAAAAAAAAAAGAGCATTTCTAGACATTGTATAGCAGCTCTCACAATTACACACACTTGAAAAGGTTTAAACATACAGCCAAACAAAGAAGGAGGGGCGAGAGGAAGAGCCGCTGCCTTCCTCCAGCCAAGTGCTGATCTTGCAGTAAAGCTCCAAACAGAGAGACTAGGACAAAAAGAATAGTCCCAGCACTACAGTCGTGTCTCCACAGGCAGAGCCGCGGCAGCGCTGTGTGTCATTAGGCCTGTAGCGCACTGCAAGGAGGCGAGGGACACACACTGCACGCTACAAGGAACCACACCAGGAAACATCCCAAAGTGAGACACTCGCCCTGGCTGTAGTCTTGTTGCCGCTGCCGTTTCATACTGTTTACTGCAGGTGGCCGCCACATGCCTGCGTGTGAACTTTTGATGAAGAATGTAAAACAATTCCACCTTCTCCTCATCACTCACACAGCAACGAACCAGACAGGAAATCAGTGCAAAGGGAAAGAGGCCACGTTTGAAATGAAACCCACTGATGAAGAGACGCAGTTCGTTTCATTCACTGATTCACACACTGAATTATTCAAAATCACAAGATGGGGGGTGGGGGGGGGGTGGTGAATGGTGGCTTGTGTTTACACTGTGACCCTAATTATCTAAAGACTTCATTAACAACAGGAACTGTCCTGGTATTTTGGCCTCATAATGTATGTCATGTCTGTGAAATAAATACTGGACCACAATACCATCATACATAATGCTCCAGTGTTTGAGCACACACTAATTACACATTAAAGAATTTCACATATTTTCAGTAATACCAAACCTCACTATAGTCGGGTCCTCAGCCCTGGTATACAGAAACCATGGGTAAGAAGGATAGGGCTAAAACACACAGTCAAACACAATGAGATACATAAAACACACTTTCTGATGCAATCCATCTGACATCAGCTGGTTCAACCTGCGGAATATTAAAACTCTTTTACCTAAATGTATTTGAAACAGCTTCATAATGAAATATGGTGCAAGTCCACATATTTAACTTTATCATAAAATGAAATCTATTTGGAGTTTTACTTCAGAGGAGAAAAAGAAAGAACGGAAATCTCTAATAAAGATTAAACTTATTGGCAAACGCCTCCTCTTTTTCTTTTTTTTTAGTTTAGCCTAACCATACAAGGTTCATCTGTGTGGATGAATATTACGAAAATAGTCCTAAAACTGGTAAATTCATTGTTATTTTACTTTCCCTCTAAAATTCTATAAAATCCTTGTAGCACAATTTACTGTAAGTTCAAGAGGGGGCTTAGTCAAGTGGGAATATGCTTTAAAACCATGCACCCTAAGCCTTCCATTAACCGTTGGAATCTAATATATTTTACTGTTTACTACTTGTCCTTGCGGATAAGAAACTCTCGAGTAAACATGAGTTGAGGTCATTTGCATTGACACGAGGAGCCCCGCTGGCCTCAGCACCTTTTCTACCTCCCCCCTCTGCCTCTTAATGGCCTCCGGATACTGTCTTACTCATCCCCAACCTGACCTTTGGTTTCATGTCTTCCAGCTGCCTGCCCAGTGGCAGGCTTTAAAAAGGCCAGATAAAGTAGTGTCTGCTGCTGCTGCTGCTGGACATGAACTATACTTTTGCTGTGTAAACAGTGTCTTCTAAGGATCAATTTAGCTGATGTATGATGGGGCCTGGAACTATTATTCCAAGTGAGGCTTGGTCGTGCACAAATAGTCTCATAGTTGAGATGCACTCATCTACTCTGCTGCTTTGGAAAACCTCACAATGTCAAGTCCATGACTGGCCGTGCTCCAATACTGTATGAAGATTTCTTCTGTATGGAACCTTCTGATTCAATAGAAGTTGTTGATAAGTACAAACAGTAACTTCAAATTCTCGCCAGTTTCCAAAAGCATTTAATAAGTTCTGATCAATTATGGGGTGAAATTATGTTCTTCAATTTACAACATGTTTCTGGAAGGTATTCCAATTAGTTTGAGCCCCATATATTATTTTATGAATTTAAAGGAATTAAATCAAAATCCTTTATTTAATGGATTTTCCCAGCAAATAAGCTATGGATCTTGAAGATAATAAAAAAATCAGGCATATGAAACTGATATCTATGAGTGTGTAACGTGGTGCGACTTCATTGGATTGGAGTGTCTGAACCAAATTCCACAGAAATCCACTTCAGGTTGGCGCGAGAGGAAAAGTCAGGGGATCACCAGAGTCATCATGATTCCTCCCTCTAGGCACCGTGGAAATCTGCTGGACCAAAGAGAAAAAAAACCCCCCATCCATATGGATCCGTGCTGAGGGCATAGCTTAAACACTAATCTTAACCTAAAAGTCACAGCTGTTTTTAAAATGTTATTGTCTTTAAATCACATCTACAGCACAAGGCATCTTTCTTATAAACTCCGATTTAAAATATACCAACATTCTTTGTTTAGATATTATTATCCAGGAAGGTTTATGCCTCTGACAATAGGAAAATGAGCTGAAAATGAGCTGTGCAAAAGTCCCAGATGTAGTTGATCTTACAGCGATTGCAGAACCTGAGTGACTGTAAAAAATCAGCTTCAACAAATAATCCAAAATCCCAGCGTTCACTTTGCAAAACTGACAAATGATCCGTAAACTTTGCAGACTAACGATCAGCACTTACAGAGTTAATATGACACATCTGTAAAACCCCCTCAAAAGGGAAGCATCTGAGGGAACATGCAAAGTACCTCACTCAAGTCGGCACAACCTCACTCGTCTGGATCTCACAAGGTCCAGAAACAGTTTTCATTGAAAGACCGAGCACTTAAAATATGATGATAAAAGCAGCAAATGAGGGAAAGAGGTGAGTGAGGCAGTCACATTCTATTCTAGGTAAGGATGTGGTGCAGTTTTAAGATGTGACGTGATCAAGACACACAAGACAATGATGCACGGTTCAATCTTCCAGGAACTTGCATGTACTTGAAACGGTGCAAACAGATGATTCCATAGGCTGGTCCAGGTTTGATATTTCAGGAGAAAAGATTGAAATTCCGAGTGCAGCCTGTGATTGAGTTTGTGATGATTGTTCTTGGATAATCGCCCTCATCTATTCCCAACCTGAAAGGTGGATCTCAAGGTAAATCCAAGGGGTAATGAGACAATTACAGGAATAAGATAGAGAATAAGTATTGAACTTACAAAATTATGATTATTTCTTCAGACTTTTCTTTTTCCTTCTCTCTAGACTACTAAATATTCACCTCAGGCCCTGAGGCTGAGCTCCTTCAAATGCGACTGATAAAGAACAAAAACAACACAACCAAAATGATTAAAATCAAACCACAAGGAAAGATAAAACATTTTGGAGACTGAAATGAACTTACCGTACGCTGACACTGTCCAAGGGGCAATAACCTGGGATAGGGGGTCACAAGTAGATTCTGTACCGCTGCATTTTAAAATGTATGATTTGACATTTGGATTTTCACTTTCTTGTCCCTCAGGAAACATTTCTATGACTGGACAGTAAATCTAAAGCTACGGCCAAGAGCTTGTTAGCTTAGTCTATAGCTCGAAGCGTGGAGAAAGCTCACTTGTCTCGGGCCGAAGTTTTAAAAAATCTCTCCACAGAAATGTCACAAGCACTTAAATTAACATATTATATCTGTTTATTCTGTACATGTAATTTACAGTTCAGTTTAAATTGATTATCTTTGGATAAAGCCAACTTATCAATTCCCCCATGTTTCCAGTCTTCATAATAGAACAAGCCAACTGGCTGCTGGTTCATATCAACCTGACAAACATGAGCATGGAATCAATCGTCTCATCAATGCTGGACTTTGTTTTGGCTCAAAGAAAATCCAGTTTACATGTAATGGGGGCAGAAGTGGTGCAGAGGCAAAACCAAGTTGTCCAATAACTGCAGGGATTGAAGTTGACAGGTCATCTCAATCTACAGCAAAATGATTGACTACAGCACAATTCATAAACAGTCAAACTGCATCACATTAGACATTTAAAATAAAGTAGATTCATGCTTAAAAATTATTATTGAATCTATATGTACGCGAATAACTCATGCGAATGTTCCTCTGACATGAATGTTCAGCATATCTTGAATTAAACAGAAACATTTCCTTGTGCTGCACATGGAAATATCTGATGTATTCCAGCAAAAGGACGACTTTGCCAACTCATTCAACCAGCACAAAGGTGAGTGCAGAAGACTGCAGGTATTATCACTTGAATCTGAATGCCTGAATACTGATTAATACCAGATATCTTTATTAAAAGATGTCCCAGTCTACAAAGCACAACCTGCCTGATTCAACACTCATATGCTGTTCATTAAGTATCCCTTTTTTCTCTGTCACTCATATCTCAGCCTGGACCAAACTCAGGTGGGGACATGAGTGATAACAGCACCATCATGGGCCTTTTCAATTAGTTTCCCAGATGAAAAATATATAATCCTCATCCTTCATGCCAGGACGCTTTCTCAGATTACAACACAATCTGTATTAATCATTAAATTTATGGACAAGAAGTCTGTGCTTGCATAGCGCTGCCAGTCACCGCGTCTGGCTCCGGGTTCCTGATAACAACTTATGCACAAGCATAACAAAGACAATTAAAGGTTGAAGTGTGTGTTTATGTTCTACTTGGGGTCGGCCTTTTTATTCTCAACCATAAATACTAAACATGACTCATAGCACCTCAACTCCAGGAGCAGAAAATACGACGCTTCGTGATGTTTGGTATATGCTAATAAAGTTTCACTCCACTTAGCTAGAGGTAAAGTGGCTGTGATACACAGCTCGTGGAAGCAGTGACTGTAGAATACTTTAAAACCTTTAGTGCCAGATGGCATTGTCCTCCTCAGAGTCATAACTCAGGCACATCAAGATATGACGGCTGCTATACGTGTAATGAGAAATGACTCACTTTGTCCAAGGACATCAAAACTTCCACTGTCCGTCGCAACTAAACACTCGTAAATCTGCTTAGACGTAATGGAAAAAAATAAACTCTCGTTTTTAACTTGTCTGAAAATTCCTATCTTCGGTATTATCGTAATTCCTGTTTATTCATCTGCACAAAAACTTCGAGCAGCTGTTTGGCATTAGACATTGTCAAAAATAGGCTAAGACAAGGATCAAGTTCTAGCAGGTTGGTTATGTATTTAAGATTATGTGAAAATTTGGGGTCAGAAGCTTTGGTAAAAACTAGACCATTGACCGAACAATATCATCTAGATTCTTTAATCTGTCTGTGTTCATACGCAGACAGCTGTTAATAGGTATTAGCCTAAAACAAAACTTTGTGTTGAGATATCTTCGACGTTTGTGACAAAAGAAACTAGTTGAACTCTAGTCTATGTCCAAATATCCACTGTCTACACAAGGAGCCCCAAATTATTGGCTGGTGTCACCAGAGGCTAATTTGTGACCAGACGATAGCCAAAGGGTTCTGTCATCGGTAAACAGACCATCTCTTTTCAGGGAATGGTGAAAAAATGAATTGAGGTTTTACTGCCACCAACTGGTCTGGAGTGTGACTCAAAATGTCTAGGATTTACAATATTAAAAAACTCCTGTTTCCCTCAAATTCCCAAATTAGATTTTGATAACTCTTATTTCGAGAGTTCTATTTTTTTTATCTCCTTGATCAAAGTGTACTTTAATCTTGGAGCTTTTGAATCAGACGCCTTCTTCCATCTCATATTTCTGACAGCTCAGATGCTCTATTGTCTCTTACCCACAGTGGTAACATCTGCCTGTGCTATGTTCACCTGTTTCCAATAATCCAAGTAGTCTTGATCTTTTCAGCTGCTTCCTGTTCACCTGACTTCCTCCACTTTGAACTCATTAAAACCAGTTCTTTCCTCTCTTCCTCCCATGTCTTCTGCCAACTTTCTTTCATTGTGCGTCACACAAAGCTCTAGATTCTGATCTTGTTGAAGCCAATTGCATCGGCATTCTTTTGCGGCCGCTTTGCAGCTGGCACATTTCACTTGCTAGAAATACGTGCTGGGTTATACATCCTCATTTCTGTGTGTAAGTGGAGGACTAGCAAAATAAGAATATGGTGGGACAGTGCAATGCAATTTTACTTTAAATATCACAGTGAATTCTTCTGAATCTTGGAACTCGTACAAACCAAAATCACTAAATTCTCATTAAGACCCCCCACACCTTTGTAGGAACTGTATTTAAAGACATTTGCAGGTTCCAAAAATCTGTGTGTACCAGCTGCTAGAGAAAATGTGCATGCAAATTCCTCTGAAAGTGCAACTCTGAATCACAACAAAGATGCCAGCCAATGTGTCACTCTCCTTGTTTGCTTTGGACAAAGCGGATGAGCAAACTATCTGTTGAGTTTCTACCCCAGTGATGTCAAGTATCCGAGCGTAGCTGCGGCCACCGTGTGAAAACACAGTGAAAGGAGAGGTTTGTTGGAATTTCCTTGGTTCCACTCTCCAGCAGAAAACACACAGGCCACGGATACACTAAACGATGGAGATTATTAGAAATCTAAATGAACCTAAAAACAAAGCTTTGCATTTCTGTTATCTCACATAAGAAGGGTTTGTCTGAGATTTAATCTTTTAGTTTCGCATTAACAAAATGATCGCTCTATAGATATGTGTTAAAAGTCTCTTTTTTGTACTTTCAATATTTTTTCCTTCAGCTTAATACAGGATCTGGACGCCGGGTGTTTTGTTGCATATTTGATAAAAGAGGATATTATTGGTATATACTGAGAGTTGTTTCTGATATTTAACCTACTGACACTGATATTTATAGGATGGGCAAAATAATAGAAACACCTGTAAACAGTGCAACAAATCACAGCCTCTAAAACCCCCTTTAAAACTGCACATCATAACCTCCATTGAGGTCGAGTTTATATTATAGGACAGGTGAATCAGGCTGCAACAGTTATGGGTGTACCTAATAAAGTGGTAGCTGAGTTTATAAAGGTGTATACGGTCCAGTCCAGAAAAGAATATAAAAAATAAAGCAGAAGTGAGAGTCTGCACGCACACACACACACACACACATGTTATGAAGAACCACAGTGCGGTTGTTGTAGATGTTCTTCTATTTAAAGCGAGTTACAACCAGAGTTAGACAGCAAATCAGGTTATTTATATACAAACTATACAACTAACAGTGAGTGATCTGTTCTCACACTCGCCTGTCTGTCCTCCACAATCTGCTCCAGGTTCGATTTCTCTCTCTACTCATCCTCAAAGTTTCCAAACAGATTCCCTTCAACTCACCTGTGCAGATATGGAGTTTATCAAATCTACTGACACAATATGGAGTGTATAAATTCTACAGACACAATATGGAATGTATACAGTCTAAACCACGTGGACTGTAACAATATGGACTTTATAAAATCTACAAACACAACATGGTTATATCATGGACTGAACAGGAAGTTACACACCTGTCAGAAGAAGAACATCACTGTGTGCATGTTAGCATGTAGCCATACCCAGCATGCACCTGTTGGGCTCGGCACCTGTTTCGCGGGGCTGTTTGATTTGTGTCACTAGGCGTAATCACCGGGTGGTGCAACAATGAAAGTCGATTAAACCACTGACTGAAACTCTTCTGTGTTCCCTCAAATTTTCATTTTAAGGAATTTAGTTTTTACTTTCATGAACGAACAATCATATATAACTGTGCATTGCTTTATTTGGTAATTTGCAGCTATATTAAATCCTGTCTATATCTACACCCACCTGAAAGCTGTCCAATTATAGACACATACCTCTGCTTGTTACAGGAGTGATCCAGACATAGATAGATAGACAGAGAGATAGATAGACAGATAGATAGATAGATAGATAGATAGATAGATAGATAGATAGATAGATAGATAGATAGAGTTAAGGTGGAAATGCTCAGCTATGTCTGTGGTATATAAATATATTTATTAGACTTTGAAGGAATTTTGTAAAAAAATATGTAATACATGTATTCTCCAATGATTACTCTGAATTTTTGAGTTATGGAAAATAGTCTTTAGTTAGGTCCGAGTGGCCTTGATCTTCTGACCTTTAAGCAAAATCAAGTTCATCTGTGAGTCCAAGTGGGTATTTGTGTCAGACATAATGAAAGTCCCTCCAGATGTTCCTGATATATTAGATGAAGATTGGTACAGAAGTGAGGACACGTACCTTGACCTGAGGACCATCCATCGATCTATCCCAGCCAATCCCAGCTGACATAGGGCAAGAGGGAGGATACACCCTGGACATGTCGTCAGTGTATCACAGGGCCAAAATACAGAGACAAACAATCATTCACACTCACATTCACACCTAGGGTTTACTTAGAGTCTCCAATCAACCTTACCCAATGTCGAGGAAGCCGTAGCACTTGCAGGAAAACCACGCAAACACAGGGTCACTCCAAACAGAAATAGACCCAGGCCGAAAACAGGATTCAAACCTGTGAGGCGACAATGCTAACCTCTCCACTGCCGATCCTCTCTGACCTTTATCGACCAAAACAATTCATCATCGAGTACAAGTGAATCCTTGAATCAAATTTGAAGACATTCGCACAAGGTGAACTTGCGTGATGGGCGGCTCTACTGTAAAACTGTAAGAAAGTAGTATTAAAGGGATGAATGGTAGATGGACGTTGTTTCTGGATGTGGCTCTGAACTTGACAGCTCTCGTTGCCTGGACAATCAGGAGACTGTGTAAGTGACGATAAGCATGAAACCACAGCTAAATTTAGATCAGACTGTTTTTCACTTTACATATCCCCTGCCACTGTGCTTTTGTGTATGAAGCACGGCTCTAATGTAACCATCCGGCAGAAAGCATCCAGTGTGATAGTTCTGTCTTTTGCTCCGGTGATGAATTGAATTAGGCAGAAGAGCTCAGACAGAAATCAGGGACAAGAGCTGAACTGAATGGACTTGCTAATTTCAAACCGCAGCAGCATCAAATTAGCCTGGTAAAAGGGCGCTGTATTGACGAGCTATCAAATGGGTCATTTCATTTTTTTGGATTTTAATATTTTTTTTAAAGGCAATTTAATAACTTAATGAAGGCAATCAATTGTGAAAATTGTCATCGGAATGAGCTGAGAAATGCATGTCCTGACGTTTTTTTAATTGTACAAAGGTTGTGAAAAATCCAGTCTGTGAATTGAAAGTTAATGAGCCAGGTGGATACAGACGGACAGCCGCGCCATTAGATAGTGTAATTAATTAGCACTCGGCGATCGCAGTCCTGCTTCTTCTCTTTCAAAAATGGGAACAACAATGATGTGAGGGGGGGGGTTTCTCTCTCTTAATTGGAAACACAGACAGGTACGACAGAAGACCAATCCAGGAGGCGGCCATCGTTATACGCTGTTTGTCTTGACTCAAATCAACACACAAGGGTAACAACAAAGAGGCTACATCTTTATGTCCAAGATGCTAATGACAAACACAGAAAAAACATTGTGATCCGTGTTCCTCTTATACTGGAAATACAATTGAAGGATGTGTTTCCTCCCAATCGGGTGTGAACGAGTCAGTTTTTTTCTTATGTGTATTGTGTTCATGTTTCTTTCAATAAAACAATATCAATAATTATCACAATATAATTGTTATCATAACCAATACAACAAAAGATAATTTTTTTTCGATATATTGCTTATACATTGTGTTACCATAGGAGATATACATTATCACATCTACCTCAGATTTGTAAAATGTTTCGTTGTTTATCAGGTGTTTGTCATTCTCTGCTCATAAAGACGAGTTTAAAACCACAACCTCATCTTGAAAGTTTTTACTTTGACATAACTTTTGGCTATGTCCCCCAGACCTAGATAGAAAGATATATAGATTGATCCCAAGCGAAATATAGGAAATACAAGCAGGGACAGATAACACAGAAACAAAAAACCCAGACTAAAACCCAGAACAGACACAGAAACACACAGGAAATCAAGGGTAAAAATGAATTATGGAATATGTCTGGCAATTTGTGACTTATACTCACTCTAATAGCAAATAGGAGGGAACAGATACGTCCATGTAAGTCATTATCCTCAGGAGATACAGACTCTCGAGGTTGACCATCTCACAGAACCAGAAACATGATGGCAACTCCAGACATTAAACATCTTAAGGCTTCAGACCTCTCGGGTCAATCATCTCCCATTCCATATTAGAGTGAAGTAAAAAAAAATCCCTGACAGAAAATAACATTTGGAAGAAATCATGAATAAATAGCTGCTTATAATATTTTGTTTTGCAATATGATCACTTCAAAGTGCAAAATAACCAAAACCAAGACTTACGCTGGGTCCATCTCCCTCTGAACAGGGAGTGTAATGAAGAATGGGGTGAAAAATGTATGAAACCACTTTAAAGATAGCAAATGCTTGATGAACGATTTCAAATGTGTCTGGGAATGGTTGAAGTTGATGGGTTTTCCAAGTAAAATCATCTTCATATAATTTGTTAAAATGCACCATGTTAAAGTTTTGGATGTTGAATAAAAAAGTATAAAGTTTCTGAACTTGAATTAAGTTATAGGAGCAAATTTGCTCATGTTATTTTACAATGAAGAGAAAAGACGAGCGGTGATGGAAAAGGCTGTGAATTATAAGTGTCGTCTAAGGAAATGAGCAACTGACAAAAAGTATTTGTCCGTATCTTTCTCATGCAATCAATAGAACTGAAAGGGTTGGAAAATTGAACATCTACCCTTCAGAGTTCATCTTATTCTGTTTGAAGTTCAAAAAATATTGTGGGAAATGAGACTAATGCCAGAGTCACCACTACACCCTGAGCTACAACACAGCTTTATTCAAAACAATGTGTCACCCCAAAGTCACCAAATCACTACAGACACAATTCATTTCCCTCCAGTCCAACAATGAGGCTTAAATTCTAAGATCCCTTATTAAAAAATAACTGGGACATGAATAGAGTTTGATCAAAATGTCTTAAATAAGATAAATCTTTCAAGCTAATTTTCTATATTTGTTGGAAATGCATTTGTTTTATTCCTTGTGGACAGTTAGATGAGAGGAATGATACCACCGTCCTATCTGTCTGTTGAATGTGAGGCTACTTCCAGCAGCCGATGAGCGTAGCTTAGCTTAATTCTTGGCTCGGAGCAGTGATTTCCTGGAATCTGTGCAGGTCGCCTGACAACTGCTCATAGCCAAGAAATAGTCCAGCACATAACCCCTTCAATTTGTTTTTTCTTTTAAATGTTATTGTATTTTGCACTTCCGTTTTTGACGCTGGCAGGCAGATTTTGTCACTTTTAGACTGAATCGGGCTTGTTGTGTTTTCCAGGCTCAGCTGACTGGCTGCTGGCTGTTGCTTCATATTTCAGTGCAGACATGAGAGCGGTATCAGTCCGCTTATCTGACTCTCCTTCAGAAAGTGAGCCAACGTAATCCTCAAAAATGTCAAACTATTCCTTGAAGACAAGCTAGTGTTCATTCTTACAAGGTAAATTTAAACCTCTAAATAAAGCATTGAGGTATTTTTACAGAATCCTCACAACATGTTATGGCTTTTAAATCTGGATATTTTTTTTAAACATAAATGATTTTGTATTGATATGACTTCTCTAAGGAAGATATGTTTTCATCTCCATTTGATTCTTTGTGGATGTGGTATAGGTCAAGAAAGAAGATATTAAATGTAGGAGCGGATCCGGATCAGGGGGCGAATGCAGGATTTTGGGAGGAGATTGGGAAGCTTTGCGTCATTCTGGTCGATTTGATAGAGAATTATAAATAGAATCTGATGAAGCCAAACATAAACATCACTCCCCTCAACCATGCGTATATAGGGGAGTGATGTTTCTGTGTGTACTTTTGTCCAGATCCAAATAAAAAATCTGGATCTTGTGAATTTAAAACCAGAGCTCAACATGTGTTTTTATCATACAGCAATCCCTGATTCTAGTTTTTATGATTGTTATGGATGGTCATGCTTAAATTTCTGTCACACTTGTATTGGTTAAATCTTTTATGTACTCCTTTCGGGATCTGTTTCTTATGTTATTTTATGCATTTTTACCTTTGAGAAGCACTTTGTCACTTTATTTTGAGAAGTAATATATAAATTTTGATATTAATCTAGTTCTGATTATGTTCTTTTCTGGTTTAAAGATTTCTCAGCGTAGTGCTGTAGCTCGGCTGTGTGTCGAAACAGAGCCCACTTCTATTTCCACTGATGACTGCCTGTGTTTTAGACTCACACCTTATTTTCGGCATCAATCTAAATGCACATTCAAAACCCCACTGAAGTTAGAGTGGGTTGTGCAGCCAACGAACCGTGGCAGAGTTAACTTCCAGGTTGGCTCGCAGGATAACAGCCCCGCCGGACTCGAGAGGCTCGTAGAGGCCGAAACATTATTCACATTCACACTGAACACTGAAAAACCTGTTAAAGTAAGACTGAATGGACAAACACACCGAGCCAAGCTCTTATACGTGGGCTCCCTACTGGGAACCCAATAACACTCAACGTCCCAAAGCAGCCAGCGACATATTGAGGGGAAATAGTTAATTACATAGCACATAGAAAGGAAAGGAATGACCTAGTTTAGCTCAAGATTGGTTGTCTGTTTTATCCCAGTAGGTTATTTATTGTAACCTGTTGTGGTATAATCACTGCATATACTCCCCTTTGTGTATTCATTGTGTTGATCCCATTTCGGTGCATGTAAAAGATGATCCTTTTCATCAATCACTCATTTCACACATCTCTCATCTTTTTTAGTTCTTTGGAGTTTCTTCACAGTGCAGACAGCTTCTTAAGAGCAGCGCTCTGCATAGCCCGGGGTTCGAGATGGGGTTTGAGTGTGTTAGAGGCTCGTCAGACATCTTGAGTGAAATCCAAAGTGACAGGCTTCTTGAAAGACCGAGGATCTGATGCGAACTGTCACTGCGTATCACTGAAGCTGCTGCATGCTAAGCTCGGTTTGCAGGATGTTTGAGGATAGTCCGCAGTGAAAGTCTTCAAATCAGCTGGTTACTCTCATTCAGTCATTAATACAATTTATAAACGATGACAAGGGCATTTGGGGAGGGGGCTGTTTGCTTGTGATGTGATGGATTTATACGATTTATTTATATTAATTATGTTTGGACATGGATCTATTACAATAATTTGTCTGAGGCATTTCATGTATGTGTGTGTGTGTGTGTCTGTGTGTGTGTGGGCTGATGGTAGTGACAGTGACATCTGTTTTCAGAGCATATTAAATCTTTCTAAGGTGCTAAAAATAGAGTTCATTTATGGAACGGTTACATCCAACAGAAAGACAGAACAATTTCAGAGGTTTTTGTTTTCAGCAATCTGAATTACATTTAGAAAACTATTTGTGATGGTCATCAGTGATAATCTGTGTTTTTTAATAGAAATGCAGCTTTGAAAACCTGCTGCAAAAAACATATAAGAGCAGAACAACTACCTCCATAGTGGGGTTTGACTGCTGCTTTTATTTGTCACCGTCCAGAGTAACAGTAATATATGAATGTAAACACCTCCATGTACCAGTGCTTGAATGTGTGTGCTCAGTGACAAAATGATGTGTGAGAAATGGTGTGGAAATATCACAAAAATAAAAACAGCAAAATAGAGGCACACTGCTGAGAGTGTTTTTTTAAACAACAACAACCAAGCAGCAGCATTTGCCTGAAAATAACATTAGGAAGAGAAAACCATCAATCAAACACAACTGCACTCAATTCATTCCGATCCACTGCAGTGGGCTTGTGTTAAACCTCCCATCCAGCTGGAGTGTTGGGTCCGAGTCAGACCGCTTGGGTTCGAGGCCAGACAGCGTGGGCACATGATGAAAATCCATTATCCACCATTTTCCAAATTACACCACATTTACAGTAGAGAAGGGATCACCATTAGTTCTCATTAGTTCCTAATTGTGTTTGTACTCCATCCATGCATGCATTACACAGCAAGATGTTGGGTGGGCCACTTAGCTGTAGAGATATGCTGCCCCCACGTGTCAGGAAGACCACATCACACTTGAGGTGCTATTTCAGGCATTTCAGGGACGTGATGCCATCTTATCTTAACCTCCTCTTCCATGCTGTGGTGTTCTAATATCGCTAGGTGGCAGCAGATTTCAAAGATGAGTCTACTGTAAAATCTTCAAGGTTTTTTTTTTTTAACATTCTTGTGCGTTGCTCTGCCCGATATTCTCTTTATCTAATATAAGACTAAAGCAGGAGGAAAAACTTAAAGGGTTTTATATCATCCAAAAGAATATCTGGTTTGCAGATATAAAGGAGATGGAGGAACCAACCATAACATTTATATGAGCAAGAGTGCATGGATTCAAGATGTTCATGATGTTGATTCAACCCTAACTTGTTGCGTCTTTGTTTTTGATTGTATCATATTGTCATTCTTTGCAGTTATGTCATGTACATTAGACCTAAAAATATGTTTGGCATACTTTGCTGTTTGACTGTACCAAAAGGATCCAAGAAAATAATTTAAACTGTTTGTTTTGGAACCTACATTCGAAATTGAAATAATCTTCATCATATACTTTACTTTGTATTTCAATTGAGTTCTTTGACTTTAACGACAGCATACTTCCCTGTGCTCTGCTGCTGCGACAGAGGTGAGGCGTTGTCTTGGTCTGGCACTCAGACACTGGACTCTGAGTGGAACTGAGCCCTCTTTGTGCTTGATGATGGATGCTGGGTGGAACATTACAATGACATCTAACAATGACACCTTGGGCCCACAGCGGTGACGACAGTTTAAATGTGTTGTGTAGATCATCTCTGAAGAATGAAATCTTTATGGTGGGGGAAGCAGCACTGGACTGGACACTGCATCCTCTCTCTTTTTTTCCTGTTACGTAATGAATATGCATATGGCTGAGTCCATCTGTGTGTCTGTGGGCACTGATGTGTGTGGTTGTATGTGAGCTTAGTCTGACTCCTCCAGATCTCTGCCTACGCAGATTAATATCTGCAGTCCACAAAGGAGCCCTGTGTGCCCCGCAGGACAGACTCTCAGGACAATGAATCCACTGTTTGACATCACCATCTCCCACTCAAGCAAACTGACACACACCCCTCAGTCCTGAGATTATAGGAAGCTCAGTCTCCCTGCACCAAAGGTGATAATTGAAGGACAGGGATGTGCTCCGAGGCTTTTCACCGTGTCATTCATCCTGACTGCAGACGATGAATTAGAGTTGCCATTGGCTTTGGCCCGTCTGCCTTCTACCTGTGACTCTCTGGCTGTGGTGGGCTACATTCAATTTCATAACCCACCCTGTTTACAGTTTGAATTATACAGGAATTTGCTGTACACATGATCCAGCTATGGACAACATTCTGTCAGACCAGATTCTGCATTTCTTCCAACCCACCGATCCACAGGAACACCGCAGTGATGTGTCAACGTTTGAATTTATTTTGCCGGATTTATTATACAATGCACACCACAGTCATTAAGAGGGAGAGGGTCTGGGTTTTCTCGTTGGTCACATGTGCATACCCCTCCCCATCTGCACAAATGACCTCTTCTTTCCTCCCGTGACCCAGAAACCAATGTTCACAGCACTACTGTATGTTTCCTTCTGGTGCAGCAGTGGAGGAGGTAAGAGATGAGCTATTTTAAAACCTCCTACAGCGGAGGATGTTCACGTGTATCCTCTCCAGTGGACGGATAGATAGAGCGATGGATGGATAGAAAGAAATCACCACTGTCAAAGTCGACGTGAAGGACCGCACATATATGTGCATGTAGGCGTAAACTCAGGGGAGTATACATGTTAGCCAAGGCTGAAATGGGTGAAAGAGGATAAGAGGATGGAGACCAGAGAGGGAGAGATACTCTAAAAGAGGAAGGCAGAGAGATGGACCAATACAAAATACCTTCAGACAGCCCTGTGTAATGAAAGGTCATGTTTTACTTTGGAGAGACTTGTACGTGTTTGTAAAATTTCCCTGCTCACTCCTGTGCTTCTCTTTACCAAATTGAGAAGGATACAACAAGTGATCAGCAGGCACATGTACTACAACTACATGATCCACTGCCATATGTGTTTGAACACGAGAAATAAAGCCAAATAGATTCTGTTAAAGCTATGAAAGGGATTTTAGTCAATGAAAGAGCATGTTATATGGAATTTTTCACATATTCAGTTTGACGCAAATGGATTTAATGACTCTCTGGGTGATGTTTGAGTACAATTTTCTTCTATAAAAGTATTTTTTTATGAAGATGATTAGCGCATGTACAAGTTCAAGCTAGGCTGTCACACAAAAGATAAGACTGAGTTAAAATGCTGCACAGATTTCTCACATGATGTGATTTAGTCAGTTTTTCTGCCGACTAATTGTGTCGCCAGTCAAGTTTTTTATTAATTAACACTAAGGAATTTGGCTGACTGCAGCTGTGAGATTTCTTAAGTAATAACTTGGGAATAAATCCTCATTTTCTTCCTTTGAATAGAAACCAGTGAAATGTTTTGGGAAATTTAATACACTGTTGAACACCAACCTAAAAATAAAATCTAGCTACATCAGCTTCATGCAACTCAAACGCACACTGAATAAAACACTACGTTATGTTCAGAGGGCCTTTATGTGACTCATCAGCTGAGTCATACTTTTCCTATCTGTGATGCTGAGGCACAAACGCCAATCAAACCCCGGTCTCTCTCCCCCCCAACTCTCTGAAGCCAGCCCACTTCACCTCCGCTGCCCTTCTCCTCTCCCCTCCGTCTGGATATATCTTGGTCGATGGTCGTTTATAGCAGGGGGCTAAAAAAGGGAGTGTCTGTGGACATTTTTGGGGCCACCCATGGTATGCGTGGGGGGATGTCGCTGTTGGAGGGTTGGGTTTTCAGAAAATGTGAAACATTTTGACCACCGTACATTTTCAGCCAGACCACAGATAAATTTAATTTTATTAGATTTTGGCTCATTGCGTCTCACTGCTGGCCAACGGGGCAAATCAAAGGGAGCTGCTCCCTCATGGTGCCAAGTGCAACGATCCCTCCCTGCTGTGCAAGCAAACAACAGCCCCCTTGCTCTTGCATCGCTGTTCTCTCAGGTACCATAGAGTTCCCTTTTAAGTTAAGTGTGTTGCGTAAGGCTCTTTTGGTCACTGGTGGGTTGAGGGGTGTCAGGGGAGTATTTGACTCACAGCAGTCCTTTACAGAAGTATGTAGAGGCGGTGACTGTGGTTTTTTGTTGTTCTTGCATGTTACATTTCAAATGATTGACTGTAGTTCTCAGTAGTATTTGTTATGCAATACAAGTTCTCCTGCCTTATTTTACAGTTGCTTTTGGAAATGTTGGGGCTTTTGTTTAAATTTGAGGATGGAAACTGCCTGTGAATCATTATATTTGAAGTTTCATCCTTGAGAAAACACAACTGATCAGTTAAATGAACATATAAATATGTTATTTAATATGACTTTCCTCCTTGGTTCACAGTATATTTTTTAAATGATCATGGGGGCTTTTATTGAGACCTTCAAATGCTAGCGACTAGAATGAACTAACAATTATTTGAATCAGTGATTCACGCTGATTAGTTCCATAATGTTATAAAAGTGCTTGTTTTGTTGGATGAAATTAAGGAACATTCTTAAAGTTTACCATAGTTTAAGAGTATAAAAAGCTAAGATAACAAATCTGGAAATCCCTGTCCTGATAAATCATTTATCGAATTAGCTGCTGACTGTCTGTTGGACATCTTATGGAATAAAATAATGTCTTTAAATGAACATCTTTGGTGAGCTTGAAGGTGTGGCTCGATTACTGAACAGGCCTTCAGGACACAGGGGCCCAAAGGGTCAGGGAGCCTTATGTTTGAAGAAACTGTTTAGATCTTATATGAGAAAGTCAATAAATTGACATCAATTAGATGCAGAGTATCTGCAGAGAGACACAAAATGACCACAATGAGACACGAACGGCCACAGAGCAACACAAAATGATGAAAAAGAACCTTAAAATGACAACAATGCATAATTGGTACAAAGGAATGCAAAGCAAATACAAAGAGACAGAGGACGACCACAAGTTAATTTAAATTGGTCACAAATTTAATTAAAAATGGCTGTGACACAAAATGACCACAAATACATAATTACTACAAGGAGAACGAAAACTGGTACAATGGAATTCAAAGTGACTACAAGGTCAGAAACGACCACAATTTGATGTAATATCAGCGCAAAACACACAAACTGACACGAAAGGCTACTAGAATGACACAAAATGACCTTAAATAGATCAATATGGAGCACAGAGACACAAAATGACAACAAGAGAAAAAAAACTGGTACAAAGGAATAAGAGGCAATTACAACGAGGTGCACAACACAACACAGGTTGAAGTAAAATGACGCAAAAGAAACAAACAGGCCAAAAATAAACAAAACAACAGCGACACAAAATGACCACAGATAGAAGCGCAATGAGCAGAAAGAGACACAAAATGCCCTGTATCTTTCAGAATCCGGTTTATTTGCCATGTATGAGTACACATACTAGAAATTTGACTCCAGTGTAGTTGCGCTCAGTGTACTTACACAAATAGACACACAATTATCAACAGAAACTAGCAAAACAAATGGGCGTGACCACGATGTGCAATAGAGAACAACTAAACAAGACAGTTTGCTAGTTTTGACCAGGGGACAGTGGTGCAGAGTGCAAAGATGCTCAAACGACTGTGGATGGATAACATACAGGTTACTTGTATGGGCTAGGTCAGTGGTTCCCAAACTTTTTACAGTCTCGTACCCCTTCAGACATTCAATCTCCAGCTACGTACCCCCCCCCCCCCCCCCCCCGACGCACGTATACAGCCTATAACACTTGAAACTTTGAAATTGTCAGGGATTTCAGGACTTATAATAATCACAGATGACAAAATAATGTCATCTACGAAATTCTTAACGATCAATTAATAGTTTGTCGATTAATTATGCCCATCCCTAGTTTTGACTAACGGTCACAAACCTACCTGTAACTTTTTTTGGCAGTGTAATTATTTTGCTGAATATGGGTATTTTTGGCAATGCGAGTTGGCTATTCAGACTATTTAATATTGCACGATTATTTATAGCTCAGTTTGAAAATGTAATGGGCTTTTTCACTTTGAAAACGCAGATAAAATGTTCTCCCCACGTACCCCCTGAACCACTTCGCGTACCCCAGTTTGGGAACCGAGGGGCTAGGTGAATCATGTGGTGCAGAGCTGCTGGATCAAGTATGGATCGTTATGTACAGAATGCATGTATCTACCCGAGGTACGTGAATATTATGACGGCGGTACATTTGTACAATGTACAGTATAAACATGATGATGATAAAAAATGTGGGTTTGTGGAGGATGACTAATGTACAGGTGTAGACTGGGGAAGTGTTCATCATCTGTTAATACTGCTTTAGTACAGTTATGATACAACTTATAGAAGGGATAGTTCACAGATAAATGAAAATTCACTCATTTTCTACTACAACTATGCACAAGAAGCTTTCCACAAGGGTGTGTGGGGTAGCAGCGCTAGTTCCGGTAGCATCACTACTTCCGGTAGCATTGCTGATTAGGTGCAGTTACGGCTGAGCATGACTGATGTCGTCACGTGCCCCTTGGTGGAGAGCATAGAGGTGTGAGCTTGTGTGGTTTAGGTGAACATGGCTCCAGCCAGGAGGATAACAACAGACATTCAGGCTTTAAACATGGTGTAAATGAAGTGGTTTCCATTCCAATTTGAATGTCAGGGCTCACGGACACTTGGAAGACAGTTTTATATGTTATTTGGATTTGGTTGCAACGCTGTTGATTTGTACTCAAACACTTCCCCCACCCCCCATCGGCATAGTGGTTGGGAGATACAGAGTAGATTTCCATTTTTCCGGTGAACTATCCGTTTATTAACATCCATAGTACGATGTGTATTATTGTATTATTATGAATGTGAGGAGGGGTTTCCCCAACACACTGGTTCCACTTAAGGACCCCCGCGCGCACTATTTAACGGGCGGTCCTTCTTATTCCGCCCATGCGGATGAATCCACGAGTGTGAGCAGGCCCTGCTTGTCAGTCAGACTTTGAACGGTGCACTGGCGCTCATCACCGCCGCTAATCTCCCTCTGACCGCCGCCTGTCATCACCCACTCCCCGCCACCACCGACCGGCTCTCAGCACCCGCCTCCGAGGATGAGCCGTCGCTAATAAAAGAGGGAGGCAGGACACCCGAGGGACCCGAGCGGAGATTAGACGTTGGCTTCGCAGCTTTTACGCGCACGTTTACTCGGGAGTTGCGATGGTCCAGTCACGGGATGTTCTTTTAGCCTTGCTTCTCTGGGGCAGCACAGGTAAGAGACCCCCCCCCCCTTCATCCTCCTCCATGTGTTCTATCTCTGTTCCCAGCTTTTCTTTCTTCCTGTGTTATTACCTGGGTTCCAATGAGTGAACCCGGATCACTGGCATCCCTTCTACTCTCCGGGTCCTCCCTCTCCCTCCGCCCGCAGCCAGGCACCACTCGGCTTCTCCTCGAGCAGGTGCCACTGTGCTGCGACCGCCGCTCGTCCGCCTCCATCAGGGAGCCGGGTTCTATTCTTTATTCTTATTTCTCTGGAACCATCTTCTGGCTCCGGGGGCTCTTTGCGTGACCAGCCCCTGCACGTCGCTGACTTAGCGTAATTGTGCACTAAATAAATCATGGTGCTCGAGGAGAACCGCTCCGAAATTTTTTTGCATCAGCGTGGACGTGAATGGGAATGTGCCGTGGTGGTTATCAAGAAAATGTCCCCTCTTGGAATCGTGCTCGGGATGGGACGTGTTTGTTGTTGACGGGGTGTGATGCTGGGCTCCCTCCTCTGTTTGTTGGAAAACACACACACACACACACACACACACACACACACACACACACACACACACACACACACACACACACACACACACACACACACACACACACACTCACACTCACATTAACACACTCACACTGGTACTTCTATCTTAGTGAGGACACTCGTTGACATCATACATTCCCCAGCCCTTTACCCTAACCATCCAAACTGAATGCCTAACCCCTAACCCCCAATTCTAACCCTAACCCTAAAACCAAGTCTTAACCCTCAAACAGCCCATTGTGAAATGTGAGGACCGGTCGAAATGTCCTCACTCTGTAGGGTCTATGCTATAGCTGGTCCTCACAAATCCATAAGTACAGGAGCACACACACGTACACACACACACACATCCATGCACACAAACAGCCTCCTGGGTTGAGTCACGGTCTCAGTTAAAGGTACATTGTGCAAAAATAACACGCGTGTTGTCTTTTTCAATGCACCTGCACGGTGTGATGGTGGCACTGAGGAGGGGGTCTCCTTGAAAGTAAAGTGCATGAAGGGAGGGTGTCTCCGGGACAGTGTTTGATTATTGGGTCTCTCTGGCTCACTGATGCATAGCAAGCGCAACTTCTCCTCTGAATCATCTGTTATGTAATCCGATGCCACGATAAAGGCTTTGAAATGAGATCCTCTAAGTTGGTCAAATGTGTCGTTATGTAAGTCTAATTGAGGGATTTCTGTGTCAAATTACATTTTTAAATATCCTTTGCAGTCATTGTCAACCCAATGGTAGATGAGGATATTGAGCAGGAAAGAGATGGACGATATATGAATCTAATATAATGTTGATTTTGTAATTTTCATCCAAAACAACACATTTATAATAACAATGACAAACAAAATAGTTTGACTTGAATTTACATAATCTAAATATTTATCTCTCTTGAACACAGAAAAACATGGGGAAATTAAGATCTGATCCTCTACTTATTTCAAAATCAAAAATATATAGGATTAAAAGATGAACATAAGAATCTGTTGTTCAAATGTCTGTAGATATTTTATGTTTACTGGTGCAGACATCAATGCCGATTAAGTAAAAATGCCAGATGTTGGCCGATTAATCGGTGTTTCACTGTTTCGCATTGCCCATTCTTTGATTAGAATCAGTAATTTGAGGAGCTTATGGTTGGAGTAGCGCTCTCTGCTACACTCAGGCTCAGGGTTTTCGTGGCATCGCCTTTTAATCCTTTATGTACAATCCTATATTTACAGGGTAGCTCCTCAGGCAGGGGAGGAAAACGCAGTGGGAGTGGAGCCCTAGCTGCACTGTAATGGTAATTCAATTTCTCCTAGGTTCATTGGAGGTTTTTATGTGCAAATGTAAATTAAAAAAAATCTCTTTAATTCCATGATTGAATGTGAGCATATCTTCAAGTGTTTGACACTTGTGCACTGCTTACTAAAACACACCCTTGTAATACAGCACATGGAATTTAATAGAGTACTTCTGAATAACTGGAAACACCTCCTGATTTAATTGTCATACTAGATGAGCTCAACAATGATGGAGAATAAATGATAGTAAGATAGTACGGGAATAAATTCCTCTAAAAATTCTTTATTCTGTTTGAGAGAGAAAATGGTTTTAGATTTTTAGAGTTACTGATCATGTCAGAATATCTGAAGATATAAGAAATTCATACTAGGGTTTTAAGAACAGCGATATTCCAGATGAAAATGCTAAAAGATTTATCAAATGATTTTTCTAGTTAAGCCGTCAATACTCAATTCTTCTGAAGAAGGCAAAATATACTTTGCAGATGAACTGTGTATTTCTGACACTATTTCAATACAGGGTTTGATGCATCTTTGGCATTCCTGCACCTTAGTTTCTTGTTACCTTACTGTGATAAAAAACAGAATAGCTGACTCATTGCCTTAATGAGGAAACGAAGTACAAAATATAGTGTATTCATAGCCGAAGGAACTTTATTGTTTGCAATAAAAATAATGTGAGTTGCTTGCTGATTACGGTTCCACTTCAATCGTTGCTGCTTCTTATTTAATTTTTTTTTGACAAACCAGCTAAGAGGCCAATCACTGCCCCCAGTGGTGTGGGGTCAATACACTTTTTATTCAGAGGCTCTGTCAGGCCAATTATGCTCCATTGAGCGACTGCGGTGTCAAATGCAGAAACGATGTGTAACATTTGGTTTGAAAGTTTTAACATCCTTTCAGACGCGATGCTTAAGGGGCCTTAAAATCCTCTGGACCTATTTATTATTCAAGCATCTTCAAGCTCGTGGGTGAAATATGGAATAATTTCAAAACTATATGGTATTTTGTTTTTGGCCTTTTGATAGTGATAGTGGAGAGAGACAGGATATATCGAGAGAGAGGAGGGGACATGTAATAAGTGGTTCGGTTTGCCTGGAGTCGAGTCAAGGACCCATTGCTTTGGGCATGTTTGCCTGTGTGGTACACACTTTAATCATTTGGCTATCATGTTGCCCTAAGACTGAATTTCTGACAGAAAATGAAATATAGCCCCCGGAAATCAAAGTGAGAGAGGGAGAGGAAAGCTGGGCAAGATAAGAGATAAGTTCAGAATATCCCCAACATGTGGGGCTGATAAGGTGAAAGCCTACATTCCACCATATGGCTCTTTTCAACAGGAAAATGTTGCTGTAGTGTACAGTAGGATTGTGTCTTCTAGTATGTGTTACATCATCAGTCAGATCATGTGGAACTGATGACGCAGCTCCATGCTGCTCCATTTTCAAAGCAAACAAAACAACTGAAAGATGTCTCCAAACCTTTATATCTGACTTAGTTTCTTCATGGTTTTAGATCGTCATTGCTAAAAACGATAGCTGCAAGTCCGGCTGTAGATTTCTCTCTCCCCAAAAAGACAAGTCTTAAAAAATGTTGCTCTCTTAGTCTGCTGAATGACCACAGTCAAACATTTTACCCAAGTACATAGCTTGATTGATAGTTAAGACCTTTGTAGTTTGTCCCTGTCCAAATAAAACCCATAATGTCAAGGAAGGATAAACATGGCCATACCTTTCAGGGAGGCTGCAGTTAAAATGGATACATTTAAAGCTGCCGCTGTTGTTATTTTTTGAAGATGAATAGTTTTTTAATTATTTTCTTCAGCCTGTCTATTCAAATTTTACATTTGAAAAGCTGAGCATTTCTCCCTTATAAATGGCTTGATGGAATGTCAGTTTATTTTCTGTCAGTAATTAACCTTTTGACTACCATATGTGACTGTGGATTGAAATGACACAGGGCTTCTACAGTGTGCTCTATTGGAGGAGTTATGCAAAATATATTTCAGCAATTATTTATTATGAACATGTATTTTTTAACATAATAAGACCAGATGCAACATATGCATGTATCTTCCCCTAAGACTGGCCTTGTGCATGTTTTTCCTTTCATAATTGGATGAGACTAGCACTTGTTTTCTAGTCACGGATGAAATGCATTGAGATTTGCTGAAAAAGTATTCTGTTCAGCCAATAAAACAAGCTTTGACCACGGACAATAAATATAGACGACATAACAGCTCCCTAAATGAAGAGCTAAATCTGGATTCCCCTCTGATGGCTGGTCACAGCCATAAATCCTGCCCTCTCCATGTTAGTGGATGGTACATTGGCAAACTAAAAAGGTCCAAAAAGCCCAAGATGACCGGTATCTGTGATATTTTGGCTTCAATTATTGTACAACAGAAGGAATTGAAGACGCGTCTTTTTTCTTAATTTACAGTCTGGAGCGACACTGAAGCCAAGTACAGCAGTTACCACGGTGGTAACGACCTAGAATTCATTCACATGCTTGCTGACCTGTTAGGCAAAGCTCAGGGCGAAAAACATCTTTAAGGAGGAGGGGGAGGGGAAAGATATTGGCGAGTAAGAGCCAGTATCAACGCAAGCCATAGATAACCACTGACCTGATGCAGTGCTGTTATAGAGTCAATCTTCTGTTGTTTTTGTTTTGTCTTATCAAATAACTAATCTGAGAACAGAGTGTCTCTCGACAATCTACCGTTAAGCTTTAAAGGATGTGTACTGAACCGGAATTTGTTTCATAATGGAAAAGATCATGGAAAAAACAGGATTTAGAGGGAAGCTACTGTCAGCCATGTATGTGTTGGATCTTTTGTCAATTTAGACTTTCATATTGATAAGTTTTCTTTAACTGTGCGTCTGGGAATATATGAATAATACATCTTTTGTTCTCTTTTAACATTGTGTATGACATTAACTATGCCCGACCAAATTGAGATGTTTTCTGTTGGGAGTTGCCATCCTGTCTCTGGTGTTCTGATAATGTGAACCTTGAGAGAGTCTCTACTCATTAAGGATAATGGGCATCTTGACATGACTCATAGTGACCTTGACTGTTATCTGTTCTTTCTGACTTGGTATTATACTGAAATGCTTCTATTGTCTTTGGAGATTTAGAATTTTTGCGGTTTGCATGCTCGTTGTACCAATAATCATCACTATATACAGATCCATGTTGTAATAAACCTTTATATTCAAGTAAGCACAACTGAGGCTCTAACATCTGTCCAGGAGATTTCTCTTCATCACTTTAAAACAGTCTGTGCAATATCTGAATCCTGTAAATTGAACTGTAGACTCTTTTTCAAAGCCATGTTATCATTTGCACTATATATAATTTTTTTTTAAATCTCACTCATGCATTGGTTTTATTCCAGTATTAGGAAGCAGAGGCAGGACGTGCTGTGGTTTTGTGTCATCCAGTAGTACTTGACGCTTCAGTGATTGGAGTGGATCAGACAGATCCAGGTCTGAGAGAGTTTAGAGGAGATGCATTGCCGAAGGAGGCTGAGAAGATGACATTACACGTGCACATGGCCCCATGAAGCACTGTGGGAGGAACATAAACATACTTTCCTAAGGGTTTGCTCACAGAAGAGGAACAGGCTCAGGGCTTATTCGTTTTTTGTTTTTCAGTGATTTATTTCTGTGGTGGGAGCAACCTTAAATTTATTCCCATGAGATTGGAGTAGTTAGTTTATATCAGGGATTAATATTAATCAGTTTAAACGCACCACTTATAGGACATACTGTTTTTTTTTTTAACCTAAGCATCACAATCTTAAGATTTTCATATTATGTCTGCTTCTCTCAAAATGAAAACAATGATAAGATCTCTGAGCTATCAGGAAATGAAAACAGTACGTCCTTGTCATCCATTACATTAAAACAAAAAACAAAGGCGGGGCCAGCACTGTAAACATATCCCTGTGAACATGTAACCCTAGACTGTCAAACCTTTAGGCATATGGCCTCTCTCCACCTCCACTGCTCTGAGGGACAGAATTAATATCTGACAGGGAAATCTGTTCAGTCATCTGCAGGGAATAGGCAAGACTACTTTACACACTAAATGTATGTTTTAATGACTCAAAGCAGAAAATGTGACAGCTGAGTTTTATCTTTGGTTAAAAGATGTTGGTATTGATGGTTCTTGTACAGGATTCAAGCTCTGTTTTAACAATGGCCAAAACAACTTGGAGCTATTTAAGTTTATTTTCCATTCTGATCTGCCATAACCAGTCACCTTAACCTTAACTAAAACATATCACCTTTTCTCACTAGGCTACTGACTTAGGAATAAAGAGTAATATCCTCATTTGTTTAGGCTTTTATGGACAGAAAGCACATTCTTGCGCCCTTTCTGTACCTCTCCATGTCTTATTTGGCACTGAGAGGAGCAGAGAAAAGCAGAACTCATCCGAACCAAACCAAGTCATCACGGCCTTATCTGTGGTCCATGTGGCCTCTGAGAGAGGAAATTAGCTTAAAATCATGTCACTATCCATGCCAAAGGGAATCATGTCCCAATTTACATGAGTTTGAGATGAGTGTTCTCAGCTCAAACTCCTGAGAGCAAACTTGCTGTATGTCTGAAAATGCATGTCTCATTTTACTGTAATAAAGAAATAGGCTGTTGGCTAGGATTAGCTTTCAACTTCTTTTATGTAGTTTGAAGAGAGGCAGTCTGTGTGTGTGTGTGTCCTCTCGTGCATCCATGCACATCATGGTGCATTCATTATTGAAACACTGTATGATGCATTGCCATGCAAGGAGCAGGGAAAATGCGGAATTGCCATGCCTCAGGCTTCTTTTCTATGTAGTCACCATAGTGTGTCACCATCTCTAATGTTATACTGCTCTATGGCTTAGTCATTGCCTGGCAACTTGGAGATACCTCTGTATCTGACAAGGTCATGGCATGAATTAATATTATAATGAAGAAAAAAGTGAGGCTCATTTAGGGAAGAAAGACGTTATTTTCAACCTCTAATTGGATCACAGCAAGGAGACAATATCTCGAGGGGAGCAGTATCAGCCATAACTGTTTCTGATCTATTCAGTATGCAGGAAATGATGTCAGTGATTACCACAGATGAGGTTATACATGGGGAGCCTTGAGAAGTACTTCAGTCATGTATTTTAACTTATCTAGCAATTTTACATGTGAAAAAATTTGGTTAGATCTAATGCATCACAGTGGAAAGATTTTATATATAATCATGCCCAGAAAACCACTAACTCTTATTCAAAGGCTCTTTATTCACAGAAAATGTGCCTACCCATGAAAAGATAATATGCAATAATCACCTTTTTTACATAAATGCATTAGCTTACAGCCACAGGGATCAGTTAAGTGTCACATTATTCTCCCGTTGATCATATTTTATTAGGATTTAAGAGGACAAGAAGGAAAAGAAAATTTAGAAAGCGATATCACTTGGGATGGGAATTAACCTCATTCAAGCGGAGCAATCTAAATTGTGTAATAGACATGTCCAAAGATAGAAAGAAACCTACATGGCAATATGTCACCTCTTTTTATTCTGTCAAGATGAATATTATATTAAATGTGAAAAATGTTCAGGGCCCTTTTTAATAGATCCATATTGCTATGGTTAGCATATCACACAGTCAATTGTTTGTTTGATTTTCTTTCAGATGTGAAAATTATATGTACAATTCAATCTGAGATTTTAACATCCCCCGGTGGGCCTTTTTTTCGAAATTAATAATGAATAAGTAATGGAAAGGGCATTACACCATCGTTCACTGACATTTGTCTTTGCACTGCTTGCACTCTGCAGAACATAGAGAAATATTTCTGTTGTTAATGCCCTTGCAACAGATGGCACGGTGACAAGCCTTTTTTAACACATATTTTCCCTTTTTCTCATTAGGACAGTCACTTCCCTTCACACTGAGGTGTATGTAGCTGCTAAAGGCAAAGTACTGGGCCACATATTTCCTCATACACAGAGTCACGACAACCTGCGTCACCAGGAGGGAGTAACACACAGAGAGATTCACACTACCGCACATCGACAACACCTACGATCCTTTTTCATATACTGACACTGAAGCCAATCAGATATAACCACTGGCTGTGTGAAGTCTGATTGCAGCACGAGTTGTAAGAGGCTTGAACGTTTAATATTAAGGGGTTTTAACTGAGAGTGCTGAATTGTAAACATTAAACCAAACACTGAAGCCTAATCCATGCTTCTGCGTTGAAGCCGTAGCTTATGCTTATGACCTGTACCCTACGCAGAGCCTACGCCGTACCCTGACGTGCACCTCCCCAAAATGTAATAACGCAATTGGTCCGCGTTTACGTACCTAGGGCATAGCATCAACGCAGAAACATGAAACAGCCTTTACCCTGAACACACACACAAACAAACAAACACACACACAAACACACTCAGGTTCTGTAGCAGGACGTTTTGAGTTTTCGTTCAGAGTCCATCTCTGAGTCAGAGGTCACTTGGGTACCAAAGTTAACTGCTCAGTAACAGGATAGTGGGGTTGAATGAGATTTGTTCTGCAACGCTGAAGGCTGTTTTGATATTGTTGGGCTTGGTAACCTCGACCTTGGACTGGTACACCACGACCACCAGTTCTGGGATGTTTTTCCGGCTACCCTGTAATTGCACTGTTTTGTCCCTTTTGATATCTGAATCGAAGAGGCTGTAAAGCTGTTGGCAGCCTGTTGTTGATAATCAGATTTACCTTTGTGTGGTACAGTAGCTATTCATTGCAACTTGCTGGTGATAGCAGTTGCCGTCATTTTCATTTCGACTACACAGCTGTTAAGTTGTTTTGCCTGCATCTTGTGTGGTTCTGATTTAATGGCTGTGAAAAAAACACTTGCCAAAGAACTCAGTACTGCCACAGGGGGAGTTCCCGTCAAATCTCCTGGACTCCATTTTGCTGTGATCAGAGCTGCACACGAATTAACAACATAATGTTAGTTCACTTTCACTGTGACTCTTTGTGAATGCAGAAATATTAAGGGATCTGGTGCAAGTTATCCTGTGTCCAGCTCTTTTTGAATGCTTGGCTTAAACAGTCAGTGTTTGCATTGGACTCTGAAAAGGTTTGACTTGTAGCCTTATGATGCTCAAAAGGAGGATATCAAGACACAGTATTTGGTGACAAAGGCATGTTGTAATTGTGGCTTCACTAAAGTGTGATACAAAGAAAACCAGTCTGAAAAGCTCCTCTGGTTACAAGCTCTGGGTGTTGACCCAAACATGTAGGTTCTCTCTGTCTCTCTGTGATATAATGATTTATTACAGTGGCTTAGTTTTGAGTGACAGATCCCTTAGGCTGTCGCTCTGCATAGTCAGCCTACCTTATTTCCACTCCAGCTCAGCCGTCTTGTTCAAATCTGGCTTCAGTAACTGACAAAGATGTCAGTCAGCTGTTAATCTAAATGCAGGCAGTAAAACATCCCTTTAAACTATCTGTTTGTGCACCAATGATGCCCAGTAAAAAGCATGAGTCCTGAATAATGTTTATGATTAATATGAACATTAAAGTTGTTTTGGGTACCTGTCTAATGGAAGTTAAATAATAAGGTAGTCTAAACATCCATGCATTATGCCATGCCAGTGATTCACAACGGTCGTCAACCTGCAAACACTGAAACGGACAAGGATGCTGCTGCATAGGAAATTAAACATTTGACGTTCAGATGAAAAATGAAAACATAAACACTTATTTATTACATACTTTCAAACAGCTATGCAGGTAGTTGTGCTGACTGAACAGATTACTGATAAATTATCATGTGTTGTACTATAACAGAAAGAGGAAGCTGCTACTTTCCAACCGGGAATTTCTTCACACCAAGTGTTTGACATGTGGTCTAATTACTGTGAACAATGAAAATGACACTACAACATCGTTCACACTACATGACATTAACTCTTAGCAGCTATTTGAGTGGTATTAACTATTTGATAACTATTTGGGTAAAGTGAAAAATAGTGATACTCGCATGCATTAATTATAGAACTGCATTAAACTCAGGCTACGCAAATTAAAAAGCTCACTGCAGATCAAAATAGTCATAATTTATATTTTTTCTTTACTCAATCTCAATTAATAACAAAAGAGTGAACGTAAACAGCAGCAGATGAATTGGAGCATAAAATATTTGTGACAATTGACGTGTTAAATCTCATACGTAATGGATATTGGTGTAAGATTTAATGAACAAAATAAACAGTCTGCTTTGGATTTCAGTTTAATTCAGAGGCAATATTGATACTGATAACAATACCATGTCTAATTATTGATCACTAAAATCTTAATGAAGCCTGTTCCCAGTGAGGGTAGTGTGCAGCGGAGAGTGAGAACATGAAAGAGGATCAGGGACAAGAAAAGACGTGCAGGGTTACAAATGTGACTTCAGCACACGGTGTGAATACATAATGGTGTAAGCTCAGTATAGCACTCGTTCAATCCAAAGGAAAATCAAATATCCAAACAAACCATACTGCTGTGCCATTCTTTTTTTGTGTGCACTGTTTGTTTGCCAGCTTGTCTGCCTCAGTCCTTTTCACCATGTCTCTCATGCGCCTCCTTGAAGGATCTCCTCGCAGTATGAGTCAGTAACTTCCACGGCCTGAAAGCCATCTTGCTGTCTTTGCCAGCAGAAGCCGGATGTGTCATGAACCCCAGTGTGCATCTTTTCCATGGATGCCATAGAGCGCAAAGGCAGATGACAGGCCCTCTGAAGCACATTTAACTATCTCACATCAACCCTCATAGTAACAGGGCCAATGTAGAGATGGGGTATCTATGCAACCTTTAAATATTTGAAAATGAGAACGATTAAGGAGGACCTCTGCTCTATAAAGATTATTAGCTTAACTGTTCTGTTAGTAATCACTCATAATAAGGAGGGTGCAGACATAATATGAAAATCTTAAATTCAAGCTAGGTTTTTATAATCTACAGACCCATTACCCTATAGGCTCACAACTCACAGCTTGTTTTTCGTCTTTCATTTGCCAAAGACATTTTGGAGCATTGAGAGGTTTTTAAGAACCACACAGCATCACTTGCATATGATACATCTTAAGAAATCAGTGACTGTGCTGCATGTACTTAATCATCCACTGTATTCTCAATGGCATACTGGTGACTTGCGTAACTACTCCCCCTGGAAATCCCTTCACAACAGCCGCCATTACTGAGGAGAGAGTATATGCAAGTGAAGAGCAGTTCTCTACCTTATGACAGCACATGGCTGCTTTTTCTGCCTGATTGGCTACAGCAACACACAGTTAAGACACATTATGATTGAACAGGGTCAGGGTTGGTGTTACAGGAGTGGATACAAGCCACCTTTCTAGCGTTTAACGGATTTTTGACATCAGCGGTTTTTGTATCTATAGCATTCATCTGTCTTAAGACATTTTCTGACATGACCTGCGTGTAAAGTCCAGAGGATTGGATGCAGAGTATCCGCAGTTTGCTTTTCACACATGCACAACGCCGTGCAGGGTTTTCTGCACAGATCTGTTAAAGAGCATCAAATCCTCCGCATTATTCAGGCGAGAGGTGGAGCAGCCAGGTGCAGCAGGCAGAGGCAGGAAGTGACGGATTAATTCTGCTGCGTAGATCATGTGATTTTCTTGACAACACAGACACCGGTGTCGGGTCTTATCACCACAAACTCTCTTGACATCTCCGTCCGTGTCTTCTATGTGTGTGTGACCGCTTTTTTACCAGGATATATGTATTTTTTTCATTTTTGTTGCATCATCAACCCCATACTGGCTCGTGTGAGCCCCAGCTGTGTTCTCACATCAAATTCTCCTGACTTTCTACAGACTTTATACTATGAGGCCAGGCAAAGAAAGTCCGTACATAATCTGGAACCTCTCACTCTGACTTTTGCATTCACACATGCACCTCCTCCGATGAAAATGCGGAGGAGCTGCTGAGTTCAGTGCATGTCTGAAAGCAGCTTTACTGTGGCTGATGGGCAAGTGTGTCTACACAGGGTTTCATGTATCATGATATGAAGGGAAGGAGGAATCGGTTTGAGCTGGAGTGTGATAGTGCCAGAAACTATTTATTTTGACAAGACTCACGACTCAGTTGCTCTGGTCTTTCCTCCCTTGTTAATCTCGAAACATGCGCAAATATTGAAATGTGTTTTTTACTGTTGTGGTTAATTAGGTGGAATGTTAAAGTTTGTAATCGGATCCCTTTACTGCTTTTAACAGTTTTTGCACATGTCTTTCCCATCTCATTGTCTCACTAAACCAGTGGCACTTTCAAACCAATGGCCAATGTCTACAGAGACACTGGCTTCAGAAATAAGGCAGACCCCTTCACCTTTGCACACTTAGTGTTGAAAAGTATGTATATAGTATTTGCCGTTGTGGGTTTTGGTCCAAATTGCTTTATTTTTCCCTGAGATGCATCTGTAACTTGACAGGAGTCCACCTTGGATTAATTGAATTGGTTTCATGTAGTTTTGAAAAGCGCACAGCTGTGCCTGCATACGGTCCCATAATCCAAACTGCATGTCAGAACAAAATAATGTAATTTTGAATTGGATGATAGATCTCCATGCATTATCTCTGGCAAACACCACTTTCTTCCCATCCCCTGATACCATCCCTATATGATGAATCAATATGGGGGCGTCTGCAACAAACTATAAGGCTCCTTCTCGGCAGCAGGGACAGGGAGACTGGTAGCAACTCGAGGAAGGGTGAATAGAGCCAAACACAAATACCTTGAAGAAATCCTCATGTTTCACCTTTCATCACAACAATGACTCAAATCATACAGTAACAAAAACACAGTGGCTCCTGGCCAACTCTTTGACTGTTCTTGAGTGGCCCAGCCAAAGTACAGGCTTTAACCCAATAGAACATCTATGGATTCACCTGAAGCCATTCAGACACACTTCACATCCCATCTGACAGAGCTTGAGAGGATCTGTAAGAAAGAATGTGAAATCCTCTCAAAATCAAAGTGTGCAAAGCTTGTAGAGACAGAGGACTCAAAGCTTCATGAGTGTGATGTAATTGAACTAATAGTTTCAATTTTGTTACTTTTATAAAGGAGAGATTTCAGTTTTTCAACTTAATTATTATACAACATTTTCCCTTTTCTCTCTACCATCTTGCACCTACAACAGAACAGGTGCAAGGAACAGAATACCTTTGAAGCCACTTTAAATATACTGTTTCCAATACCACCCTCAACAGGTACAGACTGGGGCATCCACAGTTTAATAATGAACCAAATTTCTGTTTTACACCTGTTTCAATCACATAACAAATCTCGGATAAAGCATTTTGCACCTCGCAAGGGCTGTAAATATATAAAACGTTCACGCAAAGAACTTCAGGTGATAGGCAGTAGTCTCTTATTCTTCCTCTATTCAACTGAGCATTAAAACTGTGGTGAAAGATAATTTTCACAGTTTATTCTGCCGAGAATAGTGCGCGGAACACAGTACAAATTGGCGAGACTGAATGTGGCTGAACCGCGGCTGAGCAGTACTGTGCTGTGAGAAGAGAAAATTGTAGTTAGTTTGCTAGTGTCCAAAAAAGATCTTGTATAAATGAGCAGAGGAGAAATGCTTCTCGAAGCAAGTCACAAAAGTAAAGAGGTGAAATCTATGCCTTGTTTGCTTGCACCAATTAATTGTGTCTAGATTATCAAGTTAATCAAGTTGTTTATTAAGATTAAGATTAAGATGCATTTATTTGTCCCTAACACATGCATAGACATGCACAGGCACACTCATGCAGGTAGGGAAATTTAACCTCTGCTTTTAACCCATCTGGGGCAGGACACACAGAGCAGTGAGCAGCCATTTACGGCGCCCGGGGAGCAGATGTTGGGGGAGTAAGGTGCCTTGCTCAGGGGCACTAGACAGGGTAGGGAGAATCTTCTTGGATTTATGGACAGATCAATCGAATTTCGTCTTTTTGTTGTTCCTTCGTGGAGTCGAACCAGAGACGAACCAGAGACCTTTTCTGTCCATAGTCCAAGTTTCTGCCACTAGTCCACCGCCTCTCTTTTTATTTTTTTAATATGCACTTAGCTATAGTGTCTGACTGTTGGCATTAGTAAACTGATTTGTATACTATCCAGAGATTATTTAGCATGAAAAATAGTTGTAGTAAGACAATCAGCTAGGACAAGATGTGTTTTCACAGAAACATATTTGACCTCCTAAAGGACACTCAACTTGTATCAAGTAGAATTTGTTGCTTTAGACATTTTAATACAGACTGAATTTCAGGCCTTGTCTTTACTTGACGTTACTCCCTCAGTCAAAATGTACAGGTTGGAACTGGAAATGAGTCGGTTCTACATTCTCGATTTAATAAATGTCACATCTCATTGCTAATAAACAGTTATCAAAATCACTTTTTTACTATTTCTTAATACTCTTATTGCATTCAGTCTATTTAATGTAATGTCCAGTGTGAACTAATAAATAATTTTATGTCAAATATGAAAAAGGAAACCACGGATCTTCTGGGACATAATTTGGCAAGAAACTACCATTTTTGCTTGGAAATTCTCATATCAAAATGGTGCTTATTAATTATTTGTTTAATGAGTGTTTATTGATTGTTGCAGCTCTACTCTGAGCACAGAGTAAAGTTCTCCAGTAAAATAGAGGATGACTTGACTTGAATACAAATTACTCAAACAGAACTTCTCAGATCACTTGAATTTATGACGTCTAGGTTTAAATTTTTTTTTTTTGCTCCTGACAAATTTATTCCAGTAGTGCAGCTCATAGGATTTGTAACAGAATAGTCAATGAACTACAGATCAAACGTGCAGAGTATACAGCTTCGGCTCTACCGTAGACAGAATTAAATGAATGTTAAAGGATCTGTAGTAATCAGCTTGACTGGTTGTTGTCTGAATGTTCAGCAAATGTGATCCATTAATATCTATTAATAACAAATCTTGGCCCATGTTGTGATATTAGTGCAAACGGATATCATCCTGTATCACTTATTTTGTGTTAAACCTTATTTCCGCTTTGAAAGTGTAATATCATAAAAAAATCAGTGAAGGTGTACAGGACACTAAAATCCATGTATGTCCACTGGTAACTAAATCAGTCCAGGGCACTTAGCTAAAACTGGCATGTATTGCACGTATAACGAGCAGGCATAAATTCAGAAAAAAAGGCATTACCCTACCCTAATTCATCTCATCCCTGGTTTTAAGTGCCTAGATTAATGGCGATAGTCTTCCCCCTCTGCAGATGTCTCTGGAGAGTTTAGCCCTGAGAAATAGAGTAGTCAACTCTCTGGAGGCTAGCCCTGTCCCGGTGTCTATTTTTACAGAACAGTCTCTGATTGGCCGACAAGGTGTGTGTGTGTGTGTGTGTAAGCTCATGTTGTGTCATTAGGTGTCACTGTGCCATCTGTCGCCCTCAGTGGTGCCGTTGTGAAGACAGACCACGCCTAGTCAGTCGGTGTCAGAGAATGCAAAACACAACCTTGGGCTTTCCTTGCACTGACTGCTCTGTCATGAACGTGAGGGAAATGCATGATCCAGCTTCAAAATGACTGCCTTTAATGAAGCTAATAGAGTGCTATTGTAGAGAGACAATATGTCTCTTTTGTTGTTCTTTCTTTCAGAGCAGGAACGGTATGGGGTATTCTGTTATTATTAGGTGCAGTGAATTTTAGTACAAGATATATGTCTTGACTGCGGATTGGATTTGTTTAGGAATGAACACTTGACAGTTAATTCTAGCGGTAAACATGAACAGATTTCCTGAGCAGGTGTAGTAACAGGTTGTTTATGAGTCATTGCTTGTCTAGTCAGATATTATTGCTGTCCCGCCTTAAGTGCTAAATGATTGACTCACAACATTTGTCTTGTGGCTGACTGAAAGATGACACGAGACGAGATACCTATTACGGTTAACTGACCGTGACCTTACATGCCCTTCCGCTTAAACCTTATCCTCCCCAAGCCTCATGGACAGCACATGGGATGCTTTGAACACACTGACAACCCACCTGTCAGGGTTTCCTATGCATGCTGTGGTTTCTCTTTCTGTTATTCAAAGAAAATGGGTAATTGTGATAGCTAATAACTAACTAGGTGTGAGGATCCTAATGTGTCCATAGGTGTGTCTAGCAAATTTACACATATATTTGTCCAGGTCTTTTTCTGCCTTTTTACTTAGTGCATTATGTGATAGGCTTATCTTAATGTCTTGTTATTTAGCATGTGGTGAAAAGGGGATGTGATGAAATATGACGACAGTGTTCTATACTGTACACCGCATGAATTAGTCAATTTTGAAAAAAGTGTCTGAAAGTGTCTTTAAATATTATAACCATCCTCATCTTTCTTGTCGTAGGCGTCCTTAATTACTTAGCAGCTGGAACGTTTTTGGAAGAGCATGGCACTGTTAAGAATACAAATGGTTGGCTGCAGTGGCTTAGCACAATTAGATGAGGCATGGATTAATGAGGTGCATCAGGGATGGCATTGAATAACAGAGTTGTGTTGGTGGAGTACCAAGCATACCCTTGTCAGAAAGCCTCTGACAGTGTCAAGACCATAAAGCTGTCAAGCTACATATGCAATCAAGGATTTTCTCTACATCAATATGACCAGTATTGTTGCCTCTTAGTACAAAGTGAGGAGTTTTCATGCTTCTGCCATGGTCTGTATGGATTTTCTCTGGGTTTCCAAAGACATGAAATACATTAATATATACCCCTGCTTTCAGGTCTGAGCACCAATCTTTAATACTTTTATGGTATCGACTTAAATGCTTTATAGATTTGATCCCATATTGCAAAAAGCCTTGTTAAGCCATAAAGGAGTGAATTTCATCAGTGTCAGTTTCAGTTTGCCAATAGGTACCCAACATGTTGGTGATTGGTTGTCTTAAGTAACATTACATGAATGTCCAGGTAAAACTCTCTGTGTGTAAAAAATAATCTTTAAGGAAACATCAAAGATTTTGAACGACACCCAACCTTTCCAGCTATTGCGTCTTAACAAGGTTCTGGCCTCAGATCTGCAGCTTGTCCCCAGGCACTGCATTATGGTTGCCCAATCCCCCTAAATAGATAAGATAGGTCGCACTCATAGGACAAATATCCCCATGGGTGACTTCTAAAGTATAACTCATTTTAAATAGGATAAAACAAATGAGCTCCTTAGAGGAGCATAGTTGACCCTTGTGTTACGATCAAAGGGGTTCTATCCCGATGTGGTTAGCGAGAGACTGATTTTCTCACCGGGCGATGCTCGGCACGTACTCAATAGAAAGATGATTTAAACTGATGGCATTTCGGTGGCAGTTGTCTGGTTAGTTAGATGGCAAGATATCCTATGCATTTAGATTCTCTCTGTGTATACAGCAAAAAGCACATTTACAATGTCACTTTGAGGTTGAATTATTTTTTGCAGGGAAGCTCGCTACACAGACATAACAAAACACTGGGTTATTATCTTTTCTTATGTTTTGAAATCTAGGCTGTCAACACACTGCTGGAGTTGTTGTATGCTTCACTAACTGCAACATAAAGAAGCAGAAAAGAAAATTTATGATAAACTAAAATATTAACATGGTAATGGGAAATGAAATAAATAGAAAATGAATATAAATGAAAATGTCATATAAAGAGCAATACCAAATAAATTCCTTAAAAGTCAACATCTACAAAACAAAAATAAGCATTAAGAGAAAAGCCTCATATGCATAATATTGGTTTTATTTTGTCTTTGATATCAATACTAAAATCATTTTCATTAAATGTTCACCATCATTAGATAGAGTTTGACTGATCATGCAAAAATAAGTCACTTTCTTCAGTTTGTCTTTGTGCTGCTCTCTTATTATTTCATTATTTCGCAATCTGTTTGTAAGTCGGTGTAACAAGTGTCCGAGCACATGCTGATTACATAACTTGCACACCATCTTATTTCATTTTTTTACATGAAACCTGACCGAGAAGGCCTAGGATTGGGTGTCAAAGTAGAAGCTCCTATTTCTTAAATTTGTCAGAATTAACCTGAATGAATGGAGCCTGACAACATTAATGAGGCAATCTGCAAACTTTATCTGATGGAGGTGACAGCATCTGGAGATAACACTTCCCTACTTCACACACCTTCACCACATGAGAGTGGCCGCCCCAAGTGAAGTCCGATGTCAAGTATCTGAGTTAGCTCCTGACAGACAATGAGCCGACATGTCTTTTAATGTCAAGTGTAAAATCCAGTCTCTTTGTTTGTGGTTATGTTTAGACCAGTGTTAGTTTGGATAACCATTCAGTCAATAGGGAAATAAGAGTTTAGCAGTTTTTTTTCAATTGAGCCAGCATAAAAGGCTGTTAATCTGAGGCCTGTTTGATGCCCAGCCACTGTTTTGCTTTGATTTGATTGGATCCGTGTTAGAGGAAGTGTACGGTGGTCAGCAGGGACCAACTCTGAGAGCAGGAAAAGACCAGCTGAGGCGTCATAATCTTGGCTGCTATGGTGGGCGACCCTTGTTTATTTACTGGCATTTGATTCTTGGCAGGTGTTAATTTCAGACTCTGTTAGTATGGGAGGTGGAACATCAGTATTTGATTGATTGCTGGTGGGTGATGTCCAAACGCATAACTGCAGCCAACTGTTTCTATGCCAGCAAACGAGGGGAAAAGAGATTTCCATGGTCAAAATTGGGCCTCTATCGATCACTTTACTGCCTGTTATCAACGTGTTCGCACAATTATCTTCCTTAGCTCTGTTACCTTTATGGCGACACACTCATAGTGCGTTTTATTTTATTAATTTGTGCAATTACTGTGTGGTCTGCCCTAATCGCCGATAGATCTGCATTGCCTTCCGCCATTCATAGATGACTCCAGGAGTAGCTGCACACACTGTGTCATCCTACACAACATAATGAGTACTCAAGTGCTGCCCTGCCTCTCTGCCCTGCCCCTGGCTCTGTCTGGCTGTATCTGAAATGGTGCATTCCCTCCTATTGATCCTCTTCCTGCTGGAGTCACAGGCAGGCTTATCCGGCTCGTCCCAGCTTGTCTGCCTTCTGAATGGACACACAGAGAGAGCTGTGTGCATGTGCCAGGCTTCGGGGTTCTGTGTAGTCTCAGGCAGCTTGTCGCTGAGTGGTCATTGTGGCTCCCTCCCTCTTGCCCTCCCGCCCTCCCTGTCCCCCACTTTTTGGCTCTTTGTTGTTACAGTAATAATTAAAGATGCATGATATTCTGCCCAGTTTACACAGCATATGTGTATTATATTCTGCTAAACCTTAATGGCTTTCTCCCTGGTAGTGAGCGGGGCTGTTGCATTGTGGGTTTTTTCATGAGCGTGCGACGTCGTGACTAGCGGTAACAGGGAAGCCACCGGAGAAGCACTGTAATGATTAATGTGGAAGAATGAGTGTTATTTTGTGACAGACTGTGGTGATTCATTGTGTTCCCAGAGATGTTAACATTTCAGGCATTGTTCATGCGACACAGACTCCCCATTCTTGTATGTAGTTGCCACACAGGATTCAAGTTGAAAATAAGAGACTCTTTGCTCAGTCCCCAGAATTCAGTCTCCAAGAATCTTTCCATCTCACTGATTATGCATGTCTGTTTTAGACATGGTGACAGGCTGTTCTCTCTCAGTCCTCGCAAAAGTTGCACAGCTCTACTGGAGCCCAAAGCTGGATGAAAATCTAATAATTATTATTTTCAGCAGTACCTACCCGTCTCTCAAACAAAACATGTTTGTCATGGATCGCTGTATCCGGATTGTTTTAACATAATTGTCAGAATTATTTAATGAACGACAATTAATCTCTCTCCTGTTCTTTTACCAGAGGCTGTCCCTCCCCTATATTGGAGTTGTTCCCACAAGCACAATTTCTGCATCTTCTTCTGGACTTGTTTCCACCCATCTAAATTCTGACTCATTACAGGAGTACACAGCATGGCATGATGGGGCGCAGACGCTCACCTCTCCGCCTCCCTGGGCTTTTGTTGTGTGGCGCACAGCTGAGGCAGATGCTGAAGAGCACTCACACTCAATTGCCTGAATCTGGGTGGATACTGTTGTGCTAAAGTGGAGTGCAGCGTAGCTCATTGAGTCGCAGCTTATCGTCCACTAAGAGAGGAAGAGTAATGTAGCTTAGATAGGCATATACCCATTAGAGAGAGTTCATTTTAACTCCTATTTTGGATTCACTTTGAGTCATGATGCTATTTAAAAGATCTCACAGAACCATTGCAATGTCAGGGCAAAATGGTCTCTGTATTCTGGATTCATTATTTGTTATTTTCAGTAGTCTGCAAAATGCTTTTGAAAGTGCCAGGTCTGGGAGAACGATGCAGCCATGTGGAGCCGCAAAGATTGGAGCAATATCTCTCTTAATCTCAATTTAGCTTGTGAATACAATGTTGTTGTTGTTTTGAATCAGACTCAAGTGATGCATGTTGAAGCTCCTCACCCTAGGGGACAATAACCACAATTAGTCTGAGGATGTGACAAATCTCCCAGATCAGGTGACCACTATTCTGCAGAAAATAACCCAGCACACCACTGCTGTGTCTGCATTAAAGGTCAATTATTTTAATTGCTGATTAATCGAATGTCTTAAAATGCAAGAAAATTCTGAAAAAACTTTAAACATCAATCATTTTCTGATCCAATAATAAATTTAGCCAAACATGTATGTATGTGTGGGTGGACAGATACCATTGTAGTCATTGCATCAATGGGTGTAAATATCTTCTCCATTGTTACACTATTTGTGGTCAAAACAGAGTAATCAATAATACATATATTCATTATTTGCAACCTTATGAGAATTCTATTTCCCAACAGTATAAGTGATATAAGTATTCAGAATGCTTGTTCTGTCAAAAACTTGATAATGATATCTTAATAGTTTACTCCCATGTAAGACAGAGAAAAGCAGAAGTTGATTATCACTCTAGTTGTAAGTCAATTCTTCTTTTGCGCAACTAATTGATGAACTACTCATTTCAGCTCTAGTTTTCATGCCTTTGTTTTTGAGAGAATATCTATCGGACACAAAAAGTATTTGGTGACACCATGTTTCTACTCAGAGTTTGTATATGCTAACTTGCTACCTTATAGGCAATAGTTCCATTGGACATCTTACAGGGGTTAGGGTTAGCTTTTGCTGTTGCTCTATGGCCAAAAGTAGCTGTTTACATAGCAACCTTGCAGAATCGTTGCAAGTTCAATATCAAACTTTATTCCTTAAAGTTGCCAAGAGCTGTCTCCAGCATTAAAAAGCAAAACCATCCTTAACTCTTGATCTACTTCTGTTTCTATAACTGTTTTGCTTCTACTGAAGTGAGCTTGCTGACTAACTATCCCTGACCTGGCTAGCCCGCCTCATCCCTTTTAGATCGGTAGCGCTGCTCAGAGGGCATGTTATTACCTCTACAACAACAGCTGAATCTCTTGGCAAGTGACTGGTGCCACTTGGTCCCGGCAAGAAACCATGTTTACTGGCAGAGAAAACGTAATTATAGCACCTTTTAATGTTGCAGACGGCATGGTTGAGGATTACTGAGTTTTACGAATGTTAGGCTTTATTTTACAGTCAACTGTAAAGATACAGAGGAAATAAGTGGAAACAGAATAACCTGCAGCAGAAGTCCAGAGCCTGAATCAATCTGGCCTGCACTGCAACCATTAGGCTAACAGAATGTTTTGATACATTTTTTTTCCTATATTTTATGTGAAATCTCTTCTTATCTTCTTATCAAACTCAAGTACATGGGACTACAACAATCGTTATTCCACAATAATGTCAGAAGGACATTTATAATATACTTCAATATCACAAACACTTTTTAAATGGCCTCTCTTCAACAACAAGAGGGTGAATCATCACCACTGTGGCAGCTCAGCTTCTGCTGCCTCGGCCTTTTATTCTAATGTGCCCTATTATGTAACTCATAAGTATGACCATTATGTCAGTATTGCAAGTGATATTTTACACATGCAATATTCTACTAGTATGAAGTAAATCCTGTTCTCTGTTGATGGTGGTATATTAATTTTCAATGAATTAATTGATCAATCTTTTATAACTAAAAGGATTCAAGGCTATATGAATAGAATTGTAAGTCTCCTTGAGTGGTGTAAATGCTACAGAAAGGAGCGCTTTAATTTTGAGAGAATAAGGCAGTTTATCAGTACTGATGTTATATTTTGGGTTACCACCAAACCATTTAGCTTTAAGATAATGCACAGATCTACTGTAATCTGGTCATATGTTAAAGAGTCCTATCAACTTCAAGGTTAAAAAGTAATGCATAAATGAAATGCCCCATGTTTCCTAAGCTTGGCTGATACTGATGTCAAAGTTTGGACCTACAATAATGGAGCCTAGCATAAATTGTGAAACCTGCTCTATAAACATATTGTGACTTCATGTAATAGTATTGCACAGGAGGGTTAAACAGCTTTCACATATTTATAGAATATGCTCAAAGATGCTGAAGCATCAATGCAACTAATGCTTCAGCCATTGCAAGCAACCATTTGAAGCTGTGCCCTGTAAAAACCTTTCAAAAAAACTTCTGAAAACCTCATCAATGTAAATAGTCTCTCCTCTGAGGCTACACTGCTAGATCTAATCAGACAGGCATATACAAGAGGGGGGAGAGAGAAGGAGGGAGAGAGAGGGAGGGAGGGAGGGAGGGAGATAGAGCAGTGATGTCAAAATGTGGGGAGATGGGAGCAGGGAAACACGTTTCCATGGCAACTAGTAGAAGTGAGTGTAACTGTGGTCGAGAGACATGAGCAGCAAGCAAATACTCACTTGTTCCTTAAAACTAGTAAGAAGTGATTACTCTCACTCTGGGTTTGCATTGTTACTTAAACAGTAATTTCAGTTTGTGTTCGTTCTAGATTAAATTCTTTCTAATACATATGCTTGTTTTTTCCACTGAGAATCTAAATGTGTGAGGTTTGTGTTCTAAAACTCTGGATGTTCATGTAGCCTGCTGCAGAATACTCCTGACACGTTGCATACACTCTATTGGAAGAGAAATAGAAATACATTAATGCTTTTACCCAAACTGACTTTCTACTTAGGGACTGCAATAAGGCTCCAATGTACAAGGAAGCCATGAATGTTCAATGAGCAGCAATGAGCTGCTCTTGACAGAGATGAGTAGACAGGGACACCCCCTGTTCATTGAAGGCTGATTAATAATTGATAACTAATTAATTGTTTGTCAATATTGATGGTTCTTCGGTGTGAGGTTGCTATTTTTTCATTCTTTCATTACACTAAACTAAATGAAGGGTCTGACTTAACCACTGACCTGGGCCAGCAAACGTTTAAGCAGGGCAAAGGTGATTGTTGGTCTTCTATAAGATGAACCATCACCTTCTTTAATAGATGGTATGGGATCACAGTGTACTTCTGATGTGGTGTGTTAAAATAAATTTAAAGAAGAGTGAAGGTTTATTGGTCGTATACAAAAAACTATTTGAAGACATCACCCTGAATCATTTTTCACGTTTTGAAAAAGACCCAACAATTAATTAATTAATTGAAAAAGCTTAGTTGATAATGACAATAATAATTAGTGGCAGTATGTCTTAATACACATTTAATTGTAATCCCAGAATGACCCACTAGTCTTAAGTGGTTTACTTAAATTTCAATACAACATGGTGGACTCAAGCCTGAAACATGCTTCTGCGACTGCGTCTTTTCACGCCGCTGTGGCGCAAGACTCGTTGTCATTCATGCTTCCCCAACCGTTGCGCGTCTTACAAAGCAATTCCGCGCCAGAACACTAGGCGGAGTAATGCTTTTTGTCGAAGACGACCTGAGAGACGCCTTCTTTCTTCTTCATCGATTGTTTATTTACATAGCTACTGCGGCTCCTTGTAGCCTTTTTCAGGCGGACAAATACGCCAGTCAGTGACGCAGCTTTGCCGTAAATTTTAGAAAAGGGGGTCGACACCCGTCAGCATGTAAGGAGGGATACATAAGCACGTAAGGGACCCGGAAGGGCTCTTGCGCTTACGGGCCCGTGAAAACGCAGAAGCATGTTTCAGGCTTCAGTGGAAGAGAATCCATTGTAGATAAAGAGCTCATTCTAAATGAAAACACAATGATTCTTAGGGTTTAGCAGATTATTCACTTGCTTTTGTATTATCTATGTACTCTCTGTTTTTATATTTAGTTTTCAATTGTATTTTCATAATGCACATTGGTAACCGTGGTTGCTTTAAACGTGAATATTAAAATCAATTTAGATCCACCTAAATCCTACAGACTGGTCTTTAAAGAAACTAAACCTCTACTGACCTTGCTCCAGTGACAAATATGTGTCATGAGTTTTGTGTTTGTAAAGAATATGCCAAGAGTCAAACCGGAGACCTGCTGCGTGAGAGTATGTTCACCTCAACCTCAACCATTCAGCTTTTAGGCTGCCGCCAAGTTTTTTGTTTGTAATAATGAAATGACGCCACAAATCAGCCTGTGTGGGTGAGTTTTTGGCTGCTTTTCTTCGCCAGTAGGTGTGGGACAAATCATCATCATTGTGATATATATATTGATAAATATCTCCGGCGCAATACATTATTAACGTACTGGCACCATTACTGAGGCAGAGGCACTTCATTCCTGCAGACATTTGACCTCTAAAATTATTTTCTTGCCGACAGTTCAGACACCACCAGTGAAAGGCTTTTAAAAATGTCTTAAATTATTCTGATACACACCTTATAACCTCAACAGCCTATAAAACAGTGTGAGGCTCAATACACAAACAATATAGATTTGATTCCCTCATCAAATTATATAATTTGGTCTTTTAAGATATTCTCTTTGGTTACATGGATACAGATAGTTATTTGGGGTATATCATATCAAAGAACCCACTGTGTTGTTATATACTGTTGTAACATTACTATTGGCATATCTCATCTAAACACTATTTTAGAATTGAAGCACAGCCCAGCCTGACTAAATAGAAACCTTCAATTTGAAGGACAGATCAGATTCTGTTGTTTATTTTAGATTACACATAGTTAGGATAGGGTTTAACTGTGACTGTCAGTTGGCAGGCTTAAAGTTTAAGTGTGTGTGTGTATTACACTGGCAGAATAGATAATGAGCTTAATCCCACACGGCAAGTGAAGCAAGTCACGGCTGGGGTTAAGGCTTACTACAACATCCAGTAGCACAGGCTGCAGCACCCGAGGTGTTGTTCTAAGATAACTACAGAGGCTAGAGAAAAGAGGCCAGGCTCTGCATTAATTCTCATCAATATGGTGTCCTTACGCTTCATATGTTATCAGTTACTTTGAACATAACTGTGGAAAGAGTATTCCCATGGGAAACTTAAACATAAGGTAAAACCCAAGCTAGCGAGGCTGGCTTTAGACTACTTGAGACTATTTAAAGATCTTCAACTGCAACTGCTGATTACTGAAGCTCAAGGACATCAATGTACATAATTTTCATTCATGAAATATCCCCATACCACAATCATTTCAGAAAAACAAACATACCCACACATACTCAAGCGAGTCTGCATGTTACTGGTTGTAAGTAGCACAATGGCTCATGGCCGTGCTCACGAAATCCTGAACATGACCCTTAAATAGAACCTCAAAGACGACTGTAGTTAGGAGTGAGAAGGATTCAATATTCTCTATGTTGCTATACATTTAGTGAGATTCATATAAGATATGAAACACTAAGCTCTTGTTGATGACCTACAGAGAGATGAATTATTGACACTGCAAGCTGTCTCCTATAGTCATGATCAGCCTGCTTCCAAATATGACATTGCCCTTAGCAACAGTAAATCTTACATCACAAATGATCTGCTAATGTCAGAGCCACAGTTCTCGTGCTGCATTCAAATTCGCCTTGTGCCTTTCCCATACATTTGGAAACCGGAAAACAGACAAACACTCCATTTATTGCTGGTCTTTTCTTGGTATTTCTCTTGGTCTTATGGTCGAATTTAGGAAGACCATAATTCCCTGCTCATACTGGTGTCATCTGCCAGGTTTATTTCAGCCTGAACACATTGTGTGATTGTAAATAAGGCTAGCATTCTTCTTCTATTTTTTGGCAGCAGATCTTAAGGGTTCCACCCATGTTCTCCATCCAAAATTGTTAATGTCTTGGCTTCTGGATTTATTTATCCCTCTTTACTCTGAAGAACAAAATACTGATGTTGAATAAAATCTATAGCCTCTCAGACGCAGAGCTGTAACTCGTGACATCGTGATCTCCCTGACATTATCCTAATAAAGGAAAACTCTAGCTACTTGGTCTGTTGTCAATGGCTCTGTAATTCTTCTAAGATGCCTTTTCACTTAATCAGGTTTCCGCTACTGGTTAAAGTATTATAGATGGTCAACAGATGCTAATTTTGTTGGGAAGAGAATTGGGCTTTTTCATCTGAGTCCAGTTTCTGTTAAAGCAAAGTGTTTAGATGAAAAGCACCCGTCTGAAGACGTATTTTAATTTGGAATGTCAAGTTTAACTGCAGGGAGATTGCGTGTTTTCCCAGAACTAGGTCACTCTTAACTACTTGCATTGTTATTCTCTGTAGGTCTTTTAACCAGTCTGGTATTGTGGGCCTTAAAAACTTGGAAACCTAACACAGATTTGAGCATTTAACTCAGTAAAACTGCTTGTATGCAAGATTTATAAGCCTTCGGTTAGGTTATCCAATTAGTGGCACATAGCACCTTCGCTTCCACTCATCTCTAAGTCCGTGTTCCAGTATTAATATCAAACTATACTGTCAATTTTCTTTCATTGAACTCTAGTAAAAATGTAAGGTGTTCGAGTAATGTTACTGTAGGTTTTATTGGTGATTATCATTTCAGAGAAATAAGCAGTTTAGTGGCTGGGTTTTTAATATAACACGAAAGAACAAATATGGTAATCTACTTTGAATTAAAATGTTCAAACATTTTTATAAATCTGTATATTTTGTTTCAAAATGGGGAAATATGTATTTTCTTCCTCATACAAATTGATTTGGGAATTCAATAACTGCATTTTAATTGATTTGAAATGTTTGCATCCTCCTTTTTAAAAACCATATGTGTGGGAATAAATAGTATTGATTTTGGTAACTCATTAGTATCTAAAAGACAGGCAGAAAGCAGTGCATTATGGAACACCTCTGGCTCAATAGAGATACTGACACACCCTTGATATTGATTGGCATATGGGAAATCAGTAACATCCAAGATTCTGCAGCCATGCTTGCAGCATATGAGGCTATAAATAACACAACACGTGTTGAGCAAAATGTTAACATGAACAAGCAGACATCCTCAATACTGACAATGGTATCAGATGTTAGCAGGTGTTTAGTGCAGCTGAAGGTGTTGGGTTATCATAAACCAATGTTTTGGAGAAAGTGCACAGAATTTAACGGAAATGTTTCTCTAGGCATTTCACTTCAAACCCCCAAAATGAACCACATTGAGGCATTAAATGATTGGATTGGCCTCATAAGTCAAGAAGACATTTCATTATTTGTACCATGTCTCAGCCATGTCGTTGCAGATGTGCACTGCAATGGCAGCTGTTACCTCCTTCCAGTTTAGTGATTTTTTGCCATATGGTGCACTGCGAGCAAAAGCTTCTTGAAATCTGAGAAAGGGGCTTTGTTTTGTGCACGACTGCTGTTGTGGCTCTCATCTGATGACTCTCTGTTTCGCATAATTCTTACATTACATTACACAGGTGATAACAGTGGAAGGTTGTGTTTGAGGCTGTTGTCAGGACCATAATTAGCAAAGTATGATTTTCTGGTCATTTCAGACTTTTCAGACCCATACAATGTTGTACATGTGATAAAAGATGTCCCTCTGTTATGTATGAGCTCCTTGTTTTCTGTTGACTGATAGGATCCCTCTTGATTGAAATTGTCATGTGTTGGGGGATCCTCTCCATAGTCGGATCATCGGGGGAGTAGAGAGAGCTCAGCACGTAGGATATGTAAGCTACCCTATATCCTGAGCTCTTTCCTGGAGCAGGGGAGGCTGATAAAAACAGCCGTTCTCGAGGATAAATCAGACGATCAACATCAATCCCTCCATCTATTATCTAAACCGCTTATCATTTAAGGGTCGCGGGGGGGGCAGGAGCCCATTGAGCTGAAGCTCACGTTGGGTGAGAAGAAGATCATCAAACATGAATGTCCTCAAAATTAGAATAGTCTACCCAGTAGTTACGTTTTTGTGTGGACCATCACAGTGGACCAAGAGACCAACACTGCTGTCCTTCGAGCTACGCCCTTAGCATGGCAAAAAAAAAAATGCAGTTCCAAATGAAGGAATTATGATATTGTTACATTAATTGGTAACTATGCTTAAAATGTGTGCTTCAGGCGAAATGCCCTTACCCCCGAGACTAATGAATTAAGACTAAAAGAAGCGTTTGTAATTCTCAACACAATGTAATCATCTTTTTTCCTCCACTGCTTGCTCCTTTAACTTCTATTATGTGGAGACCCCATGCAGGCTCTGGCCTACGAGGTTTTAAAATGCCTTGGTTTCAAGGGATTCACGTTCTTATTAAATGTCTAAGACACACAGTTCCTTCCTGTAATTTGGCCACCCCCCCTGCTTTGGAAGAGTTTTTGAGCTGCTGTAGCTTGTTAGCCCCTGTAATATATGAAGAAGTGAGGTGTTTGTCGGAGAGCAATTACCCTGTCCTCTTGTACCTTACTCTGTGAAAAGAGAAAGAGGAGCTGCCATTCTGCTTTTGATCTAAGAGAAACAATTAATGCGTGGGCTACAAAATAATTTAATTTGTAAAACTGTGGGTTTCCTTGTATTTTTTATGTTCTACAGAGTAAGAAGAAATGATTTAGCAAGAGGCAGGGAAAAGGATGTGAGATCATGTGATGGAAATTCCCTTTGGCATTTTGAGTGTCAGCTTGGAAGATATGAGAACAGCGTTGTTGTTTTAATTTAGGAAAAGCAGTGCTGGGAAGTTTACAGATAGCGTTGACAATCTGTCTTTCTGCTTTATTAATTTTAGTCAATGCTAATTTTGATCTAGTTAGATGAGAGTTTCTGATATTCAAACACTTCATAGAATTTTCTGTCATGTTGTGAATGTTCCTGTTTCTCCATTATTTAGCTGTAAAGGTTAGGATTATAGGGCTGGGCGATAAACAATTGAGATAATGGTGAGCCATACAAAGTCAATAGAGCTCATTCCATCCATTTGTTGACAGAAAACATGAACAGCCACAATGATAATGAGAATTGCGCTGTGCAGAACCGATCATGTGGCTGGAATAGAGTTACAGCCATCTCAGGTCAGGTTGACACACACACACACACACACAGCGCAGAGCGTAGGAGCAGCAGCCGGCAGCAGCACACATGCTAATGTTTGGGCTACTGCAGCCGTGCACACCAGTATATCAGGAGTGGGAGCGAGATAAAAGGGAAAAATGACGACAGAAAATGTTAACGAAAAACTTGAGCGACAGCGTCACCGAGGAAGACATCCCACGGACACAGCCCAAGGCTCCAAAGACGAGGACATTGTCGAAAAGAAGGGTCAGAGCAATTCGGTAGTGTGGAGATATTATGGCTATTTAAAGTCCGACAAGGAGCAGAGCAGCGTGCACTGCAAATTGTGGAAAGCATGTTCCCACAAAGACAGGTCATACCACCAATCTTTCTTACCATCTGAAGCAGAAATGACAGAAATAGTGATTTGATTTATAAATATATATAAACATCGACTAATATGAACAAATGATCGTGATTCTTTTCCATGTCGCCCAGCCCTAGCTGTCACAGACTGCATTCGTTCTACTTAGATGCACCATATACACTGGCATCTGTGTGTGCAATGTATCCATGGCTTTATAAAACACATGAATAACTTTTGCTCTCAATTTCCTCCTCAAATGAAATGCTTTTGTAAGCATTTTATATATTCCAGCATGATTCTGCAGCCTCTGCATTACACTGATATATTACAGAGTATACACTAAATCCTGAACTTCTGATCTTCGCTCGGTTTTGACTACACAGGAGTCTCTAACGTTTCATGGACCTATATAATGTAGCTCATTTAATTTGACCTTCATTCAGGTTTTTACTTAATTGGATTTTTTATAATAGGTTTATGACATAAGGGCTGGGCATATATTATTTCCTTTTCCTTATTATGCTCTAGTTTCGGCCATTGTTTTTGTTTACATAGCATATTTCCCATGGTGCTTTTTCCTGGATTGTGAATCAGTGTTTGTGTAAAGTGCGTCCAGACATTGGATGTGATAATGGGCTGTACAAATACACTTCCCCAGACTTAAATAATCATCATCATGCCTCCACTGCAAATGAGGTGCCTGTTTGTTTGCCTAAATGAATACCAACTGTACTTATTTCCACGGCACAATTAGAGCAAAATGGTTATCCATAAAATTAGCATAACATTGTTTTAGTTAGAATGGGGATAATTTGACAGCAGAGACAGGGAAAAACCACAGTGTGCTTCACCCTAACACTGGCTCTGATGAGATGATGGATTTCACTCTGTAGCAAACTGTACGTGGCAGATAAAGTGTTGGATTTATACCTTTTGATAAGACTGGAATCTAAGAATGTATAATGGATTTTTTTTGTGCAATGAAAGTATTTTCACTACTATCTACTGGTTTGCCTGTGATTCATTAACTCTGTGCCTTGGATATTTTCATTCCGCTATTAGTTTTGTTTTTTTAAATCAATCCATAATTGATTAATTCACAATAAGTACAGTAAATTCTACACTAAAGCCACTTAATGTAAATTTTACTATGAGTAGTTGTCTGCATGATGCAACCACTTGCACTTTAGATTTTACTTTGTTCAGATACATTTACCAAGTGAGCAAATCAAAAAGGAAAGCATTCGCCAAACATATACTAAAAATAGATTAGATTTTGGTGCCTGGAGGTCAAAGGTCAATGTCACAGTGACCTCATGTTCCTTTGAATGTGAAATATTAGGACTGCCTTAGGGAATTTAATTACATCTGTTACAATTCACTTGGACTCACTGATACATTTATTTGATTTCAGATGTCAAAGGTCAAGGCAGCTTCAAAAAACATGTTTTTGGCCTTTTATCTCAAAAGGGATTCCTTCAACTTTTGATCAGTTGTCACTTCACTCAGAGACAAAGTGATTATTTTTCATTTGTCAAAGGTCACAGTGACCTTTTATATCAATCTGGAACAAAAAGTATGTAGAAACTGCACTGGTTGGCAGAGGCATTCAACCGCAGAGCGGAACATTTAAGTTGTTTGTAGCAAGTTAGTCATTCCTGCTCTCTCTAAAACATTTCGTTTTATGTGTTAGAGCTTCGGTATTTAAGCCCAGTAATTCTCAATACGTTTAAAGAAGATGTTTAAGGTTTTAAGTAAATCTAAAAATAAGAATTAGACGGAAGCTTTAATTAACAATCTGATTCAAATAATGACAATGTGTTAACAGCTACAGGGCTCATACATTGTTTTGCTCCAATGCACTAGAATTAACCAACCACTGTAAATCAAACAAATATCGAAAGGTCAGAACATCAATTAAGGGATTAGAAATGTTTTTGAAATGTGACAAAAGTAGAGCAATTACTGCCTTTTCGCTTCATGTGTTGGCATTAAAGGAAACATTTGACGTTTTTATTCCTCATGTCAATTAACTCTATGTGCCCCCTCCCGCCCTGTGCTCCAGTGGTCTACATGTTCACACATTCTTACTCACGTATTATATACAGCAGGAGTTTGGGGCCCATTTCATCACACTCCCTAGACAACCACAGGAACTCTTAACACTCCTGTGGGAGATTCTGCAGGAAACAAGTGAAGCTTTGTTCTAATTAAGCGCAGAAGAGTTTCAGACCATTCTTCTGTCTGACTCAAATAACAAAAATCTGTTTTTTCATTGGTTTTTGATGAAGTGAAGGCTGTCACTGAGAGACACAGTACATTTATCTTGCTAGACACAGCATGGTTTCCCCCAGTCTTTTAAAGCATCTTAAATATAAAGTCTCTCAAAATGAATTGGCAGCACAGCATCGGTAAGACCCAATGCTGTGCACTTTGAATGTTAACTGAATAATTTCAGTGTCACTATTCTTGAAAGGACAAGAAGACTGCAGGCAAAAGGGGAAAAGGGAATGTCCGCGTCTTTGGTAATTGGGCTGTGCAAGTCATAACTGGCAAAGTCAGCGACCATTGCTTTCTGCAGATTTGATTCCCTTTCGGACAATGAAAATATTGATGCATGTTCAAAGAAGTGGACGTCACCTACAGGCTGAGAAAATAGTAGTTTCTGTAAACCAGAATTCGGTTATTTTTGTAATATTTATGTTATTTATTTATGATTTGTAAGTAATTAAGAATTTCCTTCATGTTTGGATGGGTCATTTGTTATGTTTACCATGTTTCTGATTTGTGTTGTATGTTTTTTTCTCTTGCAGTGTCACTGGAAGTGCAGATCACACCAAGTCAGGGTGAGATCAGCCTGGGGGAGTCCAAATTCTTCATGTGTGAGGGTAAGTACATCAATCCGTCACGACTATTGTCCTTTTAACTGCTTAAAGATCAGCGGGTCAGTAAATACAAACTCATGTTAAACAACTTGTGTTAAACATTGTTCAAACTATTACAACCGAATTTCAAAATCCAGAAACCATGTATGAAATAATAACAACACATTTAGAATGTGAAATAAAATGGTTTCTCAGGTTTAAATATTTCACTTTGATAGGGCTTCAAAGAAGAAATGCACACGCGCACACAAACACGTGTGTGTGTATATATATAGGTCTCTCCATTACCTGTCATCCTTTAATTACCAAACCACCAAGGTGCAAGTGACTTTTTAAGGGAATGTGAGAATCCACTCTGGTTGTTTTACCCAGAAGACACCCATTATTAATTAAAAGACTGAGTACAACCCTTTTGATCCAAGAGTCTGGTGCAGTGACCTTAAACTAAACATGCTCTTAACGCGCTTATACACCGGACTTGAAACTATGTGCATGGATTGTAAGAGAAGAGCCAATATAACTGGCACTTAAAGGCAAGGCAGATTTATTTATAGAGCATGTTTCAAACACGAATCAAAGGTAAATCAAAGTACCTCTCATATAGGTAGAGACATGATATTCAGACCCAACGAACAATTCAACTCAGAACAAAATCTATAAAAATAGATAATTAGATTGATGAATAAATACATTTGGATAAAAGACAAATAGACAGAAAATAATAGTGTACAGTTAAAGTGCTGTCACGCTGCAGTAATAGCTTGTTAGGAGTCCCAAATGCAACAAAGGATATGAAAGTGCAGTGTAGAAATCAATCAATCAAAGACACAGGGTGCCAGGGTATTTCTTAGAGGAGATTAGAAATGTATAAAGCACTTGAGATAATTTGAATGATTTGAATAAGTAAATGGCATCAGTGCAGGGACTTATAATATAATATAATATAATATAATAATACAGACAACTAGTACAAGTCCTCCTCAATCGTGCATTCTTGTCCAAAACTTCATAACTTCAGATTATTTAAAAACATGTAGTGGTGATTTAAAGGTCTAGGATGTTTATCACGTATCCATGCAGCTCCCTTAATGTTCTCTTTCCTATTGCCGTCCCCATTGGTTTATAGTGTCATTTAAAATGCATGAACTAGAGCCGTCTGTTCATGCAGAAGAATATCCGCAGCCACATAGTTGAGTCTGTGGACACTGGTTGACTTCCCTGATGTTTAATGTGTACCTTTACAAATGCTTGTTTTCTTATGTGCTGCTCCTTACTGTGCCCTCAGCTGAAGGTGTTGCCAAGCACATAGACTGGTTTGGACCGAACGGGGACAGGATAGAACCGAACAGACCAGACATAACGGTGACCCGTAACGATGAGTCATCCTCCACCCTCACACTGTATAAAGCTGGGACTGAGAATGCGGGGACATACAAGTGTGTCGCTACCAATGGAGACCAGCAAGGGGAGTCAACCGTTAAAGTGAAAATCTTTCGTAAGTTTTTCTCCCACCTTACACACCCGCCGAATTATTGAGCGGTACCAGCACACAGGGAACAAAAAAATCTTGTTTATTGAACTCATAGTATTTTATTGACTGCTCAAGGGCAGCACATTACTCTTTTTTTCTTTTCAAGTGAGGATAGATTTTTCATCAGTTCAATAAACGGTCGGAAGACCATTAGAGGGCTGCTTAATGATCCTGTCTGTTGTGCGGTTCTTGTGAGTAATGGCCGTAATTTTCCATGAATGCCAAACATCAGAAAATGTCCATCACCGGCAAAATCCCGTAATTTTTTTCCAAACAGACCTGTCATGTCATTTTAGTGTTTAATGTTTTTAAGACAATGCATAGAATCAATGTAGGGTGTTGATTTCAAAATGAGACGGAAGTTCTTTTCTTCAGCTTTTTCTTAACAATGAGCATTTGTCCCAGTAAGTGTTGAGAAAATCATTGAATTGTGTTTTAAGGAGGAAGTTTTAATCTTTTAATCATTGTCAACTCACAAAATCTCACGCAGTCACATTAAGCAAGTTATTGCCATCGTCAGACCAGTTATACACATTCCAATAATAGCAAAGAAAAAAGCTGCAGCAATCCTTCAGGCAATGACGAGTACAATCTACACAATCTATGTTTGATTTTTATTTATTATTTCTTTGTGTGTTTTGATGACACTTATTGTAAACTATGTATGTGTTTTGCATGTTTTGTTACAGAAAAAATCACCTTCACGAATGTTCCCTCACCCCAAGAGTTTACTGAAAGAGACAATGCCGACATCGTTTGTGACGTGGTCAGTTCCCCTCCTCCCACTGTCATCTGGAGATATAAAGGATCAAGAATACAGATGGAGAAAGATGGTAAGGTTTCTCTGAATTGATCATATCTAAGTCTGTTGAGATATGTTGTTGAATATGGTTAAACTTAGTTAGAAAAAAAATAACTCTTACCAACTCTTAACACTGTGACAAACATTAAGGTAAGGTGTTATATAATTACATTTCATAAAATCTCTACAAATCTATCGTATTAAAGTAAGAGCTTTGTGATGCTTGTTGTATTCCCTTTTAAAAAAAGAGTAAAAAATACACTTGAGTTTTTAAATCAGGGAAGTATCTTGGTCATTTATAATTTGGTAAATAACAATGTAATATGGCCAAATTAACCCAAAGGCAGTTTTGTAGTGTCAGCAAAGAATTGAAGAAAACTCTTAATCAAACCAACATAAACAATATATAAAGAAAATATAATTGTTGTAACTGTAATAGAAACGAACTTCTAGTTGACTAGATGTTCAAAAAACAACCACAAGTGACACTGGATATGTAAATTCAACAGTGTTAGTGACTTGAGATGGTTCACATCGGCTTCTGTAGCCATTATTCTCCGGGGTTTGTGCTTCCAGAAGAAAGAATTAATTTGATTTTGAATTTGAAAATACAATTGACTCCGTGTTCCTCACCCTTCACACGGAACAATATCATTATGTGTATGGTATTACTCACTGGAAAATAATAACACAAGTATGTTTATAAGTTGTAATCGTGTTTTTATTTACCACATGATTAAATTTGTTCAGTTCAAATTTCATCTGAAAACTGAGGGGGTTCTTGTGGGCTTTGCACGTATTCCTTTAAAAAAAAAAAATAGTTATATAAAATGTAATGTGCCCAAAATAGTCCGTTGCAATTCATTATATCAACCTCAGACCTGCAAAAATGTTAACCTCTCACTAACACAGCTCAAGGAAGATGCATCGATTCAACATTATGTTTGTAATGATAAAAATGCAATAACAAGTGTTAAATATATTAAAGTCGAACAAGAGTTATTTATTTACTGAGTTTCTTTCCATCACTCTGAGACCTCCTGGTAACGTAGCAGCAGCTGTTCATCCTCAAATACGTCAAGTTATTGACTTTTCCCTGATTCTTCAAATATCTAACAGTGAATTCGCCCTCTTCTTCCTTTCAGTTCGGTTTAAGGTGCTGAGCAACCATCACCTTCAGATCCGTGGCATAAAGAAGACGGATGAGGGCTCATACACCTGTGAGGGTCGCCTCATGGCCCGCGGCGAGATTGATCTGCGGGTCATCAAGGTCGTGGTGAACGGTAAGCGGCCCTTTACCCCCTCGCACTATTACCTCTTCCTTTTTGTTCCTGTGTGCGTGTTTTTGTGCGGCAGGTGTCCCACACCGCTGAAAGAAGCAGCCGGTCCTTAGAGGCGGTCGAGCTCAACATCAATTTGGAAACAGTTGCCCAGAGCAACCGTGTATCAAAGACGTTTCATGCTAATGAAGTCTGTTTCCGGCAACTTCTGAGCCCGGCACATGAGAGTGCCTAAAATAAGTGCTCTGAAATGTGTCGCCGCTTCTGTTTCTGTTTCCCCCCTGCTGTTTGTCGAAGTATCTGTGTAACTATCTGCAGATATGTATGTTCTGTATCTATCTACCAGTTTATTTTCTCTCTCTCTCTCTCTCTCTCTCTCTCTCTCTCTCTCTCTCTCTCTCTCTCTCTCTCTCTCTCTCTCTCTCTCTCTCTGTCTCAGTGCTCCCGACCATCAGGGTATGGCAGTCAGAGGTGAATGCCACAGCAGATGTCGCGCAGCCTGCCATGTTGACTTGTGCTGCCGATGGCTTTCCTGAACCCATGGTGACATGGACAAGGTAAAACTCTGCTAACAACTTGAGATACAAATAGTTGCAGTGACAGTTGCAGGAGCACTTATCACATACTAAAAGAGCGTCCCAATAAAAAATAGCCCAGACACACTGAGTGCATCATGGCTGTGTGACGCTCGCCGAATGCCTGTTTTCATTTTGTCCCCCAAGTTGTTAACAGGTTTGAGCAGCTACACAGTCTACACCTCACAGCTGCAGCGCTTCATCTGGAGTTTCTGTGTCTCACCAATTTTTCACATGTGACGCACTCGGCTCCCGGCTCAAATAGATCAGGAAAAGATCAGTTGATCGTCGAATTGACGTCATTCCAGCAACACTACATGAAACTGACACATTTCACTCCAGTGTCAGTGTCTAGGTTATATCGACAAGTCACAGTTGCATAAATAAAAACACAAAACACATAAATATATTTATATAAGTAACCATCTTAGCAATGGTGCTATATAGTCATTGCGTGGAAACCCAGTTTTGCTATAATTATATTATGTCATATACTTTTGCAAGTGGAGAGAAGTATATTTTCTAGTGTGATGAATTTACATCGCTCTTCAACTTGTCAGTGATTGTTTATCGAACAATACTAGCAGGAGTATAAGGCTGTTCTCAGGTCGGTCCGATAGTTGTCAGTATATTTCATTCTTAACCAAAACGGTCAGCTTACTGTTGGCACTGGATCAAATGTCAGAAGATCACCAAAGTCAAGATATTTTAGTCTAGACCATAACAGACGGACCAGTCAATAAACCAAGCTGCTTTTTCAGTTAAAAATAACGTTTCGCTCCTACATCCTCAGATTTGCCCTTTGATACTAAAGAATACTAAAGCCTTTGTTTGTTTGTAATAGTTAATAAAAATACAGTCTGTGAATCAACCACACATTCACATCAGTAACAGTCTTGGTCATATGCACCAGTTTACCTGCATCAAACTGATGACCACAGTTTATATGACCCTGTAAGGTTATTAGAGATATTCTGCTAACTGGTTTATTCATTGCAATAGGATACTTAACCACGGGATATAAAAGGTGAATATAAACAGTGAAACCTGAAGACCAGAGTGTCATCAAGAGCCACATTGTACTCTGTGTCTGAATACAGCCATTGATAGGCTCCTGCTTTGTTCTACTGTTCCTGCTCGTCTTGTTTCCAGCACAGCAGTCGGCTCTGTAGACAGTTTAGAACCCGAGGGTCACAAAGGGCAAAGAGTCCAGGAGCATCTGATGCTCTTGGTTTTTATTGTTAGAATTAACATAATCCTGTAGTTATCTGCAGTTGGACGGAACCCGCAACTTAAAACTGCCTGAAACAAATGATCACAGTCAGAGGTCCGAGAACATTATCTCTTTTGGATCCTTGGTGAACAAAATATAAATGTTACTCTGACACTTTAAAAAAACAAATAACAAAAGGCTTACAAACGTAAAATATTATCTCCCTAATTCTCTGAAAAAATATTCCGCTTTCACCTTTTTCATCAGGGCACTTCCTCACTTGACCTTTTTCGAACTGTCATTGAGAAACGATTGTGTTTTTCCTATAGCTCTCTAGGTCATATTTTAGAAAACACTTTTTTTTGAAGAGCAGTGACCAGTTAACATGGTACATATGAAATAATGTTTGAAACATTGTGAAACATATTGGTTAAATAGGTCTAATGTTCCACACTTGTTTTTCCCATAGGGGTGACGGGGTTCTCGACGCAGGAGAGAAGTATAGCTTTAATGAAGATGGCTCTGAAATTACAATAATGGATGTTACCAAGCTGGATGAAGGAGACTACACATGCATTGCCAAGAACAAGGCTGGGGAAACTGCGCAGGAGCTCAGTCTCAAAGTGTTTGGTAAGGAGACACATTTGAGATACACACGTGAATTAAAGTGTTAATATGAAATGCTCAGAGTGTGTGGGAATGAAGTATAAGAGTATGTAGGTGGGTGAAGAACTATTGTATGGTTTTGTGTCTTGTTTTCTAGGGGATACAAGATGAGGTGTTGATTCAGTGTGGGTTGTGAACGTTTCATGTAAAGATGGTGTTTCAGGATTTAGAGAATTAACTCAGCTGAACTCTTTGAATTCGGTATTTTTCTTCTTTTTCTTAGTTTTTCCCCTCTTGGTTGTTGCTGTCTTTTTTTTGTAACAAAGTGACGACTGTAATTTCAGTTACAATCACGGTATTTGTTCATGTAGACATGAGAGTTAATTTTATATTGAAATAGCTTGTAAACTTTATTTTTCTAAAACTAAAGAAATCACCAATGCCTGGTTCTTTGGATCTCAATGGATGAACAATCTCCATGCATTTACTGAAGAGAGTTTTCAAAGCACATTGTTTAGCTCTTAAGCAACATTTCCCTCATTACTGGGAGGATTTCATTGCACTCACAAAGCTCTGGGTTTCTTACATCAAAGTGGAAAACGCTGAGCTCCCATATTCTGAAGTTGAAAGAGTTCTTTAATGGGACCTGTCAATACCAAGTCTGACTGGAGATTCATATTCTTCCGGTACAACTGCAGAGTGCACAAAAGGCTGTATTAAACCCCCATTTAATTTAACTATTCATTTAAACTAGATCTTTGTCTAAATTTAACTCTATAATCTGAGTTTCATTCAGATAGTGTGCGTGTCTTTTAATCCATGTTCATTTCACACCAGTGAGAAGATCACAGATGGAAACTGAAATAGAGAGATCTCTCATGTGAAAGTGCCTAAACGGGTCCAGGTTTTCTGTGTTTGTGTGATGTTAGAATCTAATTGAGAATATTGACTTTCAGAGCATTTAAATAGGGCAACACTGAAATTAGTAAAGCAAACTGCCTGAGTGCTGAATACCTCTGAAGTCAGAATGTATGATCTGATTCGATACCTTTGTAGAAGCGTACGTGAGTGTCGTAGATATAGCTGCAGGTTTACGCAGGAGTTATTTATCTTTTCTGTTTGTCTCCAGCACGAACAGAATAGGTAGATATGTAGCCAGCAGCAGAAACCTTCAGAGACACTGTGCAAAATACAGAATACTTCACCTGCTGACACACATTATTGTGGATATTGTTATTGACTATGTTTTTACATGGACGGCAATATACCCATTATTGACTTTACTCTAAGTTAGATATTGTTTCGTTTATCATGTTTATATGAGTTGCTAAATAATATTCCTTTAATGTATAGTCTGGTTATGACTTTGTGCAGTTGGTAACTGACTAGATGTTGATGTTGCAGAATTCTGTGAAAGCTACAATAAGATGTTACAATGCCATAACGATGAATACATGTCAACATTATGCAACTAAGGCGGCAGTATCTTGTTCATTGAAAGTCTGGTCACAGTTTGTGTTTGTTCTGCTCCAAGGTCCTCTCACAATGTTGTACACAAAAACACATGGTTACAGTGTTAATGATACAGGAAGGATTGGGATGGATCAGTCTTTACATAGCTGATATAATCCATTCAAAAAAATATAAACTCTGCTAATTTCCATCCTGGATTTTTTTTTGGGACATTCCTGGCTGTGAATATGAACCGCTGCATGTTCAAATCATTGATTCAGAAATCACAAGACAAGACAAGATAGACCGTCCTTTGTTTATTTAACAATTATTGGCTGAGAAAACAGCATTTTAATTCAAGGCTGCAGGTGTTTTCTTGTGCTGAAAATTGTATTCACTATATTGAAGTGGCCTGCATGGAGCTAACCCATAGCCTAATCCATGCATTTCATCCGACATGGGGGGGGGGGGGGGGGGGGGGTGTGGACTAGATTTGTGAGTAATGCACATCCTTAAGCTGCAGAAGAGCCACTTCAATTTGCCTTGCTCTGCTCATGTCACAGTTGGGGCCCCCTGCTGTGCTTTCAGGTTAGCTCAGGTGCTCTGTAACTGAGACAGTTTGCCTAAATGTAAACAAAAAAAACGAACAGATCCTTTGAGATAGGAAAAATAAATTATAACAGAAATTTTACAACTGTTGGGACTAGGAAAGCTTAAATACAGTTCTGCTGCCACGAAAATCCCCATAACCTGTCAAGCAACTGCTCCTCATCCTCTCTTTGAACTAATACAAATCCACGGAGTTGCAATTGTATCTGTGCTGTCAAACCACTTGCCTGCTCTTGATATGCATGTGTGGCTGCAATGACTGTGTGTGTTTGTGTTTTACAGTCAAACCCAGGATCACATTCATCGTGAACCAGAGCACGTCAGAGATGGAGGAGCAGGTAACTTTGACTTGTGAGGCTTCAGGTGATCCAACTCCCACCATCAACTGGAGCTACGGCGAGCGCGACTTCACCGAAGGAGAACAGGTGAAATGATAAACACAGAGTGGATGACAGCAGTCGCTAAATGACTAAATCCTGGGTACTCAGTTCTGGTCCTCAAGGGCCGATGTCCTGCCACCATCTTTCCTTTTAAAGTAAAAGAAGCACACCTAGGATAAAGTAGACGGATGTGTCCCAGTTGCACACTTAACATGAATTCTAACCACTTTGTAAGTATTACTTTGTAAAACCTCCAAATTGAGAATTAGTGCTGTATCTCTGAATCTGCACTTCTGAACCAGTTTCTTTGCATAAAATGAAATCTACATTTTCATATAGTTAACTCCATGAGGCATTAGTTTGTCATGTGGAATTGGGACACGGTGACTAGTGACTACCTGAGAGGAACACAACCCAGCGTGTGTCAGGGAGAGGAATTGAACTCCTTTAACCTGAATTCTAGAGGTATAGTGATCATGTGCAGGTACGGAACCCCTGCAGTTTCATTAGGAAACACCCACAGCAGGTTTATATACTGCAGTTTATTTCCCCTAAATTACCAGCTCCTTCGAGACGGCCCAATGGATTTCCTGTAATTAGCTGAGCCATACTCAGTAATGTGAAGTACACTCAGATTTGACTTGAGTTTTTTTCTGAATGTCAAGAAAATCTGCATCAGAAACCCAATTATAACATTCCCAAAATAAGCATGTAATTGAAAGCATACTAATTAATCTTCGTCTGCTTCTTATTGTATTTGCTCGAATGAGCACTTGAATGCTCAAGTGTTAGTCACGCATTTTTCAATCACTATTGCCATTATTCTGCTCATACCAGTGATTGAAAAGTTTTTATATTAAAATTGTATAATTTTAATCAGTTGATATCCCGCTACCACCTCATAATGTTTTTGGGGCAAAGCATTGGGTTGGAGCTGGCTTTTTTATTTTTCCATTACATCCTTAATTCCCCTGTTTGTTCTCTTGGTAATATCCTCGACAATATTCCATGAGCAAACCTTGAAAATCAGTCGATACCTGATTGTTATTCTTGAACATCTATTGCCCACATGGCCTGTTCCTTCAAGGTCTTGGAGTCTTGCTACAGTTGACAGGTAATAAGAGGGAAAATGCTTCAGAGATAAACTGTAGCTCGTGGAGGAATTCTGGTGCCAGTCCATTACATGCGCTACATTTTCTCCCTACAGGCACATCTAAACAGGATCTATCAGGTATGAAATCTGCGTGGCACAGAAATGTACTGGAGTAGTGTTGCAAAGTATGCCTCCATATTTGACACCCCCCGCCCCCCCCACACTGAAATAAAGTAATCCCTTTTTATTGAAAAATTCCCAGCTGTTTCTTGAAAACCCCAAGGAATGATCTTATCAGAGTTCATGAAATTGATTTGACGACTGCATGCTTCCCAAACAGAGCCTGAAAACTTCGCTGATCTTGTGACACAAAGTGTGTAGAGCTCTGTATCTCATGAGATCAGATGGATGTTTGGTTAATAACATAATGGAGAAACGCCATTTCTGTGTCGCTGTCGCCTGATCATTTCAAACTTTCCATCACAGCATGAGGGTGTCGGGACTCAAGCCCAGCTCGGTGTGTCTATCATCTCCATACTACTTTAGATCGTCTAACATTTATGTCGGTATCACCTGAAAATTGAGGCTAGTAGTGATCCACCTGAAATCTTTTGAGTATCTTACACTCAACCCCTGCAGGCAAGATATATGAAATGTGAGTGTTAGACACATAATGATCACAGAGGTGGCCGGTGGAGAAGTGGATAAACTGACATGGATTTCAGCAGAACACAGGCACTGTGCTCTATGAGGAAAATGAATATGAAACTTTTACACATTCTATCACCTGTCAAACTTACAGGGCTGAATGTTTGATATTCAAAATTAGATTTTGAGTGGAGCCTCACAAGCGCAAATAACGCTACCACCACATGAAGCACGTCATGACTCCGTACACAGTTCACACCTCAGACCTGTTATCCAGAGAAGAGGAGAAGCACCTGGCAGAGCTGCTGTACCTCAACCTCCTCGTCTCTCAGGGACAGGTCGGCTTGGTTTGTGGTCTTGAAGCTGTCAAAGTGAATGAGGAGAAACTTATCAGACCAGAGCAGTGTGTGAACACAGCTCTGCATCCTGCAGTTTCACCATTACGTGTCATGATAGACATAGTTTTACTGAAGTCGTAAGGACTGACAGCATTTGAGGGCTGAAGAAATAAAATGATATTTTTCTTATTAATAACAAACAGGCAGCAACAGTTTGCATCACCTTCCCGTTTCCTTCACTGTGTGGTCACTGACGTGCGGAGCCATGACGTGACACATGACACGTCATGACACCCATCTGTGCTGTGGTGGCAGTGTGCTTTGCGCTGTAGTCTGCAGTACGATGCATTATCTCTTCAAAGAAATGATTAGCAGCCTCACTTAATCACTGTGGAGTAGATACAGTTTTCTTTTAGAGTTCGGGTTATCAGCAGGGGGAATGATAACCCTATGGTAACCCGATTCCATGGTGGGGGCTCTAATGGATGCATGAGGAAATGGCTGCTAATTGTTAAACTGTCTTGTTCAGTTTGTTCGTTTGAAGTCTGTCTGCCATGCTTTCTGTAATCATCACAACAGCTGTATTTCATCTGGAATGGGTGTGACAAGTGAGACAACATTCATTTGGGGTTGACATGTTTAATTGAACCAAAAAAAACCTGCAGCTGTTAATTTGTTTGTACAAACTTTAAAGAATGGAAAGGGCAACGTGTTCTCATTAACATATGAATACGAGTTTTTTGTATTGGTCATGAAACCAGTACAGACCTGAACTGTGCCTTTTGAGATGTGTGGTGATGACGAATAGCCAGAATTAATTAGCAGTTTATTTAAATGTGTTTTCAGTTCTTTGGCTCCTTAGTCAGTCAGGCACTAATTTTTACAGTTTCTCACTGTACAGCTCTGGTTATCTTTAATTCATTAATTCATATACATTCAGTACAAATATATTTTACTTTATTCATGCATAACCCAGCAATAACAATAATAAAGTATAGTCCTTTATAACACTTATTAACAATGGGCTGTTTATTGTTCAAACTGAAATTTACATAAGAGGATTTATCATACTCTGATAGAATCTACTCATGGAGGATGTTAAAAAACAATGTAAATACATTGTTTCATAATGCGATTGGGCAAAAGCTCCACAAGGTACTTTTAAGCATTTACACTTTCTATAATTTCCAACATCTCAAGTCGACTCTAAGTAGAATGACTATTAAAGTTAGAAATAAAAAGAACAGAAAGGGTCATGGTTTTATATGTATTCACTTTTCACATGAGAACGGAGGCGTCATGATAGTGAATGACTTTATAATATGTGAGCATTAAGATCTTCCAAACACTGTTGACTACTACTGGTGATATTCAGATATTTAGCTATTCAAATCTTGGTCTCGCTTCGCTTGAGTCTCTTTCCATTTTCATTGTGCTTTGAGCTTTTAAAGGTTAACACAAGAAGAAACTCTTTCATTCTGAAGAATGTGAATAAAATCTTCAGGGTTGGCAGACAACAAAATAATTGTTCGACAACCTTGAGTTAAGAGATGCACAATGTGAGGATTAAGGGAGATTACTGTCTCATACAAAGGAGCAGCAGTGGTTCTGTACATAAAGAATAAAAAGGATAAAAAGAGCAAGTTAAAAGAGATATTGTACACTTGAGTTTTTTATACCTGCACAGAGTTCAAATTGCAACTACTATGAGAATAGTTTGAATAATTAATTTGTGATAAACTGATTATTAAAGTTGAAAATCTTTCCTGAAGTACATTGTATAACTTGTTGAGAACAAAATCATCATCAACCCATTGAGGCCTGGATAAAAAAAAAAGGAAAAAATGTAAATCATAGGCTGATCCAACATCTGTGAATTCCATCACAGCAGCTCATAATGTGACTCAGTAGTGTTATGACTTGTTAAGCCCTATAAGACAAATTGTGATATGTGAATATGGGCAATACAAATAACATTTGATTGATTGTGTGTATGGCCTCCCCATGCCTGTATGCTCACCCGACATCGTCAGGCTCCTGATGAGTCTATGGATGGTGTCCTTGGGGATCTCCTCCCAGACCTGGAGCAGGGCATCAGTGAGCTCCTGCACAGTCTGTGATGAGACCTGGCGGCGTCGGATACACCGAGACATTACATCCCGTAGTTGCTTAATCGGATTTAGGTCAGGGGAACGTGACAGCCAGTCAATGGCATCAATGTCTCCGTCATCCAAGAACAGCTTTCACACTCTGGCCACATGAGGCCGAGCGATGTCTTGCAGCAGGAGGAGCCCAGGGCACCAACGGGAGTTCTGTCAGTCGCTCTGAAGATTTCATCCCGGTACCTAACAGCAGTCAGGGTACCTGGAGGTCTGTGCGACCCTCAAAGGACATGCCTCCCCAGACCATCACTGACCCACCGCCAAACCGGTCATACTGGATAATGTTACCAGCAGCATAACGTTCACCACAGCGTCTCCAGGCTCTTTCACGCCTGTCACATGTGCTCAGTGTGAACCTCCTCTCATCTGTGAAGAGGACGGAGCACCAGTGGCAGATCTGCCAATCCTGGTGTTCTCTGGCGGATGCCATGCTCATGAGACTGTGCTTGGAGGCAAAGCAAACCTTCTTGCGACTGCAGGTATCGATGTACCATCCTGGAGGAGCTGGCCTACCTGTGTAACCGGATTTGGCTGCAGGTCCCACCTCATGCTACCAGTAGTGACAAGGACACCAGCAGAACACAATACTAGAGAATAATTATTCAGGAGGGATAAGGAGAGAGCTATTGTCTGTGGCCACCACATGTAAATCCATTCCCTTTTGCCTCTGAATTGCACCTGATGTCACTTTCATTTAAGCTTTTATCCATACTTAGTACATTATCTACATAATTGACGTTTTGCTTATTTGAATATATATTAAATATTCTGCTTGATGCAGGAAGTTTTAAGCTGCAGGTATCCGCAAATATTTTCAACCATAGAATGAAGTTATAATCAAATAAAAACTGTAAAACTCTTAATAGTTAAAAGCTCTTGCAGAAACAGACAGACTTTGAATCGTAAATTAAACAAACGTTGTGATTGTTTGGCTCGGGTTGAGATCCTTAAAGGAAAGCTTGTGTATACCATTGTGTGGCGGAGGTGCATAAGAGCATCTGGAACAGAGGAAGCTTTAAACATTGCCCGTCACTGCAGAGAGGAGCTTTGTTTTCTCCAAACACAAAAGGCTCCTCTTTTATATCGGCACACCTGCTGGCTCGGAAGTAGGAGTGATGTCAGTTTTTTGTTTTTTTCTCCCACATGCTCGTCAGTTTTCACTGGTGCACTGGGAGAATTTCCTCGGCTCAGCAGTTAATGACATGGGACGCTCACGATATGCGTGCTCATCAGTTTCAGTCAGGCGTCACCCAGTGAATAAAACCGCCCGGGTTCAGTACAGTTATGTGCGTAGGGTACTCGTGTTAGTATGTCTCTCCTCTCTGCCCTCCTCACGCCGACATCCCATTCCATGTCAGAACAAAGAGCAAGGATAATTCTCCCAGTAAGGAAATAACAATGGGCTGGAAATAAATCCCAAAGGAACCGTCACCATGTTGCTGTGCACGTTCGCCCGAGGGACTGATTGTGTCGCGGCGTCTTCTTTTGCCTCGCTCGCATCTGCCGCCTGTTCGATGTCCTTTTGTCTTAAACAAACACCTGTCATCGATCGGACGGGGACGGTTGTCGGCTCGCTCGCTGCAGACGAGTGTGTGGATGAGGGTGGCCATGTTACACACCATTAGGCTGCCTGTTTTAATTGGGCGACCACTCTTTCTCAGCACGCTGGTGATATGCAGCCAACTGCTGTTTGTAATGATGCTCGGTGCACAGCAGTGTGTTGTTGCTGTGACAGTAGAGGACTTACAGTGCTCCTAAGGACATAGTGAAATAGACTCGTACAACAAGGGCTGGCATATGAAGAGGTTACCAAGTTTTTTCCTCACCTCCCGTTTGTCAGTGATAGTTTGTCGGTGATATTAACCACTTGAATTCAAACACACCATGTGTCTTGTGTTATTTATAAGCCCCCAGTATTGATTATGAGGGGATAATACTGGGGCTTGATGTTTTTGCCCTTCAATTATTCCAGCAGATTGCTTTCTTGACATTTTCTAGCTGTTGCACCTGATGAAATAGCTGTTTATCATTTTGCTTGTTACGCCTCAGTACTTTTTCGCTGTGTGGGCCATCACATCTCATTGTCATGCTTAACATTTTCTCGTCAGCATCATAAAATCCATAGAGCATGCTTTCCAAATAGCTTTTTGTCTTGTGGGAGTTGGGCTCTTCGGTGTCACTGTGATTTAACTTGACATAGCATGTTGTCTAGTACAGTGCAAATATCTGTAATTCAGCGGTTTGATTTGATCTGTCATGATATCAAGTGATGCTATATTCAGCTGACTATTTTTCTGTATTCAGTGGAGTGAGAGAGACTGTATGTGACTTTAGGTCCTGAGTCAGTCTCAATAACTAAAAATAAAGCTGTAGCACAAGTAGTGTTAATATCATACACTGTACATAAAGATGGATACCATGACCCCTCTCCAATCGCCCCCTGGTGGCTAGCTGCAGTATATTATTATCATTTTAGGTGGATCTTATCGAACTGATGTATGTTCGTGTAAGTTTAGCTTTATGTTTATACAAACCGGGGTGAAGCACCATGATTGACAGCTGAAACCGACTCACGATTGGTCGATCAAGTGTATTGGCGGATCCTAACACCGCGGCTCATTCCCCGATCACTATTTTGCGGGGGGCAAGTGGAGACATGTCACCTATCTTTACATTCAGTCTATGCTTAACATTCAAACAGGATATGTGACTTGATAAATTACTCCACATCATATATCACCTGTCGCAAAGATTAATTTCAAGAAGAGCTGCTACATTGAAAAATGGTCATATCTCGAAACCTGGCTAGTGTTGTTTCAGTGACATTTTTGATATGCCCTAATAAAGACAACAGTGTGAGAGTAAATTATCTGCTATTGGCAGGTTGGTACTTATCTTCTCGTTATTGCTTCAAGCCTCACGAATAGGTTGTGAGTCGATAATTGCTGCACGACTTTTACAAAACAGGCCAACATATCTCTGTTGCTGCCGTGTAATGGAGTCGCCTCCTCTGATAAACCAATAACCTTCTTATCTGTCAGCATTTGCGCTATCGCGCTTTTAGAAAGCAGCGTTTGTTCGAGTCTGTTGTAATAATAAAAAAACACACACCATAAAATTATCTTCAAAATTGTTGGCATATAATAGGTTTCTCCAGAAGGCAAATCCGAAGTATATTTATCTGTGGACATTTAGCGGAATCAGACATTCAGCTCAGGTTCTGTGAAAGCTCAGGAAATAAACTTTGGACACTTCATACTTGCATGCAATGTGCAGCATCCCAGCTTTACCTGGCCAAGGATTACTTTCTAAGAATTGCTTTGCCTTGTGTTTGTTGTTCTGTCTCTGTCCTCCGCAGGCATCATGGACTCGGCCTGAGCATCACAAGGTATTCTAAATGCATGACTTTTTCCCTACACCCATCCATCTTTCATGTCAGGGGAGTCTAATTCAATTCTGGATGGATGCAGATCAAATCTCTTGATCAAATAAGGGTCAGGGAGAGTATAAAACCCTGGGAGCAATGCAGAAGCCAAACAGGCTAGAGCAAATCTGTGTGTTTGTTTTACTTGTTTGTTTTCTATAGAACCTTAAGATGCAGAAGCGTATTTCAGACAGTGTTGTTTTTTTCCACAGATATTTAACCAAGCCTGTGAGAACACAAGCTTTAAAGGACAGATATGAATTTTCTTTTTTATATTCTATAGATTCAAAACAGGAGTCTGTTAAAATCTGTTTTTTAGATGAAACACTTTCCAGATCCCCCCCCCCCCCCCCCCCCTCATGTCCAGACTGCAAATTCTTCATCATATTTTTTTGATCAATTGTTGGACCAAAGCCGACTGAATATGTATATAAAAGAAAATGAAAGATGCCTTTGTGCAGCGGGCCAGATTATCAGAGCCAGGCACTTTCCCTGAGAGTAAAGTAAAAATTGGCATAAGACAGCGCTGCCCACATAAACCTTTCTCCCATTTTCTTCACTCACAAAATGTGTTTTACATATGTGAGAAAATTGGTGAGGAAAACCTCCTATTGCCTAATGTTTGTGGCAATTGCACTGTACTAGAGGACAGAGCTGCTACAGATTCCTTTTCTGGCTTTTGGATAAACAGAAATTTGTGCTCTCACAAAGTATGCCATCAACGTTTTATTGTTATTTATACATTTGTACAACTTGACATGATATGAATATGTATTTTTGGACCATTTGGTTCCACAAATAGCCTTCCTATTTTACTTTCAAAATCGCAGGAAGCATTACACTTAATCTTAATTGGTCTTTTCCTACTGCTCCTTCCTGTCAAAATATTGAGAATGATATATTTTCTTTCATTCATTGTTTGCACATGACTTAGATTCGAGATCAGGTGAATGCACATAGAAGACGAAGCTCCAAAAAGCTCAAACCAGTGCATCCCAGTTACTCAAGTCTCTCGGTTTTTAAGAAGGACAAAGATAATCCAAAGCAAGCACCAATTTCCCCTAATCCTGGAACACACTGATAGTTTAAAAATGCATTATGCTATCCTTTTTATTTTACGAACTGTATTTTATTAAGTTGTTTCACAAATGACATCTCGACAGCACACATGCAGCACATTTGTAGCTTTGGTTGTGAGTGTTTTGGTCAACATTAATGGATTGGGTATAGTAATTATCTTCAGGAGCATGAGGTCTTGTGACGATCTACAGAAGGGGAGGTTTGTTCCAGCTGCGTCTCCGTCCCCTCTGCTGATGAAGCGGTTTGAAAGCTCTGGTGTCACTGTGGTTTGATTTATTGGAGGAGCTTATGCCTGAAAGTCTTTTTTCGTTCTTCCTCTGTCCTCCTGGTGTTTTATTCCAGGTTTCCACATAGACCTGGAAAGTGGTTTTACACCTATTTGTTATAGATAGTAAAAATCAAAAATTATGACCAAGAAAAGGTTTCATAAAGAAAGCCACCACGGTGCATTATGCATTAACTCCGAAAAACTATAGTTATGAAACATTAATGACTCCCAATATTAAATTGCAGAGAACACATCATTTTCCTCTGGTGGATAATGATATTCATTACAGGCCTCATATACGGAGTACGTGGCTGCAGCCCCTGAGAAACTGGCGACACTTTGATTTCTTTCAGAACGTACGAGCACAAAATAAAAACGATTCAATGTTGAGATTCAATGTTGAGGTGACTAACAATGACACAGTGGTCGCACAGTGCGGCATGTGGCTCAGATGCAGGAGTCAGGAGTTGAGAGGGAACATTTTCTGCACAGGGGTCAGAATAAAAGGTTAGTGTGTTATGTAAGTGTCTCCCTGGTCCTGCTACCCGCTCTGCATAATGAATGGCCCAGACATGCTTTGTCCGTTGAATTTGAAAACAAACCAACGAGGGTTTCTCTAACATGGCCGCCCAGACCGGGCCCTAATTCAATATGTGTAAAAGCAACCGTGCCATTGTTTCTCCTGCAGCTTGGATCAAAGCCATGAATGCAACCAAAAGAGAAACTGAGATATTCAGCTGTGCAGCATCGTGTTAAAGGAACCATTCACAAAAACACAAAAGCTTACTGTATTAAAACACTTGCATGTCCCAAATCCATAAATTAAATTTAATCGGTTGAAGAATTACTGAGACCGTGATGTACAGTTTTTATAACAACAGTTGAGATTGTCTGTGTCATTGGCAGCTTAAACAAACCGTCTGGTTGAATTTCACGCAGGTCTTTTATGAGGAAAAACTAATGTTTACAGTCTGTATAATACAACCTTTCAATAGACTAGGATAGGATATTACTATCTGGAACTTGATACCTCCACAGTTTAGTGTCACACAACAACAACAGTCACAACAACACGGAGCTGTCGACCTTGGCTGGGAAGCTACTTATGGTTGGACGTTGTAACTGGGCCTATCAAGTTAATGAAACCAGGTATCTTGAGAGCAGGAAGGTCATTTACTCATCTCATTAGCCAGCTGTCAGTTGTTATTCATCCGGTTTCAAACGCTATCTAACCTGGCATGTGTCCTTCAACACTGAAAGTGGGACACATGCTCAATGAGGGTTCAGAGAGATGCAAGCTAATAGAAAAACCAACCACAAGGAATCAACTCAGAATGTTATTTAAAAAAAAAAAAGTGCAATGACACTAGGTCATAAGTGTCTGACACTATAGAAGTGTTAGTGTGTGAGGCTAATGCTCCGTCTAGTGGCATGCATCAACATATTTCACAAGTTGGTAAGCTCTCGTGTGAAAAGCTCTCAATGGTTTCTAGTGCCTCCTGTCATGAATTATTGATAAGCTCCCCTGTACTGTCGACTGTGTCCTTATGTTTCCACGTCTTTACAGAGCAGAATGTGCCCATTTCATTAATGTAATGTCTGTTCTGCTCATTAAAGTCCCGCTTATTTCTCAGGTCGCACATCTCTCTGCTCAAGTGTGCTCCGTTGATGTAAATGTGCAATATGGCTGTTGGAAATAACTGATGCGAATGGTTTGTTTTCCTAAACAAAACCCATTTCTTTTCTCATTTAGAGTCTGGATGGGAACGTGGTGGTGAGGAGTGACGCCCGTGTGTCCTCCCTCACTCTGAAGTACGTTAAGTATACAGATGCCGGCTCGTACCTCTGCACAGCAACCAGTGCCATTGGAGAGGACAGTCAGTCGGCATACCTGGAGGTCCGCTGTAAGTGTTTACTTCACCCGTAATAGAAGTGCCAAAGAAAATGAGAAAACATGACATTACATCTACATGGGTAATCTTCAGAATTAACATTTGCTGACCATATAAAGCTCTTAAACTCTCTTTAATTCACACAGCACTATTTTCAGGTACTGTTAAAACCACAAAATCAAAAGCAGTTTTGTCAGAAAGTTGGTATCAAGTGTAATTTCTTTGTTTCTTAGATGCCCCTAAAATACTTGGTGAAGTAGCAGTGTATACCTGGGAGGGGAATGCAGTGAATATCAGCTGTGAAGTCAAAGCTCATCCCAGTGATGCGTCCATCGTTTGGCTGAGAGACCGACTGCAGCTGCCCAACTCCAACACCACCAACATTAAGATCTTCAGGACTCCATCAGTCAGCTTCCTGCAGGTACAAATCCATATGTCCGGCCATGATTTACTCTAAATCTACACACATACTCGTATACTCCTTCATTGCATCCACACACACACACACACACCCACCCACACACACACACAACCGTGTCATCAAGATTTAATGAACATAGGCTTGAAGTGAAGGGTTTTCTTTCGGCTCCATTGTGTAAAAAAATCGGATGAATAATTCAGCGGCGGGGAAGCTCCCAGCAACAAAAATAGTCTACGCTAATGGACCAACAAAAAGGTCACCTTCAGAGCGATTGACACACAGGTTGGGTTCATCTGTGTTGGAACACTGCCCTTCATTTATTTGCTTCTTCTTTCTCCATTTTCCTCCTCCAGATAACCCCCGAGTCTGAAAATGACTTTGGGAGCTATAACTGCTCCGCCTCTAATGAGATGGGCACAGAGTCCAAGGAGTTCCTGCTCATTCAGGCCGGTCAGTGATGTTCCTGTGTTTTACAAGTTTGTGCCTTGTTATTTCAGGTCATGGTCAAAAGTTGAAGTATATTTACTGTGACGTTAAGGGATTGCTAATAGGAACAATTTGTCTGCAGGATGTGCACTGTCAAAAATGGTTATTTGGGATAAATCAATTTCTTGTGGCACATTAATTAAATAGCATGTTTTTTTCTGGCCAATGCTTCAAGAGCAGATTTTTCTCCCATATTCAAAACATCCAGCACAGTGTGAGATCACACAGATCACAGTTTCTCTCTATGGTTGAGACATTTAGATAAAAAGCCAATCAAACCAATATCACATAATTTGACGTTACTTCTCTGTGGCTGCTTAAAAATACACCAGATCTAAGACTTTTAGTTCATACAGGGCTCAGAATCATTATACAGTATTTTCTTGTGCACTAGTATTACCTCTGTCAGCTATTTTTAGATTTAATCTTAGACCTGAGAAAAAAGAAAAGCCCATGACAGCTTTAGTCATATTCAGCCGGTCTCACCTTTTAATTCAGGGAATACAAGTTGAGTTGAATAAAACCTCTTTTCGCACAGAAGTAGTCACCTCACAGACTTTATTCCCAAAAAAATTCTACATTTTTAACTGTGAATTCCAATAATAGAGAGGTTGCATTAAACAGACAGAGAACCATTAAAACAAGCCGAGACCCTTAAATATGTCAAGCAATGTCGCAGTCTCAATGTTATAGTGAGAAGTTCATATAAAATTAGATTAAATAAAATCTCTGCTTTTAGCTGAATATGGCTTAAAAGTATAGAAACGTGTATATAACATTTTAAGAACCTTGTTACCTCTGTTTGTGTGTGTTGCATCTCAAGGTGTCTCCTCAGGTTTGTTTTCTTTTCCCCAGTGATTTTCTATCTGCAGGACACAATCCCTTTTTTCTATCTGTTCAGATGTCAACCTGTTTTTCGGCTGTAATGTTCTTTTCTCTTCACTAAATTTGACCAGACCTCCTCCAGCCTTTTACTGCACAACTAGGTCCAGTGTAGCTGTTATGATGCTGCTGCAGAATCAACAGAAAAGACTAGAGTGCCAGAAATGAGATGTGAAGAGCAGCCTTTTTAAGAAATTAATAATTTTTAACAATGTGTAATTGAATCTCCTGTGTGGATCAACATTGATGCCGTCTCCTCTTAGTCATGGATGACCGTTAATCAAAGTTACGGCATTTCACTTAAACACCAGATCACCACCAGCTGATGCCATAGACTGTATTCAAACCAGCACATTAGACAAATGGAGCAGAGAGCAGGGAGTCAATGCAACTCTTAACCCACAGGTTCAAGTGAATGAATTGAAAACACCACACGCTGCACTTAGAGCAGGATACGGATAACTGAGGTAATTAGAATGAACCTTTTCATTCAGTACACAACTGTGCTTTGACCAGAGTGTGTGAGTTCAGCCACCAGCACTTATATATGGATATAGTTTTATTTAGCTGTAGTGGTTGAACCAACTTCAGGTTGTTCTTTGCAATAAACTTCATAAATATGTAATTTTTTTTACTAATAACTAATAATCCTGTTCAACACGAATCAGATATTTTTTTACACAACTCTAAAAGTAAGTTCTGATTAATAATCACAAGTCTCATTTTCAGCCTGATTTCTAATTTTTTTTTTTCGTCCAGCACCAGCTGTTTATAATTTGATTCTAGTTTCTTTCAAAACGCTGCTAATTTTCACTGATTTTCTTTGTGCATCGTTTCAGACTGACGTCGGATCAGCTGTTCCTTGAATCAGTTTGAATTTGAATGTTTTTCTCGACCTCTATTTTTTTCTAAAATGACGAAACGACTGTGCAGCTTTCAGTGCAAGAGAAAACGTCTCGTTACTGTCAAAAGTCACGGATTACTCACAAAGAAGATGGATCCAATTTCCACTGTAATTTGGAGCCATTAGGAGTTGTGAGCTCAGTCTCTAAGTGTAACGGAACAATGGAGTCTGACAGTGTCGGTGCGCTGCAATCTTACAGGTTTTGTTGTAATCACACAGCGTTTCCTCCTTCTCTACCAGAGGTGCCGTCGGCTCCGTCCGTCAGTGAGGTGAGGCCCTTCTCCACCTCAGCACAGATCCAGTTTGCGGAGCCCGATTCCACCGGAGGAGTTTCTGTCCTGAAGTACAAAGCTGAGTGGAGGACGCAGGGCCGGGGCAGCTGGGCTCAGGGGGTCTACTTGGTTGAAGATGGTGAGAACGTGAAATGTAACAAAAATGGGTCTTGCTATTTGGGGAAAAGATGAAGAGCTGTATTTTAACAATCCAAGCCCATTGCCCGGGTGCATTTAGAGCGTGTCCAAATCCACCTTTGCCAGTTTAATGGTGAAAAATTGGTCTCTGCGCCAGTTACACGGTTCAAATGGGTTGTACTTAGTCTCTTAATCAATCATGGGTGGGTTTGGGGTTTGACATGCAATAAAAGCATCTGAGTGCCATCTCCCATTTGCTTTAAAAGCCAGGTGCACTTGCACTGCAGCAGATTACTGGTATAAGGGTGGAATTTGCCAGGTGAGAGGAAACTGTAACATGTGTGTTGTGCTTGTTCTTTGTAGTATAAATTATTCATTCATAATATACTTGAATAAGTAAACAATATTAAATGGTCTTAAACATATGATAGTTAAGTCTTAATTAAGTTCACGGTCATTTAACGCTACTTCCATTGACCTTCAAATTGAGTTTTCTAAGAGAAATGCTTTGACAGTCTGCATATTAAGTTACCTTCTGTCTCTGCCTGTAGTTGAGAGATAACAGTATTTCACCTTATCTTTAATAATGGGAAAGTGCAAGTAATTCTGATATCACTTAATATCTGTTGTACTTTACATTCTTACTGGTCTTACATGACGTGAACAGTTTGCAAAATCCCTGTTCTATTGCAGAATCACCTCTTAATAGATTTACCCCTTTTTTAAATATGTTTTTATACATGGAATAAACTGAGGGTTGATGGGTTGAGCTAATCAAAGTTTGATTGTGATGTGAGGACTTGTAGGAACAGTGGATGTGTTTGTTTTACTGCTGATAAATTTGATCACAGTGTTCTCAGCTTGGATTGCTCTGCCTCTGATATGTTGCAACAGGCTCCATCAGTGAGGTGACCATCACCGGCCTGAAACCAGAGAGCAACTACGAAATGAGGTTGTCTGCCATCAACGGAAAGGGTGAAGGTGAAAGCAGCCCGGCCGAGTTCTTCAAGACGGAGCCTGTCCGTGAGTGACTTTTTTTAACCTCTGTCTCCACTAACACAATTACCTTAGCTCCATCCTCTCTGTCTGGGAGAGAGAGGAGCTCCTCTGTCCCATTGCTGATCTAAAAACTCATTGAAGGAGAGTTTCTCAGCGACACACAGGTCAGCACTGACACTGTGGGGGTCACAAAAGAAAGAGTCTTTTTAGTTTGAAGTCTGTCCTGCTCTGTTTGGCTGTTTTTCATGAGGTGCCCTTGAAATCCCAGAACTCATGAAATATTTTTTTCGTCATGTTCAAGTGGTTTAACAGTATCTTGATTAAATTAACACTTGGATCTAATCACACACTATTTTGAACTCCACGGTTTTACAGCACGTTATCAGGCTCATTATGTGTTTTTCAAATCATGAATTACAATATGAATGTGACTTACTGCATAGTTCTCTGAATAACAGCTTTGTGGCAAGTCTTCAACTCATTATTTAGCTTTTAGCTCCCTCTGTTGGTTGGTTATGTGTCTTTACAGGAGAATCTGCTGCCTCCTGTTGGAATCCCAGTGAATTTACCTCGTGACTTATAATAGATTCCATTTTTTATTTTTACGTCTTATCATTCTGTCTGTGTGCTGCCCTTCTCCACATGTTTCCATTTTTTTATTTTTTTAATCACCCCCTTTTCATGAATTTACCATAATCTGTCAGTGGTATCCATCAGGTCAAACTTACTAAAGTGATTCATCTCTTTGTTCAGCTCTCGGTTTGATTTAAATTTTTCATGTGTTAGATGTTTTAAAATCCTGTTCATCGGTGATAAATCAGACAAATAAAGCTCTGGATTCATGTGTTTGCAGAACATCATCTTACCCAGTTCAACTTTGCTTTGTATCCTCATGTCCCACATCTGTGTCTCTGTTGTTTGTCTATCTCTTTATGCACATTTCTCACATACTATTTAAACCCATAACAAAGAGCAAAAGTCAGTGTCTATTCAATTAAAATTGCTTGTTTAAGGACTAAAAGTCCAGGACGAAGACAAACAGTAAATCTTTTATGCTTTTTTTTTAAAAAACATTTTATAATAGTTATTTCTTTCACTGAACAAAGTGTTGGATGTCTGTGTTAAAGACTAATTAGAAGAACCAGAATAAATTAGCTGGAATATTTCCAGGAAACATCATTTAAGAAAAAAGATGTTTCACTTTATACCACCTTTGAAGCGGTGTCTTAAAACAGGCCACTGTGCCTCACTCCTACATAAATGTGGCAGTCATTAAAAAAGATGCTTTGTTTCCTCCTCTGTGTGTGTCTGCCAGGAGCCAGTAAACTCTTCAGTGAAGTGTTATTACAGAGATCCAGGTAGATGTTTATGTAGACGGCTGATTCTAATTGCCTGATATCTTCTCTTTCATGTCCCTAGACGGCACTTTTCGTTTTTTCACTGAAGACACAGGTTTGTTCTGTAGTGAGAAAAATAGACGATTAGTTTGTTTTACTGCTGTAGCTGTTTCCTTCAGTACAGGATATCCCCGGCTCCCTGACTGGTTAGCTGCATTTACAATCATTTCTAATCATAGCACAATATCCTCCTAGAAACTGTGACCTTGTTTGGCCGGATCATCCTCGACTCCTCTGTCTTTAGATTGTATTTCACCCACATCACACGAGTTGACAGCTGAGTAATACAAATAGGAATATTGGTGTAATTTTTGATCTGCAACCTATGAGATCATCTCGATTGAAGGAGACACATCATGCTCACATTCAGGTTCATAATATTCATTTGGGTTAGCACTTGGAAAGGTGACACGCTCTAATGTTCAGAGAACTCATCTCTTTCCTCAGAATGTCCATTGCTGCAGCTCCTCTTTTCAGCCTCTGTCTGAAACTCTAGGTTTTAGCCCCTCTCTCTTTAAGACCCCCCGTCCTGATAAAGCCCAGTCTGTTCTGATTGTTAGGGGGCATGCATGTCTGGCATGTCTGGCATGTCAGACATGCATTGAGGCGTGTGTTATGCATCGTGATGTCATGTGATGTTATGTGATGTTATTTTATATCACAATGATAGGGAAGAATCAGCCAGACTAATGAAGAGGCGTTTCAGGAGCAGTGTTCTCTGTGGGGGAGGGGAGCTCTCTGTACCGCAGACTTTGGGCTTTTTTACTTGGACATACACAAAAAAAAAATGAATCTATGAAGGACATTAGAGGAAAGAAACACTGAAAAAGCAGAATATGTCTCCTTTAAAGTCAGTATCATGAATTATTGGCTGATGTGCAGTTTACGAGTCGTAGTTTTGGAATGTTTACATCAGGATTAAGAGTCATCAGCGTTTAATAAACTGCTGCCTTGGAAATTATAATCTATAGAGATAAGAGGTTAAAGCTGTTAGAAGTCCATTACACTTTTCACATTGAAAACCCAACCAGATGAGTTTCTCTGCTCAGTTGCTGTGTTATTTGTCCTCTACCTGTATCTAAGTTCTGTCATCTGTTGTGTCCTCTATGTTTGTCTTCTTCTTTCGACCACTCACATGTGCATTTCATGTGACTGTTGATTGCCTTGCATGGTGCTGATGATCTCCCCCTCGCTCCAGAAGGTAACCTGACGTTGCAGATTTTCTAACTGTAACCGGAGAATCCTTGCAAATTAAACAACCCATTAATTGCTTCTACTCAATCATGTTAATATGCGTCTACCTCATTCGTATTAATCAAGTCATTTAGACATTTGCCTCAGCAGGATAAATGAGCGGGAGCCAGAGCTGTCGTCGCAGTAATACATAACAGTCAGGAGTGTTTAATATCAGCGTCAGTTAGACTGGACTGATAGCACGCTACCTGAGGGATGTTACCTCTCCTCCTTTTGGTCGCCTTACTATAAATCAAGTTTGTAATATACATTTTAGCTTTAATCCCACAAGAATCATAATCTGTGTCGTCCTATCTTCCCTCAAAATATGTCTCCTGCTGCAGTGCCCTGGTTCTCAACAGCTCCAGGTCTCCTGCTCAGTGCTCCTACCATACACTCTACATCTTCCATGTTGTTTATCATATTTAATCGTAGCGTCGATACCATCACAACAGGCTAAATCCACTAAAAGGGACTGGTGGGTTAATCAGGTTTTGCAGAACCTGGGAGTCAGTACAGTAACAGCTCAGGCACCATGATTCTCTAAAGCTGAGGGGAATAAGATCAGAGGCCCTCGATCCGAGTGTCTGTGCTCAGCAGCTCCCTCGTGTTTGGTGGAACGTCGGTCAATTTTGTGCCAGTTGAATGTTTACTCAGCAACTTGGACTGAATCAGATAAACATGTGACGGTGAGTCATTTGGCAGATGGTCTGAGATCAGAACAAACCATCTGGATGCGAGTGATTAAAGAAGGACAAGAAGAGGAGCCAGTTTCAAACTTTCTTCAAATTTCTAACGTCACTTTTTCATTCTGTAATAAATAAAAGGTTGACTTACATAACTGCCTTTTGCTGCTTCTTAGCAAACGAGACGTCTGGATCTCTACACCAGCATCTCAGTGACCTCTGTGCTGCTCATGTGTTGTAGGGAAACCCAACCCTCCTAAGCTTGAGGGGGCTCTTCAACCTAAAGGTAACTCGCTCAGAGTCGGCTGGATCAAGCAAGACGACGGCGGCTCACCCATCTTACATTATCTCATCCGCTACAAACCAGTGAGTATGCTTATGGTTAGGATAACTGACAGTGAGTCGAGATATCATTTATCATATATCATTTAAGGCAACAACTCTTTTTATCATATCAATCTCTCAAATACTGTTAGATATGACATTTTGCTGGATTATAATAGTAGACCTAGTTTTCTGAAAAATTATGTTTAGTACATTTTCCTACCTTTCATTTATGGTTGATCACATTAGATTTATTAGCACTCATTATAACTGTGACGCTCCCTTATGTTTGAAAATTATTTCATGTTCAAGCCTTCATGTTAATACACTTAGAGCGGAAACAAACAGAAAATGAGTCTGACAAAATCAGATTTCAAGCAAAACTATCTGTTTGTTGGTTCAATTCTTTGTTTTGCTTGTGTTTGGACTGTTAAAATATCAGTGTGGGTTTGAAAATGTCAAATTGAGAAACATTTATCATTTTTTTCTGATTTGTAGACCAAAGAATCAATTATTAAAAATACAGAAACTGTTATTTGCAGACATAAACGTACTTACTAAATATCCTCCTGTGTCCTCAGATACAAGCGTCAGAGTGGAAACCAGAAATCCGATTACCGAGCGGCAGTGACTACGTGGTCCTCAGCAGCCTGGAGTGGGACACGGAGTACAATGTGTACGTGGTGGCAGAGAATCAGAAGGGCAAGTCCCAGGCAGCGAGCATGTCCTTCAGGACGTCCACGCAGCCAGAAGCCATCCCAGGTACCCTCCCTCAAGTCACTCACACTAAACTGGAACTAAACAACCAGAAAACTGAGGAGCCAAACTCAAAGCTCCAAGCCCGAGCATCAAATTCTATTTTTAACTCTATCTCTGAAAGGTGAATGACAACTGAATAAATCTACAAGGGGATAAAAAAATGATTTCCTGGACAGCTGATGGCCAAATCAGATTTTCTGGCTCAAATTTCTCACTTTAAAGTTTTGACAGCTCTCGCTAAATGGGCTTGAGTTTGCGCTCACAGAACTGGGACAGTCGCTCTCCTTTGTTAACTGTTCAAATAGCAGGTAGTCTGGGTAGCCTGGGTAGTTTGTCCCTTTACAGACGCACCTTTTGAATTGACCCGTGATAACCTCAGATTAACTCGACCCTCCAGGTAGCAGTAGCAGTTTGTTCCTTCTTTAACAAACCGTACACAAATGCCAGCCTGTTAGATTCGCTCTAGATGCTAGACGCTGCCGAGTGCTTTCCTGAAACATCACGGCACACCATTACGTTTTCCTCTCACTTCTTTTCTAATTCATTTTCCAATCCAAAGCATTTCCCACTCACACTCACCTCTGAGGCACCATCGAGTCAACATGTAGTCTCCCACCCACCCCCCCACCCCCCGCTGTGCTTTCGCTTTGGTCTGTGGCTGTTTCTTTCTCTCCCCTTGATATAACTTTTTTTTTTTCGGTTGGTTTTCAAACCTGACACATTTTCACTTTCTCTCTTCCTCTGTTTTCCCCACCCTTCTCTTTTTGTTCCTCTGTTCTCTTTCATTCCCTCCCCCTGTACTCGTCCTTTATTCTTTCCCTGTCTCTCTCTCTCTCTCTCTCTCTCTCTCAATGGTCCTGCTCTCTTGCCTGGTCCTGGACATTGCTGTGGTGGATCACGTGAACATTTTCGTCTCGACCTGTGTGCATTTTGGTGTTTCCGGGGGGGTTTGTGCTGTCTTCAACCCCTTCAGCCACTCAGGGCTGCTCATCTGTGACATGCTCTTTGGTATCACTCATCCTGTCCCTCATCTCTGTGCTTCTGCTCTCTTAGTTTTTGTGGGGGAGTTCACACGGTAAAAGGAGAGCTCGCCTTTCCTCTGGCCTGGCTGTCTCTCTGGATGCGTTCACTCCTTAAAACAGACTTTGTCAACGACGGACTTGGTCCCGTGTAGCTTGAGAACAGACCAGACAGACGGGCTTAACCAAAGGCAGTGGAAAACCTGCGCCTCCCACAGACCCACTCTGCTCAGCATAAGCCCGTCATCGGTCCTAGACCACAGAGACGAGTGCCAGTTTACAGTGATGAATACTAGTGGAATTGAAATGAAGTTATTGTAACAATAGCACTTAGAACAGAGTAAAGGCTGAGTGCTGGACCTGTACGTTTACATAAACACTGTATTATATTCCTAAATTAATCACAAAACTTTGCATATGTTCTGTAAGTGTTTAAAGATTAACGTTTACATTTTTCTGAACAGAGAGAGCTAACCTAAAGTATTTGTAATGACCGAACAGATAAGCTGTGCACAGAATTATCACAAGGGAACTTATTTTCAGATGTTTCTCACGCATGTATCAAATATTTGAAAAATACCAGTTTTTACACCTTTATAACTGGAGGGTGCTTTACTCAGCTGTGGATTCATTAGCAGACCTTGTTTACCTGTAAATTGGTGTTGTCAGAGTTGAATTTATCTGTAAACAGAAGATATTTTAGAGAGTCAGTCTTCTGCTAGAATTAAACATGACTTTACACAAACCGTGAGGATGCATTACAGCTTTTTGTACGTTTATTCTGTCCTGCATGTGTCTGTAACTAGCAACTCGGTGTAAAGCGTTGGTTTGCTCTTCTTTCTAATACCAAATAAATGTGTTCAATATTTATTTTGAAATGTTTTCTTTAAGGAGAGCCTGACTAACCCGATTGCATATACATTCCTCAACATGCTTCATATTTACTACAAAGATATAATACATTAAACACGAGTGAAGACAAACACACTGCATCTTAATAGACAGAGATTGTATCAGTGCTCACAGCAGGTGAGTGGTTTCTATTTTCCTGGAACATCTGTGGTAACAGTAGCGTAGCAGCACATCATTGAGTTGTTCCTGGCTGTTTGTATAAAAGTGTCACGCTGCAGCTCTGTGCTCTCCCTCCCTCACGTCTCCCCCGTCTGGCAGATATGGGTGAGGAGGCAGCGCTCTCCATGGGCATCATGATCTGGGCAGGGATCCTTGTTGTGGTGTTTCTGCTGCTGCTGCTGGCGGTGGACGTCACCTGCTACTTTGTCAACAAATGTGGCCTCATCATGTGCCTCTGCGGCAAATCTGGCACCGGGACCAAAGGACACAACCTGGAGGAGGGCAAGGCAGCGTTCGTGTGAGTATTAGATACGATTAAAGTACAAGGGGTTCAGTCGTTTCAACACTGACCCTCAGTCAGAGTAACATCTCGGTCCAGATATACTGTAGATCTTCATATGTACATTTTGTTTTCTCTATCTGGTGTAATAGATATTTTTCAAAGTTGCTCTCATCAATATTTGTTGATGAGAGCAACTCATCACTTGTCAAACACTGACAATTATCAGCCGACTCCGCGTGATGGTTACAACCTACAACTTTTCTGTTGACTTTCACACTCACACACCGTACACTCCCTGTCCACCTCCAAACAGTCCACAGACAGAGTTAGAGGCAAGCTGATGGACATAGGAGCGTTAAACGCTTTCAGGACTTTTCTAGTCTGTATTAAAACAGTAGGTGTTTCTTGAAACACTCAAGCCACTTTGTTCATTCTTTCCTAATATAGCTTATGGCATATTTTCAATTCCCAAAAGATATATTCAAAAGTTCATCTGAAGCATTAGAGGCTTGAGCCAATCCTCTGGATTTCCACCCAGCATTGTTGGATCTATGCCAGTGTAAATGCAAAATATCATTAATTTAGAGAGAAATCTGCACAAGATCTCACCTGCCTCTGTTTTTTACCTCATACAAACAAAATATAAACAGTTTGAACCATAATTAATCTTCCTTGATTAAAAAGAGTGATTTAAAAATGAATTAAGTATGTTCATCACATTTGGTGTGAACACACGGACACAGGTTAACACAGAACAGAGTGAACAGCACCACCCTGAGGCAAGGAGAGAGAACAACACCAGAAATCCCACACATAAACACAGTGTGACTCAGTCGTAACAGATTGCTCAGTCTCTGAGCTGCAATTCTTTCATGGACAGTAGTCACCACAATAATCGTGTCTTCAGGTTGTGCAATAACTTTCACATCATGTTGTACATTCACTGTTTTACAGGAAAGATGAGTCCAAAGAGCCGATAGTGGAAGTCCGGACAGAGGACGAGTGCACAGCCAATCACAACGCAGCGGGACCCACAGAACCCAATGAAACGACACCTCTCACAGAGCCAGAGTAAGTAGAAGCTGACTCACAGCACTTCGCCTTTTGACTGCTCAAGTCTTTTTTAGCTGTCGTACATTGCACTCCACTTCAAAGAATAATCACGCTGCTCAACAGGACGACATTTGACCCGTGAAATTCTCTGAAACCTCGAGGTCATTCTTGAGTGGAGTCCACTGAACTACCGCTGTTGCTTTTCTGTTTTTTATTCCCACTCAGAGGGAAGTACTGCACTTTGTGTTCCTCTCTCCGGCCGCTGGAGATTTTTCTGTCTCATTATTACCACGGATGAAGCAATACCAGTTAAAGACACAGAGGGGCGTTAGTCCTCTTTAGTGTGGTCAACTCATGAAGCCATTTGACAACCTCTGCAGCCATCTCTCATATCAGCAGTCTGGAAAAAATGAGATTACAGAGTATGAGATTATCACTGGTACTGTTTAACCCTCAGAGGTGGTTCTGCGTGGTGCTGTAGTTCAGCAGGAGTGCAGGACTGGTGCTTTTTACTAAATTAGTCGTCCCAGTCAGTGTACTCCGTGTTGGTGTGTGTATGGGATGTATCCTTAAATGTCCACTCACAGCATGCAACTTATTTTTCTTTTCTTTCTTTTCCTCACTAGGCTTAAATACTTGCTGTGTTTTTTTCAGTTCTTTTTTGTCTTTGTGTGATTTTCTTTTTCTAAAGCCAACTAATCCCTCTGCATGCTCTTGTCCGAGCCACCCTTCCTCTGTCACAGTCACCCTGGTGTCTAGTCTGTGTGTCTCTGTTCTCTCCCTGCTCTCTCAGGCTGGCGGCTTTCACTGCTGCTCTGGCACTGGAAACCCTCTCGTCCGTAGCCACCAACTCTGACACAGCCACTGCAACAATTGACCCTGCTCAGGACAGCCCCTCTAGCGAGTCCACTACCCTCACTTTTAGCCTGTCCACCCCGGCCAACGACCCCTCACCCACCCCCATCAGGGCCCCGGCCCCGACTCCAGAGTCAAATGCGTCCCCGCTGGCCCCTATACACTTCACGGCTGCCATTGAGGCTAAAATGGCTCCGTTGGTAGAACAAAGAGGAAGTTACGCCCCGGAAGAACAGGAGAAAATACCCACCCCTCCTTGTAGCCCTGAAACGCCTAAACCTCAAAAATCTGGGACACCCATTCCACCGAAACGTAGACACTCTCCCAAACTTGCCGCACTGAATGCTAAACGTAGCCCCCCTGTATCTCCACTCGCCACGTCCTCCCCGGCCTCCTCCCCGGCCTCCTCTCCCGCTCCCGACACCAAGAAAAAGGCTCCGAGCCCACCGGTCGCCAAGCCCCTGACGAAACAAGACCCAGTAGCCTTAGACACCGAGACTCCAGCGCAAACTGCCTCCGCCCGAGCAAACACTGCCCCTCCAAACCCAGACACCGATTCAAACGCCACTGCCCCAGATGCCAGTGGGCGTAGCCTTACTGCCTCCGACACCAACAACCCCTCCGACCAAACTGTTGACAGCAACACACCCACTGCCAAAGATGCTGCTACCAGCTCTCCCTCAGTGAGCCACCCTGCTCCTAATGCTGAAGAATCTGCTCCTCTAGTTGCAGAAGTCCCCTCTCCTCTTCCTGTTACTACCATTCCTACCCCTGCCCCCCCTAGTCCCCAGGTGCTGGTCTCCAATGATCTCCACCCAGCGCCCTCAGACATGTACGACTTACTAACCCCCGACGTGGGGCCCAGATTTAGTGCAGATTTCGACTTAGAGCTGACTAATGGGACAGAGAGAAGCTTCCTCCCCCCCGCAGACCTTATTAGCTTAGAGAGCCCGCCCTCTGCCCCCTCTCTGCCCAATGGAGACGGCGCAGACCTCCCCCCCTCAGGCCCAGTTCTGGACGCATCAGAGACTCTGGCCAAGACTGCTCCTGTCAACGATGAGTACGGCTCCCTCTAGAGGTTTATCTGTGTGTGTGAGTGTGTGTGTGTAATTTGTATGCCCATTCATTCACCACCGCATCTTGCCATTGACCACACAATATGAAATATTGTAATGGTAAACTGTGGTAATGACATTGGGATAGAGGAGTGATCTGATGGTTTTTCTTTCTTTATGCTCGTGTGTGACAGTTCTTCATTGTGGGGTCTCAACGTTCTGCAACATTCACCACAAGAACAGATGAGCCTCTTTCAGACAGGCTGCTCATTACAAACGTGTATCCACCGAGCCCCGTGACAAGCAGGGACAAAGTAAACCTGTCCAGTTGTTGGACCTAATAAAATATCTCAGTCCTCTGCTCCATAGAGCTCCCCCCTAGAATTATAAAGGCTCATACATCTGCCAAAGGCCAAACACTCCCCTTCAATTCTATTAAGCTTCTTCAAATTGTACACAGTAAATATGCCTGATTCTTTTCTGTGATAACGACAGAGAAAAACATTTCTGGATCCGCCCCAGATCCAGCCCAAAATGAAATGGCTTCTATCTTGGCCCGTTTAACATCATCTCACCAAATTGTAATAAAGTCGGTTCAGTGGTTTTTGCTCGATCCTGCCAACAGAGAAACGGCAAAGGAAACATCACCTCCTCTGTGAAGGTAACAACAATAACCAGACGTGCAGTTTCTCATTCTATATATATATATATATATATATATATATATATATATATAGAATGAGAAATATATATATATATATATATATATATATATCCAGAAAAACAGACATTATGTGAACAACTAGAAATTGAATGAGTCAACTTTATAAAACAGGCAGAACAGTGAGGCGAGTGTCATTAAGTCTTTAACAGAAAAATACGTTTTAAATGTCACTGACAGAAAACGTCACCCAGTTTTAAACTCAGCGGGGACACGACTCCCTCTTATACACCAGAGGCATTGAGGCTCTTTCTGAAAGTCCTCTCTTGTCTGAATAAAGTATAAATCAAACACCTGGAGACCAGCGATGTCACACAGTCCATGTCTGATATGGACCTGGTTTTAATGACAATAACATTTAGTCTCAGGCAGTAACTGGACGCCTCTGAGTTATCCCTCAGTCGCTGTGCTAAAGACAACAGAGGCCTGGCGTGGTAGTTCCTGCTCTGAGCTGCAGGGGGCGTCGACACAAACACATTCTGTCTGATCACAGTCTCTCTGAGGTCGAACCTAACTCATCCGTGCGGACTGTGTAAGTCTCGAGATGGATTATGTGAGTTCCTCATTATCTGTTTAATTTTATCTAACTGTTGTCAAAGGTGGTGAAGAAATATGTAAGAAGACGTCTAAACGTGGGTCTTCTTACATATTGGGTGAAGATGTCATTGAGAGTAAATGGTTCAACTTGTGTTTGTTTGCTGGGATTTGTTATTCTTTGCCAGAGAGACGATCAGAATTCTAATTTTGATCTCTCCTCTTTTTCCTCCCCCCGCCCCCCCAACCGTTTGCAGGAAGCTTTTTTCCGACGAGAAAGTCAAAATGGAGGAGGCAGGATTTTCAAACGCCCTGACAGAGATCGCTGCAGAACACAACAGTGTCATGCAGACAAAAGCCACCGAGAGCAAAGCATGATGGGCCGGGGGAACAACCCCAGCCCGGTTCCAAAACATTCTGTGGGGCAGCAGCAGCGACGAGCGAGAACCACTGCAGGAGTTTTGATTTCCAGTGCCCTTAACTACATATTCAAAAACACACATGTCGATCGGTTAGAGTGCACTTTGACTGTGCTTTTATTTCTGAAATGTTTACGACACCGAAGGAGTTTTATCTTTAGTTCATAAGAGATTTATTTTATTTTTTTATTCTTATTCTATTTAACCAGTCCGGATTGAAGGATGAACAATCTCTTATTTTAATGATCGCCTGGTAAATATATGAAATTTGACTCAACTTTCTATCGTGCTTACAGTTTAAATCGTCATTACACACAAGCATCTGATTATTATGGAGAAATGTAAAAAAAAAAGAAAAAGAAAAAAAGACTATTATGTATAGAAATTATTTTTCTTATTTTAATGTTCTACTGCTCAAATGTAAAACTGTTGCATTTTCATTTATGTTTGACTTTTAATTTGAGGGCTAGTCTCGTGAATTTCTTGTTCTGCATGTCTGAAGTGGTTGTAAAAGTTGTTTTGTTTACAAGGTTTATTGTTTCACTCTGTGTGATACAGGATGTTTCATCTCCAGAAACACTGGCATCAATCAAACATAGGCCCGAGTTCAACGATTGGATTAAAACCATATTAGCTACGGTGAAAATTCAAGATTAACCCAGAGCCGGCTGCGGGGGGGGGGGGGGGGGGGGGGGAGGGAATAATCCCACAACACGTTGACGGTTTGGCCCATTTTACGATCAAATTTATTCAGTCTGTCACTGCCTTCCCACAGCGTTGCTTCCAAATATTCATTAATGAAATGTATTTGTGTTAAATGAGGCAGCTCACCGAACGCAAACATTCGGAGAAAAACAAACAGAAAAGTGCTGGTTCTCCGTCGAGGGTGGAGGAGCCCTGAACCGAGCGAATGTCTTGTGATCTCGAGCTAAATATATATAAGCCACGTTATTTGTTTTCGGGGGGGAAAAAACTTCGACAGCGATCACTTCCTCCTCACATTAGAACACAACAGAGCTGCGGCTTCGTGCGTCGACTCGTGCTTTTGAAGCGGGAAAAAAATTAAACAAGGACTCAAAAGCACTTTGGTACTATTTAAAATAACGACAGAGATTTATTTTCTTTTTTCATTCCTGCCTGCAAGCTTGTGCACTGTGCCTGTGTGTCAGTAGAGCGTCTCGTCATCAGTTTCTATGATAACCTGTATAGCTTCGTCGTGAGAGATTTAGCCTTTTTCTTTTGATTTGGTATATTGTATTATTAGAAGAAAAAGTATGATAAATGGACTAATGTGGTCATTATAACACGTGTAGTGTATGAAACTGTCCGTCTCTGGTCACAGCACTTCTATATATTGCCAGCTATAGTGAAGGGAGGTGTTTTTGAGCCTTGGCATGAATTCAGTCAGTACTTTATAACATATAACTACAAGGCAGATAGACGTGCCCGTGTTTGTTTGGGGCAAATAGTTCTCATATTGATTTAATGAGTGTTACCCTGTGGGGCTTGTTCTGGCATAATTACACCGTTTTTTTTATATTTCTCTCCCCAAGTGTTCTTGTAATGTGGTCTTTGAATTTCTCTCTTCTTTTTTTTTTTTTTTTAAGTTTTTGTCTTTTTGTACAACAACAAACAGCAAAAAAAAAAAAAAAACCTAACTCACTCACGAAGAGCGACTGCTTGACATGTTCTGGATCCACTGGCAGGAAGCAGGGTGACCCCCCGCCCAAACAGAAGATCAAACTTCTTCTTTTTTTTTTAGCGTTAGATAATAATTGATGTAATGTTAAAAGAAGCGCTGACAGATTTGAGATGTATCAGACCTAAATGACCTTGGACTCCTCTTCTGTTCCCACCTTGCTTCCCTGGTCTCTGGACGCTCCTTTTGGTTTTATTGGGTCCAACTCAGAGACGATCTGTTGTGTACAGTCTGAGTGAAAAACCCCATTTACAGAATAAAAAGAAAAAAACGGTTTCCAAATCTAAACCTGTCTTGGTCCATTCTTTTTAAATAAATATTTGTTATTTCTCCTCTTAAGACTGAGAGCGTGCAGTGACATGAAGTGGACAGGAGATGGCGCTATACACCTGTATACCACTCTTTATTTTGTGTTGTTTTCGCCATGTCATGGACACAGGACTGTTGACAGAAAGGTCACCGAGCAAACAGGTTGTGTCTTGGCGGCTCCTCTGGGTCAGTAAACGGGGCTCAGATAAACATGTGTTACATAACGTGGGGGGGTTAAGTTAAAACTTCCAGGCTCATGTCAGAAATACTGATGAGCTGAGAGGATTTGGGGGTGGGGGGTATTTCAGCTGTGGCATTTTCTCCCCCTCGGTACCTGAGAACCGGTGTCAACAACAGTGTTGACCGGGCACAGAGTCTGGCTCCTGCCCGCAGACTGAGCGCCTGTCTCCCCCCCTCACACACTCCCCCTGGTGTCCGGTTCAACAGCACCTGGATCGTTTCATGTGTTATTACTTCGCTCCTCCAGCCTGTCACAGGGATTCGCACCTGTGACGCGTCTCCGTCTGCAGCTGGATGGAGAGATGAGGATCATTCGGGGCCATGACGTCTCCTGAGCCGGTCAGAGCAGCGGCAGGCAGCCGGGGCCACACAGGAACCCACCGGAGGGGCCCTTCAAAGTAAAAGACACGAGCACAAGTGAGGTGATGGTGAAAACAAGACAAGATGAACCTTTACTGATCCTATAATACTCTGTACAATACTAAAATGGAGGTATTATGAATGCAGTCATTCCTCTATATATTTCGGAGAGTTGAGTTTACACTTTTACAATTTGTGTTCACATCATTGACTTTAGTAAAATTAGCAGTACCTACATTTAAAGGTCCACGGTGTACGATTTAGGTGAAAGGGATCAATGGGCAGACATTGAATATAAAGTGTGTCTCATCTTAATTGTACTTATTGTTATTTTCTTTACCCTAGAATGACCCTTTACATTTAAATAGGTTATATTCACACCAGGAGTTGGTCCTCTCTACGGAGGCCGCCATGTTTTTTATAGTAGTTCAAACTGGACAAACTAAACAGCTCCTGAGTTTATATGACCACTGAAGGCTGCCACATGTTCTCCTTCATGTTTGGAAGTGGAGGGGGAGGGGGAGGTGAGGGGTAATTCAACACTAAATATTCTACATTCTGAACCTTTAAATATGTCTCCATTACAGCTTAAAGTCCAGCATGAAATATCCGTGTCAAATGTGTAAATGAGAGTTCTGCAATGTTTTAATATTTAATTTCCTTAACTTAAAAATAGCAAAAAGTTAAAGTTGCATCATAATCATGCTTTTATCTAAACTCTCTTGCTCTATCTTCCACATCATTTCAAGCTGTGGGGTATTTTCAGGCAGTTTTTCACACGCACCACGTTTATGATCAACTTTGAGGGTCTTCTTCACCCAATGGGGTTCGTGTTAGAGGACTGAAGGATGTCTCTAAAAAATAACTTCAGTTTGTGTTAAATGAAATAAGTTGTTCATGTTGGATTTTGAGGTGTGGGTCTTTGTCCTGTTGTTGAGGCTGCTCTCTTTCATTTCACTTTCTGAATGGACCGACTGCAGGACACTAGAATTTGGTGATATCTAATGGAATCTACTCTCTTCTCTGTTCCTTTGTCCACCGGCTGCTCCACAATGACATCCTCACCTCTAAGCTTAACAAAGGAGGAAGTTACACACTGACTTAGTTGGATTTCCAAACTGTTAAGTATTTCTGTTCCTAATAATTTGCAGGAGATGAATTTACTTATTTTCTGTATTTACTGTAAGTTGGAAAAAACAGACACAAAGAAACTTAACAACACATTATTATATTATCATTAGTGATAAAAGGGGCATTGGAATGTTGCAGCTGATATGGGTGGAAGTAAATTTAATTATTTTACCACATAATAAATAGTATCTGTGCACAATACAATGTATTTCATCAGCTTATCATACCTTGTTTAGTGATCTGCAATGTAACTGTCTAATAGACGTAGAGGCGTGAAAGAATAAAGTACAATACAAATGTGGGTATATTAAGTATAAGTACCCCAAAAGTGAGTAATTTACTTACAATACTTCACTTTATCCATTTACATTGTGGGTATGTGTCTACTTATTCCAAGATCTCTATTTTAAGTACATTTATTGAACATTTTACTTATTTTAAATGAACAGTAAAGGATCAGGATTGTTTCTGTATTTACCAGGATTTGACTCAAGGCAGAAAATAACATCTAAAGAAAAAAGAATCCCAGAATATGTATTGATCTGCTAACAAAGTACCACAGTCAGCAGCTTAAAACACCAGGTCACCAGATTTGCACTCGTGTGTTGAAAAGTCCCAAAAGAAAACAGACTGAATGAATGGATACAGGCTCCTTGTTCCACTCCCCTCCCCCGTCCTGTTCAGAGTTGACCGCTCACTAAAGGCACTCTCAGCTCTGAGGTTGACTTAAAGACAAAAGTTTGTTCGGACACGTTTTCTCTCCCTGTCTTCATGAGATAGACACTCAGAGAACATTCTAAAGTCTTTTAACAAACAAGTAGGGCCTATGACTTTGTACTAAAATCAATATAAGCCGCATAACACATTTAGAAATCTGCAATAATGATAAAATTGATATATTTAATATTGAAGCAGACAACCTCTTCTAAAGAAACACCTTTTTTTAAATAAATAATTACTTAAATATCCGGAAATGTAGTGAATATTGAGAAATATGAACCTTTTACATATAAACAAGAACACATCCACTCTAGTGTTGCTGGTTAGATCTACCAAGTTAAAGAACAGGGACAACAACAAATCTAAAACAATAGTTAAGCTTTTTTTTATTTCACAAGCTATAGCTGCATTAAGGCTACATCATATCATTGTGTGAAATGAATATATTTTGACTGACACATTCTCAAGACGTTCAAAATCATTCTTTATTTTAATTTGATAGTGCAAGAAAACCAAAGGAATACAAAAGATCCGTTTACTATAAACTGAGTTTAGTTTCAACACATTTTTTGTATTATATTCATCACTCTCTTTGTTTTCTTGAATCTATAAATCAACCTTCAGGACCTTTAAAGGTTAAATAAATAAATCCAAGTTGTTCAATTATTATAATTGCCATTATTAGGACTGTTTATACCATTATAAATAAACTGGACACCTCCTCTCAATCAGTTTTTCCTTCTCCCCCCAGTTCTCAACAAATAAATCAGAACCGCTCTCTGCGCGTCAACACGTGGTTAGGAGGCGGTGTTTTATTGTGGCAGGTCCCTCCCGGATGTGAGAGGTGTCCTGCGGAGCGGTGACGGCGGCGGCTCGCTGGTGATTCGCTTACCAGGAGCAGCAGAGAGTTTGGAGCGGGGACTGTGAAATGTGTCCGCATCACGTAGAGTGGCTGATCGGCGGAGGACGGTAGAGACGCGCGGAGGTAAGACCTGTGGCCGCTTCACTTCCATCGCGCGCGTGCGTGTGTTTTCTCGTCAACTTCTGCCTCTGTGGGCAACTCGTCGTTTATCATCAGACACTTTGTGCGCGTGAGCTCCGGGGCTGGATGTGATCGCGGACATGTGCACGTAGGGGAAGTTTGTCCGCAGCCTCGTTTCGGATTTTGAACAAACTTGACTGAGCTCGGACGGGATCGCGTCACTGCGCTGTTTGGAAGAATTGTCGCTTTTTATTTCAGGACTCGGACACGCACACGGACACACGTGCACACGCGTTAATTCGTCTCTATAATAATACAAAAAAAAAGGTGCGTGCGTGCACCTGATGCGCTCTGCTGTGGCGGGGACTTGAGGATGCAGCCTGCGAGCATCACAGAAGGAGCAGCTGAGCGCAACACTAAACACCTCACACACACGTACACAGACACACACAGACACACACAGACACACACCTCACACACACACACACACATCACCTCATTCAGCTTTTTAAACACGGACAAACACGGAGGAGCAGGGAGGCGTCGGGGCTGCGCTCCATCGATCACATAGTTTGATAAGTTATTTAGGGATTTTTAACTGAGTGTCTTAATTGTCTCTTACGCGTCTAATCATGGACGTGCGCAGCCCAAATGAACTAATCAGCCCTTCGAGGCGTTTGTTAATGGCAGGTCTACCTGTTGAGGGCATGGTGTCTGAGAGTGTCTGAGTGGGGGAGTGTGTGTGCGTGTGTGTGAGTCTGAGCGTGTGTGTGTGAGTCTGATGGATTGAACCGTCACCTCTCAGTATGCAGACGTTATTACAGCGACGTGACCGCCTCTCAACGAGTCCCCCAGACTAATCACCTGCACAGGGACACGGTTGTTTTGCGCTCATCGACCTGTTGTCTGCCTCTGGTTCTTAATTAGAATAAATAAACATGTTGCAGGAATAAATTAAAACCTGTGAGAGGATCAGACGTGCGTTTATATTTCATAGAATATTTTTTATATAGCTTGTTGTTTTGTAACTCGTATTATTAAAAATATATATTTCTATTGATCGTTCATGGAGGAAAGTGAGTATATATAATTAAATGTGTTTTGCATCATCAGTGAGACAGGTGCTAATGACCCCCCCCCCCCCCCCTCCCTCCCCCTCCACAGACCTACAACCAGCTGAAGACCAGTGAACCAGGCGGCACAGCCACACCTCATGCGTGGGCTCGGCAGAAACGGGTCAGAAAATCATGGGTGTGCTCCAGCTCCACAATCCCACTCACCCCAGCACGCTCCTGCAGCGGGCCAATCAGATGCGTCTGACCGGCACCCTGTGTGATGTCATCATCACCGTGGACGGCCAGGAGTTCCCGGCTCACCGCACCGTCCTGGCCTGCACCAGCAAAATGTTCGAGATTCTCTTCCACCGCAGCAGCCTGCGGTACGCCCTGGACTTCCTGTCCCCCAAGACCTTCCAGCAGATCCTGGAGTACGCCTACACCGCGTCCCTCCAGGCCACGGCCGAGGACCTGGACGACCTGCTCTACGCTGCCGAGATCCTGGAGATCGAGTACCTGGAGGAGCAGTGTCTGAAAGTGCTGGAGACCATCCAGGCGGAGGAGAGCGAGGAGGCGGCGGCGAGGAATCAGAGCTCCGGAGACCACAGTGACCACAGCCGGGCCCGGCACTGGAGGCACATGTTGATGTCCAAGAAGCATTCCATACAGGATGGCCCCACATGCACCAGCCCCACTGCCCTGCACCACCTGGCACTGTACCACATGACGGACAGGAGCTCTCCTGGTCCGGACCCTGAGGGAGCTCCTGACTCCAGCCCCAAGCTGGACGTCGACATGGAGGGCTCCCAGCAGCACGAGTTGTCCCAGGCCTCGACCCTGGATCCTGCTAGAAATATCAAATCAGAGAGCATGCAGGTGGATGAAGCTAACAGCTGCGAGGGCAGGTCCTCCAGCACCGGGGAAGGAGGCTGCCTGTCCGACCAGCCCAAAGACGAGGGCCCGGGGACGCCACTGAGAGGCAGCGTGATCACCAGCGCTCGAGAGCTGCACACGGGCCCCGAAGACGGAGCTCAAGTGGTGGGGAACGCTCTTGACTGTTTCCCCGGGATCACAGAGAAACATCTGCCCTCCATGTTCTCTGTGCCCTCCCACCACACTGGGGAGGGGATGGTGTCCGTGTCAGTGGCCCCGTCCCTGGGCGTGCCGCTGGACCCGAGGGCCTACAGCGGCCTGCTGCACCAGGGCCTGCTGCACAGAGAGCTCCTCAGCCGGCTGGGCCAGTTTGCAGCTGGGATGAGGCAGAGTGGCCAGGCCCAAGGCCAGCAGTGTTGTGGCGAGTGTGGTCTTCAGCTGCACAGCAGACAGGCCATGGAGCAGCACAGGTAAAACACGTGACACGACCAACACCACATTCTTTACACATCGCAGCTCATTTTGCTGATCTATTTTAGTATCTTATGGTTTCACATTAGTATCCAAAACCTAATTATCTCTCACGAAAGCCAAAGGAAAAAGGTCATAGTGTTTAGTCAGTGACATTTTTCTGGAGGGAAATAAACAAACGTACAACATTGCTACACGCACTGCTCCACACAATTTAACTGACAAAAATGTTGTGTCTAATAAAAGACGTGGGGGGGATTTGAAGGTGCTCGTGTGCTACGATGAATGTAAACTAAAGCGGGAGATTGTGGCGTTAACAAAAGCATCGGACTCGTGTCAGCCGAATTCATCCGTCTTGTTCTTCTGTTTTTTTTTTGTTTTGTTAAAATACTACGAGAGTTAAAAGCTTGAAGGAGCAACAATAAATATGCTAATTTATTCTCAGGGACACCTGCTCTCATGTCTTCACCGTGAGACGTGTCGGGAAGTTTTCAATCAGGTCTCTGTGGTGGTGGGGATTTGATATAAAGAGGCCTTGGTGTCTCATAAAGCTCTTATTTACAAAGCCGGATTTCTGAAATTCGGTTTGATTATTTGTGCAGACGTGCGCCTCGCCGTCTCCCCGGCTGTTTGATATGCACTCCTTTGCATCAGCAGAGAGGAGCCTCTCAGCAGGGACCCGGCTGGACGCTTCAGCTCCATGATGGATAACTCGTGCCTCTTGACTCGCTGTTGTTTTCCCTTATTTTTCTGTTCATTATTTATGTGCTTGTCAGCTTATAAATTGTTCTGGTATATACACACACAGACACACACACACACACACAACTTGCATCCATCTCTGATGAACTCGAATGCAGATGTTGATAACTGTGCGTGCTTCGCAGTGCTTGACTCATCACTAATCATCACAAACAAGATGATCCGAGCCCAAAGTCCTAATATGCAGCAAACCCATGATTAGGATCGCAGCCTCTCTGCGCCGGCGCCTGTGGCTGACATTTCAGCCTCGTGCCACTTTAGAGCAGTGTTGAAACCGCCCAGTGAAACAGAGCATCCTGTGGGATATTTAGTGATGCGCGTTACTCATGGAGACAGGCGGATGTCCGCGGGTTGACAGAGTTGCATTGGTGGCGCTGCTTGAGGTTGTAATGAAGTTGCTGCTGGTCTGTAACCAGGTCACTGAGCATACACCTGGTCTGCAGATTGACATTTGTAGTGTTGTTAAAATAGCATCTCCTGAAACCAGCGTCAGACTGCAAAACCACAACGCTTTAACACCATCGTTTTTTAATACATTTTTTTTTATTTGAAATATAAATTGTATTTTAGAAGGCTGAAATTACAAAACAAAAACAATTAAATTTTTTCAAGGTTAAATGAGCTTATTATTTAGTATTAGTTAACTTAAATTATTGTGTTTTTTAAATGATACAAATTCTTTTTTATGGAATTTTTGTCTTATTAAATATTTTGCGAGTGTCTTCTTTTATACCAGAGAGGAGACAGGAAATGAGGAGAGAAGAGGGATGAAGAATGAAATTCAACAAATGTCTCCATCTGGGCTCAAACTGGGAATGTTGTGATTACATGCTCAGCGTCTTGACCCCGAGGCAACAAGGACACTCACTCTGTATTCCTGCCTTTCTATCATTTTAACAGTTAACAGTGTAGAGCAAAAAGGAAACGTATACATCACATGCTTAACACGCCAAAATAAAAGCTTCTTTTTTTTTTAAATCCCATAAATGCTCAAGTAAATTAGCATCATTAAAAACCGGTCAAATCTTCAAACGCAGAGTAAAAAGAAACGGAGGGAAACTGAAATCAATATGTAAATGTGGATTTAATGTGTGCAAAACGACATCTCTGTACTAATTGTGTGTGTGTGTCCGTGCACTCTCTGTTGTCCATTTGCTCCACTGTTGGCGGGGTGATATAAGGATAACAGTACAGATGCCTTGCATGCTTGGATGTGTGTGATATGATATGATAGGTTCTGCTGCCGGCAGAGCTTCAGCGAATCATCTTCTTTTCTCCTATTCATCGCGGTTGCAGGAGAAGTGTGTGTGCGTGCCTGTTATTTGGGTCTGTGAGTGCGCGTGCATGCCTTTGGTGTGTGTGTGTGTGTGTGTGTGTGTGTGTGTGTGTTTCTGTGCATGCCCAGTGTCTTGCAGTGCTGGCGGGTGGAGGCACGCGTATGTCTGCACTCTGAAATTAGCCAGATATCCTATTGTCTGTGTTCTTTTAGCATTCATGCGTTGTGATTCACAACTCCAAGGGCCTCTTACACTAATGATGCTGCATTCAGCCAGGGATTCTTGCCGGAATTAAAACATGCTCCTCTTGTTACGAGGACAATGATGCTTCTGGGTTTGGGAGACCTTACAGAAAAAGGCGCAGAAACTAGATAATTTTTTTTTACCATCACAAGTGTGTTCTCGTCTCTGTTCTCGTCTCTGTTCTCGTCTCTGTTCTCGTCTCTGTTAACATGCTCACATCGGTGTTTGTCTTTCCACAGGAGGCTGCATAACGACGAGAAGGGCCACGGCTGCGAGTTCTGTGGCAAACATTTCCAGGACAGCATGCGGCTGAGAATGCACATGCTGTCTCACGCAGGTACTTTACTAACTCTCGTACTCATCTCCCAGTGTTCGGTGCTCATGAAGCCTCTTGATAGTGCGGCCTTTCAAATGCACCTGTTCATGCTAGAGCCCCCCCCCCCCTCCTCCCGCCAGTTAGTGCTGCTCCGAATACTTGGATCATGCCTTCTTCTTCTCCATGCTTAGGTCTATGTACCGCTCCCTCCCCTCTCCTCCCCTCTCCTCTCCTCCCCGTCTTTCTCTCTAGTCTCTCTCTCCGTTTGAATCGTTTCTGTGTTTTTTCGGAGACTGTGGCAGCTCGCCAGCTCTGCCCCTTCTGAGTGATGACATCATCAGCTGCCGGCAGGCCTGGGTGTTCTGCCAGTGTTCCGAAGCGTGTGTGATGGCTCGCTCGCAGATGTGTGTCCAGGAACACACTGTACCCAAATGCAGACTTAATCAGACCTGACTGCTCTCCCAGCTACTTTATCCAAAATAGAGAAAGAGGAGCAGAGGAGTGGTGGGGGTGGAGGGGTAGAGGAAGAGAGGGGGGGTGGATCAGGGACTAAAAATGAAACTAAAACAGAAACCTCAACTAGAATATGTGTATAGACAAGGCGAGGTCCCTTGTTCGGGAACGACATACTGCTGACAGATGAGAGAGAATCTGCCTCTTTAAACTTCACCTGAGTCGTCCCTTTGTGTTCCCCGTCTATACCCGCCGCACAACCCTAAACACACATATTGTCTCGCATTACTCACAGACCCCGACAACGCACTTTGATTTTCAATTCGCTGTGACATCCACAACAGCAGCACCTTTAACCCAATTTGAATTTTTTTGCGTAAAACTCTCCCCATCCCGACGTGTCAACCCATAATACAACACACTGGGAAAAAAGAGATATGGATCTCATTTCTTTGTCACTGTGTATTTCGGTATAGCAGCCTTAGATCCCGCTGGTTGCTAAGGAGCGAGTGCTCCACCGCTCTAATGGGCTGATTTGGTATTCAGCTCGATGCTGGCTCTTATTTTGGTATGCCAGACAAAGTGTTTTGATGGAGGACGATTGCAGCCGCGTCTGGAGACAGTTTGATGGTTTATGGATGAGAGCACACTCCGTGCCTTTGACTGCACAAGACAATGCACTATGTTCTCTTCTTCCCTTATCACACAATCTCACACAGTACAACACACCACACTGGACAGCGTCATACAACATCAGGATCTACAACACCGCCTCAGTGGTACCTACAGTGTTGCTCCCAACCAAGTTTTATTTTTGTGCAACCAAACACGGCGTCGCAAAAAAAAGAGTTAACAGTTTGTTTTCAGAAGCTGTTGTTTTTAGAAATGAACAAATTGGGTCTTTTTTTGTGATTGTGTGCAGCACTGGGAACAGTGGCACAGTGTCTGTGTGTCGAGGCATCATACGAGTTGAAAGAGGACCACATTTAGGCTGGAGCGCTCAGAGTTCCCAAAGCTTGTGGGTGTTTTAATGAGTCATTTTAACTTCATTTAAAGCCAGCTGAGCAGAAAATAGATCAGTGAATGAGCCCAGGGCCAGTATGGATCTGCAACCGATTTACATCTCTGTGAGAGCCAACCCACATCCAAACAGCTGTGTGTGAGTGTGTGTGTGTGTGTGTCTGTGTGTGAGTGTGTGTGTCTGTCTGTCTGTGTGTGTGCATGTGTGTGCAGGTGTGAGGTGAGTGTTGGACCGGGACTGAATGTCTCTGCGAGCTCTATGCATCCTCGTCCCTTCTATGTCTTCATCAGAATAGACAAGGGCATTCCAAAGGTGAACTGGGAACTGTAGTTACAGTGCATGCAATGGGATTTGGGGTGTTGACTCTGAAGTGTTTTTTTTTGATAAAGGGATGTGCCGCAGGCGGGAAGCGTCTGCTGTACAGAGAACACCCAGTCCTTCTGTGGCCTCTCAGGCAGACAGTCTGCTCACTGTTCACAGACTGATAACAGGGCACGGTAAAAAAAACTCTTCAGCTCGACTCTTTTCTGTCGAGAAGAAGGGCCGTTGCACCCTGTCTGGTGCTTTTGTTTGTCCTGAGTTGTGTTTTTATGGCGCTTCCCTCTCCTCCATTGTACTCTGCACGTTCGCTTCCTTGTGTTAACACCTGAAAAGCACAAGTGTGTGACAAGCAAGTCTCTCCGCCGACTTCTGAAATGAAGCGCCTTTGTTCCCCTCTTGTTGCGTTTTCCAGTGTTATCTTTCTGTGCCAAATGAACTGACTTTACTCTGCAATTACAAACGCATGTGTTTGTGTTGATGTCTGATTCGCATCTCATCCGTTTGATTCACAGCTCCTGCAGAGGCGCTGATGTGTGATCAGTGTGGAGCCACCTTCTCCTCAGAGGATGCTCTGGAAGCCCACAGGCAAACACACACAGGTACTTAACAAACGTGTGCATGCACTAACACTTCCGCTGAACACACACACACATACACAAATCATGTTTAACCTGGACAGCATGCACGGAGCTGGTGAATAAGCCTTCGCTTGTGATCGTGGGTTTAAACTTGCTTGTCATGCTCGCTGGGTTAAACTGTTCCTGTCATGATGCTCCATAATTTATCAACAGGGAGGTGGGAGGCACTCTCACATATCACCCACTAATATCTCTTGGCATCCGGACCCTCTGCATTCCACTTGGCCACAGCCAAAGCATTACAGCACCAGTGTTACCATTTCACAGACATGCTATCCTCACCTGCTGCTGAGTTATTTACCTTGCTCCGACACACTCAACAAGATGAGCGCCCTTTGTCTCTTCCAGTTTCCCTCAAACGAACTAAATCTTTCTGCTCCAGTGAGCACCTGCCATTAACAGTTGGCACTAAGATGAGTCAAAATGTTTTTTTTTCTTAAAGTTTGTGTTTTTCTGGCTGAGCGGCAGCACAAACCTGGATGATGGTGACTGGTGCTCTGCAGTCTGGGCTCTTACAGTTTGGAACAACCTGCTCGAGGAGCTGAAGTCATTTTCATCTACCAAAATCAATTCTGCAAACAAAGAAACCGAGGAGAGCTTTAACTTTATAACTCTGAAGTTAGAAAGTGTTCGATTGTCAGAAAAAATACATAAAGTCATATAGATTTAATAATAGAAAAGGGAGAAATGTGTGTTACCAATGAAGGCTTAAAATCAAAAGCCAGCCAAATATTTAGATTATTAATGGTAATAAGAGTATAGCCATAATCTGATTTAGGATTGTTATAACATTTAGAACCGCTAAATAATTTCTGATTAAATATAAAAATGATGGTTTATAAATAAGTCGACCAATTTAAATTTAGGACAATAACATACTTAAAGCAGTAATAATCCATTCAAACAAATAAAAATAAGCAGGATTTTGTTGGAATGTTTTCTTTGCTAACACGGCGCTCTGTTTATTTTCAGCTCTATGATAAATTAAAGAAGGAACAACCCATGAATAGTTTGACACCTTCTGAAAGAAAGCTTCAGAAACCAGACTTAACATTTTTTAGGATTTCATAAATATATTTTTATTTGGGGCTTAACGCCCGTTGATGTAACTTAAATAATTAGTTGATTTATTGATTAGTAAATAGAAAATGAATTATATTTCGGTAATTTTAACTGAGCATAGTGTTCTACTTTCAGAAATCCCAACATTGGCTGGATTCTTTGTTTTTAGTTTTGGTTGTAACAGATTAAGAGACTAAATCTTTGGACTGCTGGGGGAACAAACCAACATGGGCTCTATGAAGGTTTGATTTCTCAGTATTTTTTTGACATTTTACAGACCAAATAATAAATGGAGAAAATAATAGGCCTATTAAATCAATAACAAAAACAATGGGTTAGTTGCAATCTTATCTCAAAGTGGACCAAAACCCAATGACCCAGTTTTTCCACTGAATAAATGTTAAATAAAAATATCAACCGACATGATCAGCGAGTTTAAAAACGCAGCCACAGCCCGGAAAGCTCTACAGTGCAACAGTTTAATACTGGAACTAACAGCACTGATGACTCCACTCATTGATAAAACCGTTATTGACAACCTATAAAGCCTTTCGTACTGTAAGCATGCCTCCTGCAGTGAGTATTAAACCATTAGCTTGTAGCGACAGACTTTGCACCGCGTGTTGACACGTACATCTAACTGTGAAAAACAGTGGTATTGTTGTCAGGCGGTGCATATGCCCGACAGTGTCTGAATCCACACCTTTTCTGCGACTGTCAGTAGAAAGGTGATAACCCTCTCAGGAGCACTGGCATGTAACTGTAACTCCAGGTGGCACACACAGTATGAATTCTTAATGGAAATGGACATGGAGGGGTGTTAGCGATGCCCAGAAGTTTCTACCCTTATCTGCCCAACTTGTAAACACCCAGAGCTCGGTTTCAGATTGGCACTGAATCCGGAGCAGGGTCCAGGAGGGCATTACTCCCTCATTTTGTCATGATCTCAGCTCGGCCTGCTGTGACGCGTGACCCTTTTCACTGACTCTCACGGCCGATGACATGAGCAATAGGTAATTTAATCAGCTGTGTTGATGTGGTGTGACTGGGATTATGACATTGCTCCTACTCCAATTTAATAAGCATCACCTGGATTTTATTTATCCCAAACACACACACACACGTGATCTTCCAGTGTTCTGCTTAGTGCCAGTGGTGCAGCCGTGGCTTTAATTTGCCATGTGGCATAACCAGTGAGCCAAATGAGTTTCCTCTTAGCCGATTAACACTTGTCAGACCTCAGCAGCTGCAGCACTGCTGTCCACCTCCTCTAGAGGGGAGATAATACCACTTCTGGGAGACCTTACTCTGATACTCTGAAGCAATTTGGCAACACTGGCTGCAAGAGTAGTTTACAGTGAAAGTGTATTTAGCCGTTTTGATATGTCAAAGGTGAATGGCCGTGGGTAGCCGAAGTCAGAGATCAAAGTGAGAGGTGGGGGTGGACCGTGAGACGGGAGGGGGACGGGGGGGCAGGAGGGGGTATGTGAGGACTTCCTGAGGGCAGGAGGATTGCTGCTGGTGTTGGATGCCAGGACTGAGAGGAAAACAACATCATGTGCTGCAGTTTACTCCTCACCACAGCACTGTCATAGTCTCCTCTGACCTACTTGTCAGAGCCCAAAATAAAAGAATGGATCTGTCTCTGAATTGCTCTCACAACAAAGGGGTTTGTTTCATCAGAGCAAGTTAAGGCTCTGGGGCAACGAGCTTTCAAATGCTGGAAAACCCAGGACTGTAGCTTATCTACAGCAAGCACAGAGACGAGCTATATATCCTTCAACCCGCACTGGCTGACCATTTTGCCACCTTGCTTACAGGGCTCCTGTGGCCTTTGCCTTGAAGAAGCTGCCTTTGTGTACTCCCAGCAGCTGCACCGTTTCCACCCATTACGAGCTGCCTCATCAAGTGAATATTATTACCGTCTGTCCAAGCCCTAATTAAACAGTCCAGTCCTGTAGTCCATTCAGATACATGCTTTATAATACAGCCCTCTTAACGCAGACCTTTTAGCTTGCCTAATTGAGTGCCCGTCATCATATTGCACCCTCGCGGTAATACCCAGCTGTAATTCGTACGAACCTTTAACTGGAATGAACTGTGCTCCGTGTGGCCAGTGTTTATTTGCGCCGGCTGTCATGATACACAAAGCCCTGGGATGCCCTGTTCTTTCATGCAAAGAGTGATACAGTAGGTAGAGAAAAAACATACACATTCTAGGAATCGAGGCGAATGAAACAGTGCGTGACCTCAATGAGCGGGTCCATGGAGTGGTGGTTAAACACGAGCAACGTATCTCTTGTTGCATTAATTATTGAGTCGGTTGTTTTTCACTCGGGTAGATTAGCAGCCTGCTCATGAGAGCCCGGGGTTGTTTAAGGTACTGTAGTATTTGTGTATGTGCTTCCCGAGCCGCATCTATGGGGAGCTGTCTGCGTGAACACACTAGTGTGAACGTACAGGGTCATGTGAGGTCTAGCACATAATGTAGCCTGCATGACTGTGTATGTTTAACTGATATCAGTGAGCCAGCAGACAGTGAGCACACTGTGTATATGCACTGTGCACGGCCTCAGGAAATCCTCTGTAGTGTCTGCAAATTGTATATTCAACCAGATCGACATGATCGTCCATAATGTGATATAGTAATTTGTGAGAAATTCCTTGTTCTTTTTATAGCAGCAGGGGATGTCCCCCCCCCCCCACACACACACACTATTTACCGGAATAAGTACCTCAACAGATCAGATTTCTGAAGGTGTTGATAAAATGTAGGCACACAATTTGCATAATAATCGTAATTACTAAATGTTTGGGATTCTTTAGAGTTAAGTATATTTAAAGGAGAATTGTTCACAAATCAATCAGTGTAGCTGGTGGCCAGTGGACACCCAAGTTAAGATTAACACAGGGGAAATTATACAGATTTGCCGGCGTCACTGAATACAATCTCTTGTTCAATTTGCAGTGGGGTTTACTCCCAGATTCTCAGGGTGGGAAAACTTTTGTTTGAGGCTTGAAAAGAAACAGGCTGCGCTTATTTGTGAATGAAGGGATTAGCTTGAACACTTCACCCCAACAAGGACCATGATCCTATCTGGTTGCCTAGACACATGGTTTTGTTTCTTAGGCAGCGTGAGAGCCTGGCCGGCTCCCACCTCAGTTGGATTGAGTAAGTGGCAGATGCATGAAGGCAGACCATGTTAAATCACATGAGCATACACATCCTCTTGTGCAGATATGCCGAAATAGCATAAAAACATCAAACTGTCCTGAACTACAAACCTAATTGTGCACTGGACAATCAGCAGTAAATGTTTATGTTTTCTGCCTCATAGCAGAATTGCTTGAAAGTAAATCATTATTCCCACTGTTAAGGCTCCCTCCCACTAAACACAATGCTCAGTCAACTCTCAAGCCTTTGACGAATACCATTGATTACATGGTATTTACCCCATTGAGGGCCAAGGGTCAGGGGGTCATCCTGTGCCTTAAAACTAAAATCCCAGGCCCATTGTCTGGTTGAGGGTGAGAAAGCAGGGGGCAATGACAACCAACTTTAGGGCTTATTCTCTCATAAAGAAGCTCCTCTGCACTTATTACCAAAGCTTACTGGAAAACTCCACAACTGCAAATCCCTTTCGTTTGAAAAGTTAACAGAGCACAGCGAGGCGAAATGCCACCACCAGTAACACATAAACACTTCCGCGCCTCCGAAGGTTGTTGTTTACACTTCAAGATATTATTTGTTATTTTTATTTTCAGCATCAGTTGCGAAAGGAAGAAATCTAAAACGACCGAGAAGCTGTCGTCGCTGCGTGTCAACCTGAGATCAAGAGTGAGATTCTTGCGACAGAATATTTGTCATATCTCTTTTCTCAAGTTTCAGTATTGTTGGTGACAGAGGGATCAGGATATACATCTGTGAGCGTCTGCGAGTGTCTCAGGGAGTAACGGTTCACCTCCTCAAACAAACGGGATTGTTAAACTTTTACAGCAGCCAGAACAAAGTATGCTGGCTGCACAGAAACAGCCATTTACAATATATGATCGTTAATAATGAGAGTGGAGAGAGGATAATTAAAGGAGCTTTGAAGTAACAACAAGGTGGATAATGTGTTATTCAGCTGGTTGAGGGCTCTGCTCTGCTTCGCCTGCAGCTACACTAACCTGGACACATTGGAACAGAAAGCACTCCCCCTGCTGGCCGCAGCTAATATTACCAGAGGATCTAGTTAAAGTGAATCAAGGATGAACATCACTGGTCATGCACAGACTGCTTTTTTGTTCCTCTTTAATGTCTTTAGCCATTTTTAGATAGATCATTATCCAGACTGCAGTGTTGCACTATGCAGAATGAACTGGCTTCAGTTAGGTATGACTCAGGCATAAAGTGTAGCTAGTTAGACAGTGAAAGGATTTCCTGTATGGTCAGCGGATGAGGGGAGTGGGGAGGGTGCAGAGGCGTTGGGAATGGAGTTGTCTTTTGTTTTCAACTAAAATATTGTGATACGTGGGTGAGAAAAGGCCGTGGTCATTAGGCGACAGCATAAAGACAGGGATTGTGGGAGTTGCGAGAGTAGCCTATGACTAATGGGCTTGGTCAATGAGGGCCTGAACCTTATTGTGTAACCTTTGTGCAAAAGTCCACAGGATAAAGCCGCGGAACAGGTGCAGTTCACTCCAGCGGATCACCTCCCTGCAGGATTGTTAAGATCGGGGAATGTCTTTCATCCTGTCCTCTTTCTGTCAATGATTACGAATGATCAGTTCCATTAGAGCCATTTTGGGGGGAAAGTTTCAAAACTAGATTGGAAAAGAAGCACTATAATTTTCTAAGAGGAGGCTTTGTGCATCTCTGCCAGAATGTACTTATCTGTGAAATGTTAAGTCTAATACAGCGCCTTTGTTTGAGCGAATAGCGATACGTGGATTAGTAAACACACAATGAATGTTTCTGATTTAGTCCTGAAATGTGAATTTGCTTGATTTGTTTCTTTTTCTTTTCTACTTTGAACAGGCTTGTCTGTTAACTTGATTGAACCTAAACCAAGTGTCTTCCCTCTTAGTATGAGTGTGCTGTATCCCTTTCCCTGCGTTAATTCCAATTTAATTGCCAGTTGCCTCAAGGCACTTCAATAACAGTAACAAATGATTTGATTTAGTGGACCTCATCAGACTGCATTTTAAATGCGACACAGCAACCCCACTTGAATTCCAATGAAGTGCTGGCACAGTCCTCTGTTTACTAATGATCCTCCGCTGGAGATGTCTGATTGAATCCGAGTCAGGAGCAATGGGACCTGCTAGCATTGTAAATGATCTGCAACCTGAGCAGACAGAGAAATAAGGACCTCATAATCTCACATTAAAGCCTCACTCTTCGGGACATGCGCATTATGTCCAAAATGCAGCTGATTAACCAGTCTTACCTCCCGTATGCGTTTGCAATTCGGGCAAATACACACACACACACCGTCAACACTTGATCTGCAGGCTGTGTATGCAGGCACTCAAATCCATTCTGGCATTCACAGCCTGTAGATCAAGTGTTGACTGTATGACAGCCAATGGATCTTCTTCACACAGCCATTTTGACTTAAACTACCCCACCAGCGACTCCCTATCTGTATTCCTCTCCACACTCTGTGCAACAGGAAAGCAGCCCCAAAGAGATGCCAGGTCACACACAGGATTAAACTGGATTGTGTTTTTTCCTGCAGTCCTGCCTTTAATGGCTTGATATCACTACTTAACATTCTGCACAGAGCACATGGTGTAGGCATCATTTAGGGTGGAGCTACTATCAGCCGCTCTTTGAGCACAGAGACAGAGGACTTCACAGACTGGAGCTGACTCCTGATGGGGAATGAAGAGAATAATTACACATCTAACACACCAGGAAGGAGCCATTGATTGTGTGATTGGCATGCTGTGCATTGTGTGGGAAATTCTTAAAGAAAACAATGACTTTCATGGTTTAAAATAGAATGCATAAAGACTCACAGTTGAAAGTGCCTGTGGGCTTTTAGGAGAGTTGGTTTAGGTAGAGGCACTCGCTCTTTGAAAGAAGCTTTTCCCTCAGAGGACTCACACAAAGTTGAAGTGACCCAGTTTCCCCACTTAAGGCCCTGTCTGTGTATGGTACTGAAATAACTGTGCGTCTGTGTCTTGTGCGTTCTCCAGGGACTGACATGGCAGTGTTCTGTCTGCTGTGTGCAAAGCGCTTCCAGACCCAGAAGGCCCTGCAGCAGCACATGGAGGTCCATGCAGGCATGCACAGCTACATCTGTAGCCACTGTGAGCGCCCCTTCCCCAGCCACACCACCCTCAAAAGACACTTGCGATCACACACGGGTAAGACACCGATTATTTGCATCACAATCGCCGTCTGTAGCGCTATCTCCTGTCACAAAACATAAACATTCGATGTGAAACGCATGCACACGTCGAGAGAGAAAGAGAAAGACGGAGGTATTTATTTTTGTATTTGGGTTGATTTCCTTAGGTTGTTGGCTTTGAGGTTTTACTCAATTTGCATGCATCCTCTCCCACCCTCCTTTTTCCTTCTCTATAAGATGACTCACCTCTCTGATGACAGCACTGTACCGTTATGGCCGGTGCATATTTTGGGCAATTTCATCCTGTTTATATTTTGGGTTCTTAGACAGCCTTTGGGCTTCTGCAATTCACGGCTGTCAGTTCTAGTGTGGTTCACCCGAAATGATAGAGGAAACCCAAATAAATATTGAAGGAAAAGCAAATGGAAATGACTCGTGTGTGTGTTCTACCGAGGGTGAGTCTTCGTGCCGCAGGAGACAGAGAGATATTTACTGAAAAGATGTCCCCCTTTCTTCTTTTACCTTAAATAACACTCCCAGCTGTCAGGATGGCTTGATGTCTAGACAGGAGAAATACATAATTGATGTGAAGAGACAGAAGTGAAGGGAGTTTTGGCCATGGCAGCGTATCTTGTTTGTATGCCATTCTGCTTGGAAGTAACATTTTGTAAATGTCATCTGCTCCATAGTGGGGTGGGGGATTGGGGAGATTCGGCCTGTAATGAGGAGAGCAATGTATCCTCTGACTTGGCTGTTGCTGTGGACACTGAGATAATGAGGCACATAGGTCATTGGAGATGAGTCAAACCCTCAGCCTAGGAGAGAAATAGATTAACTACAGTATAGAGAACAGAGCAGCCCAAGCCCGGGGGGCTTTTATTAGCTATTAGCAGACAGCCAAGAGGAGTGTCCTTGTGTCATAACATTAGCAACGTCTGAAAGCACTTTATTTCCCTTCTTGATATGCGTGTGCACAAATGGCCGTGTGACTATTTGACCTATGCAGCTACATATGCGCCATACCATGTCGTGCCGCCATAGTGTCAGCCTTTAATGCTTGTCAAGATAATGGGCTGAGCTGGTGTCGTGGTCGCTGTTGTGACACAACTGTGTTTTCAGGCGATCACCCGTTTGAGTGTGAATTCTGCGGGAGCTGTTTCAGAGACGATGGCACGCTGAGGGGCCACAAACGCATCCACACAGGAGAGAAGCCTTACGAGTGCAACGGCTGCGGGAAGAGGTTCAGCCTCAAACACCAGCTGGAGACACACTACCGTGTACATACAGGTACGAAACACACTCATACATAAAGGAGAGCAGGGTCTGCGCTGTACTGGTGCTGCTATCGGGTTGATTTTCTTAGTAGTTTAATTATTTGAATTAAAAGGATGTGAAACATATGGAATATTCCTAATCACACTAAATCAATTACCAGATGAATCCTGTGAAAAGACAAATAATCAATTGATCCTAATAACAAATATTGTCTTTACAGCCAAAGCCTGACATCTCAGTCCTCTGAGCCCCAGAACTCATTGTAATACAAAACACATCAAAGAGCTGCACTGTTGCACTGGGTTACATGTTTCATCATTAATATGAACACAGCCAATGTAGTTTATTTTGACTCAATACCACAGACACTGTCTGTCCTGCTGCTGTCAACTAAATGTGTTTTAATATGCAGATGAAAACTGTCCCTACACCTGAACCTGTTTGAGGAAGAATTACAATCATTTAGGAAAATAATTGAGTCTTTTTACAAAATAAATATGTCCAGTTTCAAAAGGAATAAATTGACTATTTCCATTACGAAAGATAACATATATTTTTACAGATAAAATCTCCAACAAGATGTTTACTTTTTGAGTTTTAAAAATAGAAAATGTTTCTGACCCTGAGGTTAGACAGCGAATTCTAATGGATTATCTGCATTTAAAGCTTTTTGAATTGAGAAGAAAGTGACTGTTACAGAGAACTGCTATTAATCAATTAAATAATATAATTTAAATGTGCCAGTAGGTAAATTTACCTTCAGATTATTTTACTTATTTACTTTACTGTCCTTAGGTCGAAGATAAACTGAGTTTGCGGTGGATGACACTGACTGATTAATACCTAATGTCAAAGTAAACGCAACTGATATAGGTCTAATCAGCTAACACACACACACACACACACACACAAACAAACACACACAAACACACACCCCAGTGTACGAGTGGGCTGAAATAGAGGTGATTAGTGTTTCACCTGACAGGCCTCTGGCTCTATGTGTAAGGTTAATGATTTATTGCTGAATTTCTCAGGTGAGAAGCCATTCGAGTGTAAGCTGTGTCACCAGCGGTCCAGAGACTACTCTGCTATGATCAAGCACCTGCGCACACACAACGGCGCGTCTCCGTACCAGTGCACCATCTGCCAGGACTTCTGCCCGAGCCTGGCCTCCATGCAGAAGCACATGAAGGGCCACAAACCCGAGGACGTGCCGGCAGACTGGAGGATAGAAAAGACTTACCTGTATGTCTGTTATGTCTGAGCAGGACTTGGACCCCTCCATGCACAGTGTGACACACACTCACAGGCGCACACACACACACACAGGCACACACAGTTGGGAGAAAACCTTAAAAACTTCAATGTTGCTGATTTTTAAAGCTGTGAAAGCTAAAAATGTGTCTTTATTGGCTTAAAAAGATCTGACTCTTTTTTTGGCTAAACTGAAAAATGCATTGTGGGAAGATGGCACAGTGGGAGATAAACGATTTTTACCTGATAAGGATTCATGAATGAAAATTGGTCCAAACACTAGGGCTCCCAATAATAATCTGTTTCCTCAGCAATTTGATTATTGTTACAGAGAAACAAGGAAACTGAAAAATGTTAACTGATAATCAAAAAAGTTAGTCCAAAGAGACTCAGTTTACCCAAATTATCATATTTTCAGAAGGAGGAAATCTTTGGTCTCTTCCCCCCCCAAAAAAAAAACTAGAAAAAGGAGCCGTTTGAGAATTGACAGTTTCCTGAAGACTTCACTCATACAGACACACACATTTCTCTCTCTCTCACATATAATAAACAACTATCTCTAATGGATCCACTGTGGTTAAAATCAATGCCACAATGGCTGTGACAGCTGACTCGTCTGTAGCAGGAGCTTTTGGATTGATTGCCGAACCGTCAAGCAGACACGAGTCATCTTCTATGATTGTGCAGTAGATGTTGAAAATAATTCCACAAAGGCTTGATTGGCTGAACTTAGCGACACTTTCCCTCCTAATTTCCTGTGACTACTCTGTTGTTTTTTTTGTCTTATTTTCTGCTGTTGGACTTTTATTTTGGAGTTGTTTATTTTTTTTGCATGTTTTACTTGAATGGCTGCCACGTTTTGACCTCATAAGCTTGATCTCTTTAATTGCCTTGTCTTTCTTGCAGTGGGTGTTATTGTTCCGAGGTAACCGGCTCACAGTGCGAGTTTCTCTTGCAATGTAATAGGTTTTGCTATTTATATGTTGTTTATCTGTTACCAAATATGTGCTGGTTTTCATCACGCAGTCGGCGTCTCTTGGGATGACATCTAGTAGAGCGAGCTCTACCTCTCCTCACTTTTCACCATTTGTTTTAAACCTACTGCAAATTATTCTCCCAATCTTAAGTTTGAATTTTTCTAACAAATAAAATCATATTTTAAATGGTCAAACAATGTGTAAAAAAATGCGAAGAGCCTCAACGCGGCTTTTATGTGTAGTTTTTTAATCGGTAATGATATATAGATGTCTTATAAAACCACAGATTCTGAATTTTCTTGAAGAAAAGATTAAAAGAAGTAGTTTTTTTTTACAAAACATGAAAAGAAAATTCTGACATTGAATCACTATGAGCAGGTTATTGTCAGTCGTAGTGTAGCTGTAATGTACAACTGTCATGGTATGTTATCCCCTTATGTGAGCCTAGTACAGGCCTTATAGAATTAAACATGTTGTATTTTTGTATTACAGTAATTTGCTATTTGTTTACATTTGGTATGATTTGAGAAAACATCTTAAAGTGTGTGTTTTATAAGTCTCTGATTTGATTAAGATCCCTCCCTTGTGCCTCTTTTATAAGTAGAGCATCAATGTGCTTGAGTACATGGGTCTGTGCTGTTGGTAGTTGTTTCTGGGTGTTTGTTTATTGTTACTTAACTAAAGATAGACTGCCATGTAGATCCACTTTGTCTGAACATTGCAACTGGAAGCAACATAGTGTGATAGTGGCCGATACTCTGATGCAAGTTCCAAGCAATTTTGATGTAAACGTACACGCTTGTCTCAAATCGTTTCCTTCAAAGTGAAAATGGACTGAGATATTTGGATGAAAAAAAGTGTGTATAGCAAATCTTGGCATCATGTGGGCATTACCGATGCCTTCTTAAGTAGCCACCAACACTCAGTGCCATGAAAACACACATTCACTGTATCTACTCTACATGAACATGCACTATAAATGGATTTCTTCGGTGGACCAAAAGAAATAGAGCACTTTTGTTTGAAAATTGTTTTTTCTTTGATCTTTCTATGTTGTGATAATGCAGATGTCCTTTTATTTGATGTGTCCTAGAAGGATGTGATTAGCATTGTTTAGATTATGTCAATGTCTGTCTACCTCAGGGCCAGATCAAAGCTCGACCTGGTATCCAATCAGGGTTGTTCTTCTTGCCATGTGTGCAGTAAAATCCCTCTCCATTACAGCTTTGTAACACAGTGTGTGAAAGTGTTTTCTCAGTGTGGATTCAGGCACAAACTCTGTATGCGTCAGTGTTCAGTGGTATGGTATAAAAAAAATTAAAATAAAACAATTTACTATTTTATGCATCCTGTCTCATTTGCCTTGAGTTTCATCTGATGAGCCCTACAGCCTCTTATAACTCAGCCCTTCATCCACACACATCTTAACCCCTTTTTAACTACGAGCTACTTAACGCCGTTTATTACAATAAAGTGGACACTGTTAGGATGATTTTTTAATGCAACTTTACTTTCAATGTTTAAAGGACGGATGACACTTCCTCCCACTATTTAGAAGCTGGAATATACAGTATATACAAACACTGCCATCTTGTGACAATGGTGTCATTTGAACCCAGAGTCTGCCCAGAAAAAAACAATAAAAGAATATCATTAGTCATGTTATTCTCATCAACATCACTAAAACAAAAGTCCAATATATGTCTCAATATAATTAATGCCTATGCTTTGTGTAAGCACAGTGAGGAGATATAACACATACTTGCTCAATGTCAAACTTAAAAAATGTGTTGTCATTCTCTGTCCGTTTAGCGTTTAAACCACAACCTTCAATCAGGAGCAAAACTTTGTTTAACCTGAAAATAAATAATAATGTGACATTTATCAGGGGGATAATCGGTATCAACTGATGAGCATTTGTATCTTGATATCATTTTTGGCCATAATATCAATAAGCAATAATTACCTTTGGATAGATAGATAGATAGATAGATAGATAGATAGATGGATACCCTATTAATCCCGTGGGAAATTCAGAGCCATCATGTCGTCTTTCTTTATATTAAAGTCAATGGTTTAAACCATTTATACATTATTATCAAATTGTATCACCTTTAGTCAATTATTCTAACAATAACCAATTATTTTTTCAATGTATTTCAACCATTTTTACACATTACTTTCTAAAAGCCTTTAATTCATTACCGTTAGATGACGGCTCAGGCTGCCCTGCTGGCAGGCTAACGAGTTTTTTCAAATGAATTAAGCATCAATGTTTCAACATGCAGAAGAGAAACTTCACTAATGAACCCAGGGCTCTTGTATCCCTCGGGGAATCAGTGCTGCACGTTGTAGCTCCTCTCTCCACAGCCTCTGAGGCCTGAATTCAACCTCAACATTTCACTTTTACAGCTCTGCAGCGGCTCTGCCCATCATCTGGACAAAGCCAATGCCACTGATCCCTCTTAACGGTTTATTGGCTCCTGCCACAAACATTCACAATCTCAAGCTGTTTATAGAGTTTCTGTGTCATCTGGGCTTCTTGCAAACAGCTGGAGTCACTCCAGGCTCAGCGGTGACCCCTGATGGCACTCAGCCAGAGCCACAGCTGGCCTGGGTTTAATTCCAGATGTGAAAGGAGCTAAGAAACGGTATCTCAGGTCCGCTCCTGCTCCCAGCACAGTGACAGGGAGACCTCTTAATTTCAAGTACTGCCAGCATTTACTGTACATTTCGTTTTATGATATTTCGTTTTTTAAGTTCAGCCAATACCTTTGGGATTTAGCAGGTTAATGTGATTCTTTTCTAACCTCTTCATTTGCCCATAAAGAAATAGCTGAGTATGCTGTGATTGTTTAATTGTGTATTCTGCTTTCTAGCTGTAAGACTTCAACCCCCTCAGCTAAATTCCAGCCTGCAGTGTTTACAGTCTGTCTTTACAATAATTACGCACCCTTGTTTTCTAATGCTTCAAATTCAGCTCACTCCGTCGCACCACAGGGACAATTTACGCTTCATTCCAGGTACAATATGCGACTCTGCTCACGTCTTCCCACTAAACTTATGTCCAACAGCGTAAACATTGTAAATGTATGTGTGAATGCAGTTAGACAACAAATCTTTAACTCTGCTGATGCCCAGAAGGAGATTCTGTAGAATCTCGGGTCACCCCACCAGCCTTGAACGCTCTTGTATTTACACCAGCAGAACATGAAACTGCGGTTTTCAGCCTCAGGGCTTAGGAAGCCCAAGGGTCATCTGACGGTGACAAACAGGAAAACAAACATCACATTTTCTTGATTTAAAGTTACTCAAACTGCTTTTCTGGTGCAATATTAAATCATTTGTGTCGCTAAAAACATCTTAAACCGGGGAAGAAACTCAATCTTTGCTTTAAGAGCTAACACTTTACAGAAGTAGATTTCAATTTAAAATCCTAAACATAAATGGATGGGAATCACTGAAATAAGCAGTAGGTGGTGGGGGGTGGCGTTTTCATGCGATTGCCAATGAGAGAACTTTCAAGATAACAGCATATAAAAAAGTTTTAATGCCACAAGAACTCAGAGGTTCAGAAATGAGAAGAGAGTTGGCAAATGGGGATAAATAAATTCTGCTATTTCAGGAGAGAAAACCCTGTTTGATTTCCTTTAAAAAAAAAGCTCAATAAAACAAGTATTAATTCCCTTGTGCTAAAATGCATTGTCAAATTAATAACATCACACGACCATTTGATTTTCATTTATTCATTTTGTAAATTCGAAATGATAAAATCTCTTTTATTGTCCAATTACATGCCGTGTATTATTTGATTTATTGTTCATTGCTCAATTTATTATGACTGTTTGAAATAATTTCAGGGGGCATTATAATCTGAGAGTTTAATGGTCGAGCCACTGTCGTGTGTTGACCACTGAAGTAATAACTAGAGTCAACAGCGAACATAATCCAACCAAATATGATGTTGTAAAAAAAATTGTAAAGAAATGTAAATAGCTTTGAAGCTCATATGTGATGTTTAGCCTGCAAAAAAAAAAAGACCACCTCTGTAACCCCTCCACCTCCAGTCTAACCTCTGCCTTCAGTCCAACGCCACACTCAGTGGAGGAGCAGATTGAGTGGGAGCCGGCGTTAATGTAATCTCCTCTGTTTAATTAGAGCGTGCGTGGTGGGCAGCTAAAGCAAACCACATTACCCACCATCTGGTGGGCAGCAGCTCTGCTCTTACCCACCCTCACTATCATTAGCCTGTACAAGACAAGACACAAACACATACATGACAGCTATTTATTCATCCTGCCACTTCCAATACAGACACCACTGCATACCAGTTAGAGACCGTGACAAGGCCGCTCTCTCGTTCGGGCCCGTCACAAATCACATTGTCCTGTAATTACAATATGCCGCACAACAACACATCACATTTAAACAGTTGTCAGAAACTACAATAGACACACACTGTCCAGCACAGTAACTGGTTTTGTCAGATAATTCATCTCCTCTTTTTATCAAGTGTGACCCCACGTCCCGCAGGAGAGTTCATTCAAAATACTGAACTCTGTACCAGCAATAAATCACCATACATTTTATATTGCAAACTCTAGGATGAACCTGACACTTCTGTATATTTACACCGAAATTCATCCAGAATTCACTGAGCTGTCACAAAAAACACTAAACTGACATATTCAAATAGACCAGAAGAGGGCAGTATGCTACCACAGCTGACATGCAGATCAGATTGTGTGAGTGTCTGGAGCTCAGAGGATTTACTGCTCCATGGAAGGCAGAGCTCACTGGCAGCCAGCAGAGCAACACAATTATTGAATCACACAGAGAGAACCTGGCAGGCTGTGTGTGTGTGTGTGTGTGTGTAGATACAGATCAGTGGGCTCTGTGCTGAATCACGACCTGGAGCTTTAGAGGGTTTGTTTAACTTCTTGAGCAGACGATTGGGTCACGACACTGAAAACACTCGAACAACAACCCCCTTCCTGCTTGGAGAAAGTTAAAGGTCCAATCAGACCATACCTTTTACAAAACGCAAGAGGTTAAAAATAATAATCTCACCCACAGTCTTGTTTATAGGACTTCTTTTCTTTTTATTGCCCTCTCAGATGTATGTGGTACAGTTATTGATTCTGACCCTTTGACTGCTCCATATTGGGTCGGGCCAACCAAACAGTTGTTGAGGCTTTTTTCCGCAGTGCTGGCTCGATAACAGATTCTCCTCACATGGAAAAATCTCCGTTATCAACATCTCATAAATGCCGGCTGGACGAAGTAATGACACACCTCAAACAGCTAAGTTATTACCACCCGAAGCTGGGCCAGAAAAAGTTTTCATAAAACCTGTCGTATCTCCAAAGTGGAACAAATTCAATTTTTTACTGTGCAACACAACAAATCCCCCCCTATGTGTGACAGTGGATCTGTGAGGATGGTTGGTTTGCTGGTGAACAGCTTACAAGTGCAATCGCAAACAAACCTTTAAGCAATAGATCTTACAATATTAGATATTTAAATACAGCACCTGTATTGTATTTATACTGTGTTAAAAACTAGCCTCCAGCTTTGTTTAGAAAAGATTTCCAACCAGGATGTTTAGAGATATTTCTGTACTGGACCAAAATAGCTTCAAAACTTGGCTCCTTCTTACTATTACAAGTCACAAACCCAAATAAGCAGCTGAAACAGGATGACTGCAGAGGAAACCATTAATAATGAATTCTTGGTAAAAATGTTGAGGTACAAGCACAATGAGTAGAAGTCATATGAATTCAAACCACACAACCTTAACAAGTATGTGCACAGGCTGTATTTAACAGTGTTGAATTAATGGTTTGATATTTAGCATAATTATTAGCTCATTTGCTTTCTTGCAGAGATTTTGAAGAAAAACTGTTGTGTATGTGCCAGGAGACGGTTAGCTTAGCTCAGCATAAAGACTGGTAGCTTGATACAGGCTTGGGAAATAAAACAATATCAATAATCAGTGCAATAAAGTTTTCCTCAACAGCAAGTTTTAAAAGAGTTAAAAACCACAATGAATAAATTTGTCTTTAAATATTTAAATATCGATATCGATTGATAAGAACATTTTTGTCTTGATAAAACGTTTGTCCTTCTCACTCAGCCCTTGCCTGCAATAACCAAAAGGTCAAATTATTAGCTAACTACCAAAAATGTCCTGCAAAATTAAAGCTTAGACTCAGTCTTGATGTTTCTAAGCTAAGCTAACTGGCTGCTACCTTGAGTTCTTATCGTCAATCAATCAATCCATCAATTCCTTCTTTAATTCCTTAATACCAGCCTAGAGGAACCCATATGAAACATGGTGGTGTTCAGGAAGGGGTCCTTGAACTCATCTAACCGCGTGCTGTGGAGTTTACGAGACAAAAATCATCCACCTCTGCATTTCATTGTGTGTTTGCTCTGCCTACATCTGTGGGCTCTCCAAACTTTAATGGCCACCTCTGCAGAGAGTTCAAGGCCGACAGCTTCAATAACACAACTCTGATGATAACCTAAAACATCAATAAATCCGTTTTTAAATGCCTCTGTGCAGGGTGGGACTCCGACAAAGAGCTGTGCAGACAAATGCTGGACAAACGGTAAAAAGAAGCCTCCCTCTCATGTGTTGTTCAGGGTTTGGACAGAGTGCCACATGTACTAATGGCCCAGATAAGAGTGGAGCGGATCAAATCTCCCGACACCAACCAGGGAAAACGTTTCCCCCTCAGAGCAGACAGAGACAGATACAGCTCCAAACTGAGCTGCAGCCTCTTCACAGTGGAGCCTCAGACTGTGCTACATGAATAAATGAATGAAAGTAGTCCACACCAGGAAGTCTGGGAGAACCCGACACCCCCCCCGATGCGCTCGCAAAGGGGGATTGACACATGAATCTCAATTTCAAATCAAAGACATGAATATAAGCCAAAATGTGGCAGTTACTCGTTGAATATATATTTACTTTAGTGATATTGATATAGGTTTAGTGGCCAGGACAGATTTTGTGGTTGTTTCTCATAATATTAACGGATATGTTAGACAGTCTATCACACATTCACAATATCATTTTAATCAATATAACAAATGCATTACATGCATTGAGCGAGCGAAACGTTACCTGGGAGGTGACTCAGATGTTTGTGGAGCCTTGACTGTGTGGGGAACATTTCATTTCATATCCTCTTCCTCAGATTCATAAGATGTTTTGAAGTTATTCAAGTGTGTTCTCTCTGTTGAGGTCACAGGAGAGTTTAAAACCACAACCTTCACTCTGGAGCAAATATCTGTTTTTTAACTTGACATTTATTGTGATAATTATCAATATCTAGTGATTTTTGTCCATTTCATCTGGGGCCATCTTACACAACAGTGCAAGCTGCAAACTGTGAAAGCTGACCTTCAGCGAGGCGTTGATTTTATTGCATGCCCATTTCAGGGGAGGCAGTTTACAGTGTGGTAATGTACTGGTACAAAAAATACATATAAAAGCTTTTTGTCCGCCCTGCATATATGTATATACATATATTCACAAAATGACAGGAGATCCTTATAATAAAGAAATATATAAAAATGTTTAATCTACAGTCATAATTTCTCAAAAGCCCTAGATGAAAATTTTCAAATTGCTTGTTTTGTCTGAAAGACGGTTTGTACTGTAGATATATTAGTATATAAAGGGTTTTAAGTAACAGTGAAAGAACATATGTGCATATCATGTTATTTGAGAAGCTGGCGACAGACATTTAGAAAGTTTATTAGATAAACGACAGCTTTCAAAAGTCTGATTGTTTTTCTTTTGATCAACTTAATTTTTAACTAATCATTTCAGCACAAATATGACAACATACTTGCACAGCACAACAGCACACAGCTCTGAAAATACATGAATCCAACACTTCTCTGTAACAAAGACTGAACATTAATACCTTCATAAAAAGGTAGGATTTACTGCAGGGTTGTTCTACTAAACTACAATAGTTAAAGCTAAACTACAGTAATAAATAGCAGCTGAGTGTAAAATGCTTAAGTGGATTTAATGCATTTTCATTTAGAAGTGAGGATCCAAATGAAATGTTTGTCTTTTTGTTGGTTTGCCTGTTAAATCATGAAGCACAAAAGAAAACAGCATCAAATCCTGGTAAAACCGACTTAAAATACAAAGGCAAGTTGCCAATTTGATAATTCGGGACTATAAAAAAAAGATGAAGGTAAAATAAAACATCGATCCGGGGTAAAGGGAAATATTGTTGAATTAAAATGACTTTATTCATCTTCCTCAAATGAAGCCTAACACAGTGAGTCCAGTTAGCGGCAGCTCTGTAAATCACCGTTTAATCGGCTGACGGAGAAGAAGTTCACCAGAAGAGGGAGCCATTAAAAACCCTGTGGATTGACAGCGCCTCTGTCCTCAGTGCTCCTCTGTTTACCTCTGCTGCAGTAAATTATCAAACATTATTAACCTCCAAGCCCTGGTGATATGAATCTCAGGTGTTGATCCATCACACACGATTTACACCAGTGCCGCAATGCTCATTACTCTGTGTTTGATTTCCAAATAATTCCGTGGCACCTGTTTGATGAGCCAAGTAGATCTGGGACATTTCTCCGATTCGGCCCCGAGAGGGGGACGAGGGAGGAATTTTCTGGCTGGCAGTTGTTCCCTTCACCTGGACTCTCGCTAATCAGACAGCTTGCATGTGGGAAAACGTCATCAACGACCTCTGTATCAAATGTTCCTGTTGCTACCAGGATCTAATTACTAGCAATATCTTTTCTAAATTAAAAAAAACGAATCTCTCTTTCAGGAAATCAAATGAAGACATGTTTTGATCTTTCACTGAGCTCCTTTTTCTCACCGTGCTCAAATCGCACGTCATCCTCAGCTCAGTTGTTAATTATTTTCTACTATTTTTAGATGATTTCATTTTGAAGCCACCTGCTCTGACTGAGCTGGGGGGGGGGGGGGGGAGAGACAGAGAAACAATATTGTCAAATAACAGAGAGACTGTGAGCCGGTTAAAAGAGTGAAGAGAGGAGAAAGTCATCTGTGAGAGCCAGCGGACAGAACGGACTTCATTTAGGTCTCGAGTGTTGAGAGACAACGGCTTTGGATTCCAGATGATGGGGATTGACGTGATGTGAGACTTTTCAACAATCCGCAATAATGACCTTTTCTCAGAAGCTACAAAGTGTCTCAGGTAATCACACGTCTCGGGTGAAAATGGACAATCTTTTGGCAGAGGTAAAGAGCGTCACCTAGCAACCCCGCCTGGTGCCCTATCAATAGTCAGCTTGGAGGTATCTCTGGAGATTCTCCCCCCCTTACAAAGACCCGGTTCAGCTTCCAAAGGCCCCCGTAACCCCCCTGGACAAACAACAGCCTCATTCTCTGCACCACTGCTGACCTCATTGTCTCTTTGTGAAGGGAAAATCCAGAGTTGCATTCTGTTAAATGGCAAATGGTGCGTCCACTGCGAGCGGGACAGACCTCTCTACCTCCGGCGCAGGCCCACCGATGACCACGGACACCGCTGCCTTTTCCTCAGGACTGTATGCGGGGAAAAAATGGTAAGAAAAGGGGACAAAATATTCACTTCACCTTGCTCCATCTGTCTAATGGAAGCTGTACTGACAACACCGCCTTTCTCACATTGTTAGCTTCACTTGCACACTCCCAATTTGTGCCAGCAGCTGCTGTTTACACATGTAGTACTAACTTCAGACTCGCATCACACTTGTATCCGTCAACCTTCCTTATGTTTTAGTATTTCTTACCATTCATGTGCATCTTATGACCTGCAGCGGATCTCTAAACTGCTCCTGCACCACATACAACACACACTAATTCCAGGAGCCAAAATTACATGTCTCACTACACTCAAATACTGCGGCAATAGAAAGAGAGCAGATGCTGTGGCGTTGATTTAGATTTTGTACTGTAATTCTATTATACAAAGTCCTCTGTCACATCTGTAGTATGGAGCACTTCATTATAATTACTGTACTACTTTCAATATGTTTATGGAAAACAGATGCTCCAGGGACAGGGAGTACAACAAAAAATAAACTCACACTCTAACGATGCAACCTTACTGAAGACAACAGGACATGTGTTTTAAACTGATTTTAAGACAAGCATGAATAGCAATGCTTCAGCTTCACACACACCTGTACACAGCTAGAGCTCCATCCATCTGGACTGGTCAGTGGCAGCTCATATCCAGGATTACTGCGCTCCTAATTAAACCTGACAGAGCCTGACAGGTGCAAAGTTGTTGAGGAGCAGATGGTCTCTAGGTCGTATTTGTTGCAAGAAGAAAACTTCCCGAAACTTTTCTCAAACTGTGGACAAGCTGTAAATGAGGTATGACGTGCCTGCTGTCGTTCTTCTAGAGTCTTGATGGAGACACATTATCAGTGATCGAGAACCCGACGGCCGTCAGTCATCCTTTTCACTCGGAGAAAACCGCAGGAGTCGCAGGGACCAAAAGAGTGCAGGGCTGGTTAAAAGGGATTCATTCTACGACTCACGGTAAGAGCCGGCGGTGCACAACTTAATGTGCATCAAACCTCTGACTGATACAGCAATACTGCTTCATTAGAGCCACAGAAATAAATAAATAACACACACATCAGTTCTGTCAAAGCACCTAAATGTGAAGAATACGCCTGAGTAAATAAAACAGACTGAATCTGCAGTGTAGTTAGAGGAAGTCTGGTAAAGAAGCATTTTTCTTATAAATATAAATGAAATCACTGTGTAGATTTACATTTCAACCCTCAAGTGTTGCATGTACATATCATGGTTTATTAATTTCCATCTCTCAGTGCATAATGTGACATTTAATCATTCCTCTCAGCTCATATCTGGGATCAAAGGTGGTTAACTGGGGTCTTAACTGTCGCTTCAGCTCACAGGCTGGTGAGGCTGCTGGCAGCGCTGTGTGCAGTTGGGCTCCTGGGAGGTTTAGCTGTAGGTGTCTGGTTTCTAGGTGAGTCACTCTCTCTGAGCGAGAATCGTTCAAACGAGCTTTTCAGTTACGAGTAACCGGGCATTAATGTGTAAAACGTCCCAATTACAGCGACTCAAGCTCCCCTTCAAAGAAGAGCTTGACTGATCCTGGATTCCTTCGATGATGATTTGAAAGTTTTATAAATTTGATGGAGAGCCACAGCTAATTATCTTTATCACTGAATTATCTGCCAATTATTCCCTCGGCTGATCAATGATTGCTTTGGTCCATAGAACATAGTAAAAAACTCAAAACAGTCCAGAAATTCATAATATCTTAATGTAAGACAATGAAACGCTTTTTCTTCTTTTTGGGACGTTAGAACCATCAAATGTTGAGTCAATTGACCCGTTTAAGAAATATCTGTCGATTAATCTCCTCGATAATTGGCCAATTCTGTACTAAAATGTCTTATTTGTCAAAACCTTGTCATCTGCATTATTGGCTGATATATTTGAATGTTTAAAATGATTAATTATTCCTGTTTTTCCCCCGGCAAACTTTTTTATGGAACATGTCCTTTGAATCATTCAGGAGCAATCCCTTGTTTTACCTATTAGAGTAAAGTTACTCTCTGTACCAATACTGATAAAATTCAAAATGTCCAGAGATTGTCAAATGAGATATGTTGCCCTTGATTCAACTTTTCCTGCATATAGTCTACTAAACTTTAGAAACAATGAAAATGTTCCTGCTGCACATTAAACAACCGACTTACTATATGTTTTCTACATAAAGTCAAACTCCTGCTGAGGCCTTCCTCCTCCCAAAGTGCAGTGGGACTCGGGGACACAAAGGAGACGACTTTCTGCAACGTGACAGAGGACATTTCCATCTCCGACCCCAGGAAAGGTCTGTGTTCCTCCCTCTGTTGGTATTTGTTGGAGTCAGGTAATTTACTTTATTGTTTTATGAATAAACAAACAGCGCAGGGTTGTGTGGTTGCTGAGCTTAATGTTATGCGAGTCATCATCCATCTGCATCACGGTTCACCTCCTAAGTGATTTTCAGTTGAACAGTAACAAAATTAACATTCATTAGCTGCTTCTTGTTGCCTTTTGTTCACTCTTGAGAGATGCCCATTGACTGACACTAGAACATCACACATAATGATGTGTTTGTGTTGACTACATTAGCATAGATGGTCAGGTTTTTCTCTAAATCATTTCCCACTCATAGAAGCGGCTCGTTCATTACTGTTGCCTGAGAGCTTGTCTCTGGAGGGATTTTCAATCAATCAGGTTCAGTGTTTTACAGAATCAGCCCGGAGAACTCCCTCCTGGAGATCCAGCTGGGGAAGCTGCCCACCTGGCTGCCCGTGTGTTACGAGCGGTGGAACTCTTCGCTGGGAACGCTGGTCTGCAGACAGCTGGGTTATCTGAGGTTTGCACTCCTGACAGAATCACCCACCACCTCAGCACCGACTGAGACCTGAGCGCCCACTCACCCGCTATCTTTTAGTTTAATATTAGCCTGCTTTGTCAAGGCTGAAGGCTCTGCTTATTTATGATCTAGTAATTCCTCATTTGCAATCTTGCTTCACATCTTGTGAGTCTGAATTATCTTTATATTCACTTCCGCCCATTTTGCGTTTCTCTTCTGTTACCAGACTGACCAAGCATAAAGGAGTGAACCTAACAGACATCGGGCCAAACTACACGGATGGCTTTATACAAATTACCTCGGAGCACAAGGGCAGACTGGAGAATATGTGGCAATTCAGGTAAAGCAATCTGTCCGAGGACATCTCCTCATAATGATGCAGAGAAAACTGTGGCTACTAACACATTAATTATGCATCATTAGTTACCTAATTTATTTTCATTTAGGGGGAGCTGTGTCACAGGGAAGGTTATCGCCTTGCAATGTTTTGGTGAGCGAATTAAACTTAACTTTTTGTTTGACTTTGCAGATAACACAAAGCCCTCTAGTTCTTACAAGTCTTATATCAGTGGCAGAGAAAGTGATTGATGCCACTTGCTGCGGCGCTGACCAATCTCACTTTTGCTTTTTGATAAATGGATCTCCGTTCAGAGTGTGGGACACGAGCAAAGTTGCCCAGGATAATCGGGGGAGTGGAGGCGACGCTGGGCAGGTGGCCGTGGCAGGTCAGCCTCTACAACAGCAACCGTCACACCTGCGGAGGCTCCATCATCACCAGTCAATGGGTAGTCACAGCGGCCCATTGTGTGCACAAGTAAGACTTCAGGCTTTATGAGCACTAAAGGTCAGAGGTGCAGCATCTGTGAGCGGGAACAATCCGTCATTAACATCCCACTGGACACATGACAGTTCTCTCTTATCAGTATCTGCCTCCTCTTCTCTGTTGTTGAATGGCAGCTACAGGCTGCCTCAGGTCTCCAGCTGGGTGGTGTATGCCGGCATTGTCACGCGCAGCTCGGCTAAAATGCCTCAGCACACAGGACACGCCGTGGAGAAGATCATCTACAACAAGAACTACAACCACAGGAGCCACGACAGTGACATAGCCCTGATGAAACTGCGGACGCCGCTGAATTTCTCAGGTCAGTGCTAGAACTTCCTCACAAGATTTGTACACAACAAATGACATGAGATCACAGCACTGCAAAACGGACGAGTACTACACACAATCTCAATACTATGGTCTCTGGTTACAATTTTACTGTCATGTGCTCAACCAATACCTTTTGTAATACTGTTATACTGACTGTCTTCAGTATAATAAACCTAGTTAAGTTGCTGTATATAACTAACAAGTTCCTTCAAATTCAATCAGGCTGCACCAAACCAGATTTTTTCCCCAAACAAGAACCATTAAATATTCCCTGTGAAATAAGTGAAAATGTAAAAAAATTGAAATCTTTATCATCTGGATCTGCACCAAGATTGTAATGGTTTATTTCCCAACCTAAATCCTTCCACCAAGTTCTGACGTAATCAGGGTCCAGTAGTTTTTGTGTAATCCTTAAAACTAACAGACAAACACAGGTGAAAACATAATCTCCTCGTTGGAGGTAATTCCTGATCATTGCCAAAGGTGCAGGGTTTATTATCCTCTGTGACATTAATGACACAATGATTTAAATTATGAATCAAACGGATAAAGGATTTCACATCACAAATCCCTTTCTACAGCATCTAATAAAACTGATTCTTTATATAAATTCAAATCTAGGCATACAATCTCAATAAGGTTTAAAGATTCCCTGCAGACATGTTAAAGTAACTATCCTGCTAAAGTAATCATTTTGCTCTAATGGTGTTCCCGTAAAAAAACATCATCTTAAAATCAAATCTACTTCTCCCTCTCTGAAATGCAGTATCTTTAAATGTGCTAAAATAATTTTCATTTTCAAAATGAACTACTGGGTGATGTCTGTTTAAAGTCTCTGAGTGGATGCACAGTGGAGGTTTCCTGTTTCCACATCACACAACTGAGAGCTACACACTGGACCGCGATCAGCTTCCACGTCATGAATCACTCTTGTTTGTACACGTCTTAAACTGAGATTTCCGGTGAACTCTGAGAAAAAATCTCCTCTCAGCAGATGAATGTGAAAAACAGTGTTCTAGTGTCAAACTCTGCACATACATCATCCTGCACAGTGAAGCTCAGACTTCCAGGGGACACAGCCATAAGCAAACACATTTCTGAGTGAAGGGGGACTTAAGGGCCCTACTTAAACCTGACTTGTGAACCTGACTGTAGTCAGAGAACAAGGTAAACTTGAGGGAGCCCGACGCAAGACGAATACACAACAGGAGATAAAGCAGCATGTGGATATCTCTGTAACAGCCTGAAACAACGGCCTTGGAGAAAGAATGTGACGGAAATAATAACTTATTCTGTTGGAGGAATTTCCATAAAAAAAGGCTAAACATATATATTTTCCCTCTTTTAACAAGATACTATCAGGCCGGTCTGCTTGCCTCAGTACGACTATGATCTTCCAGGAGGTACGCAGTGCTGGATTTCCGGATGGGGATACACACAACCTGACGGAGGTAAGATGCTGCTGCAGTGCTCCAAGTCAAATTTACTACTGCTCGTCTAACTGCATTGACAAATGAGCCTTAAATATGTATTTTTCCCTCTCAGTCCAGTCACCCGACACCCTAAAAGAGGCACCAGTTCCCATAATTAGCACAAAGAAGTGTAACAGCTCCTGCATGTACAATGGAGAGATCACGTCACGGATGCTTTGTGCCGGATACACAGAGGGAAAAGTGGACGCATGTCAGGTCAGATGTATGTTTTGAACACGACCCTGCAGAAATAAAGATTCATCCTCTTTTCTGATTGGCGGACAATGGAATGGTTGACATGCTGAAAACTAGGTCTGTCTATAATGAACAGTGTGTGTTTACCTCACTAGGGGGACAGCGGGGGGCCCCTGGTTTGCCAGGATGAAAATGTCTGGAGGCTGGTAGGGGTCGTCAGCTGGGGGACAGGATGTGCTGAGCCCAACCATCCGGGAGTTTACACCAAAGTGGCGGAATTCTTGGGATGGATCTACAACATGATTGAGGTAAAAAGAATTTTAAGAATTTCTTTTGAAGAATTCAAATATTTGAACAGTACTGTTGGTGTATTTGAGTGGAATTTGTGGCTACTTGATACTTTTACTCCACAACATTACAGAGAATTATATTTACATTACATTTATACAATGTACACTATTATTTCATGAGGCTTTGTCTGCCACTTACAACTACTTCTGTTATCGATGATATTCATTGATACTCTTTAGTTATTTTCGTGTTAACTTATTCCCAGAACACTAAGGTGACATCTTGCAAATATTAGTTTTGTCACTACAACACTCCAATTTACTATATAAGAGCAACAAAGGCAGGAAATCCTCCAATTTAAGAAGATTGATAAAGCAAAAGTTTGGCATATTTTCATGAAAATAAGGGAATTATGATTTATTAAATATCAAAACAATGTAAATCTATGAGGCTGCACACTAGAGGACCCAAGTGTGCAAGGAAGCTTGACAGTGACATTAAAATGTTGCTCACACAGTATGTGATGCCTCAGCAATAGAGACAATCCAATAACCAATCTAATTTAATTAATTTACATTTCGCTGATACTGTTTTTGTTTAAGTGCTTTAAAGCCCTTTTAGAATACAGGATCTATCTTATGGAGTGTGTTCAAATCCTCATTTTTACACAAATAAAATAAGACAGTACACCACTGCAGAAACAGCAGATATCTCTATAATTTCACACACAGCCTAGCCTGACGTTGTCATACTCAGCAGTTGTAGATTGAATGTTTGAAACTTCACAATGGAGAATAATTACTGTTTATTTGAACACTGACTGCTAACAATGACTGTTTGTCTTCGCAGGATTACTGAGGAGAGCTCCTGGTGAACGCAGCCTGCTGCTGATATTACTGTTTGACACACTGGGAGAAAAATGACAGTTCATATTTATACTTTAAGTGTCTGTGACATGATGTACACGTAGAGACAGAGTGGACACTTCAAGATGCATTTTTACGTTGTATTTTTCATGTACTATATATATATATATAAATTAAGCCTATTACTCAACTGTGTCGTATCATTGATGTTTTTTTGAGCTGCAGTTCTCCCTTTGACCGCTAGGTGACATCCGCAGTACACTTCCTGTATACACCATCTATTCTACTCCATAGCAACACACAACGTTCGCCGAGTGGTAGCTAGTTGTAGCTTGTTACATGTTTGCTAATGCTCTATAATATTTAACTTCTAGCCACTTATGTATATTTATCTTTTTGTTTTCATATCTGAGCGCTAGCTAGCGGCTAATTAGCGGTAGCGCGGTCTACCTCCACAGTGTTTGGAGTTCTAACCATAGATATGGTTCTAACATCTACCTTTAAAAATGGAGACAGCAAACTCAGATGGTGGGAGCGGCAGCTCGTACAGGCACTTCCGGTGGCAACAGGAAGTGCCACTGATTCGGGAAAGGCAGTTGCCGCGATTTGAGGCAGATGTCAGATGCCACAGCTGTTTGGGGGCATCTGCCTTGTTTGTGACATATTCAGGGAGATTTCAACTAGTTTGTGAACATTAACTTACTTGTTATTGATCCGGGGGATAGATGGTCTTTCCCAGTAGAGACAATTTCAAGGTGTGTCAAGCTTGTTTCTAAATATCATCCCGTATTTAGAAACAAAAGCACCCGTCCCGTATTGAGCTGAAATGGGACGCACTTTGTTCCGTATTACTGGGAGATTTATAAAATGGTCAGTAAAAGGCCAATGGAAAATGAATAACAGGGCGCTTTATATGAGCATTTACAGTAAACTTGTTCCCAGGCAATGTCCTGCTCTGGGATCAGTGAGCTGACAGCATATTCACACACGAGTACGATGATACAGAATACGCTCATCCCATTGGTCGAGGAGGTACTGTTGCTCCCGGAGAAGATAGTGGAAGATAAGTAAGTATAAGGAGAAGATAGTGGAAGACAACAAAACAGCATGGGTGACAGTGACACAGACGCCGACACTGCTTTACGGGGCGGTACAGCTTCGAGCAGCAATACGACTCTTATAGTCAGGTGGCTTAACGAGTATTTTCGACATTACCGTTACCGGGCGGACAAAAGCACCAAATTTTGCATGAGGCTTCCTTAGGGCTTGGTAGTCACTTTTAGCCTAGGAGCCACCCCTCCCCCCTCCCTATTTAATATTTAAGGGTATTTTTCAGAATTCGGGCCCATTTTTCAGAATTCGGCCCATTTCTGTCCACAGACAGGGTGTAATTATATTAAAAACGAATTACATCTAATACATTTTAGATCCATTAATTAGTATAAACAAAAACAAGCCTAGACTTTTTTTATGGTTGCTCTTACTAATGATTTTAACACATTTTATTGGTGTTTAGTGGTACAATATCTGTGTTTTGGTGTTGTCCGCCACCATAGTTTTCACATGTCGTGCCATATCTCAAACATTATTTATCACCAGAGGGTGGGGGAGAGTCTGTGGGGGAGGGGGAGTTCGGGGGAGGGGGCAGCAGGGCATGTTTGGTGCTTTTGTCCAGCCTGTGTTAAGAATTGCAGGAAGGGACTCAAACGCAGACCCAATGCAGGAAAGAACTCAGAATTTATTCAAAAACAGTTAACACTCTCAGAAGTCCAGAACACATTTACATTTGCAAAGTGGTGAACAGTCCAGGTTTGCTTTGCCACAGCTGCAGTTGGAACAGTCTCCTTTGCAGGAACATTTAATGAGCTCCCTGCACGCTCTTGAAACTTCTGGAGTTGTCATCCAAACAGGCACCCATAAGTTGGATACCTTGTTCCAGGCATACTGTTGTGGAGAAGGAACCACCTGCTGTGTTTGTGTGCTGGTAGTCCAGATTCCTGCTTGATACACTGCTCGTCTCAGGTGCTGGAGCAGTGCATCCTGGATGGGTGGCAATTTGTCCATTGCCAGATTCTTCTTGCAGAAAAGTTCCTTTCTTGCTTCATTGACTGAGGTCAAAGGGCTGGTTTTGTCATACAGAATAACAGTCAGTCTCTCGAGCTTCTGGAATGATTCATCATCCAGTTCGAGCTGCTGGAAGGGATGGTTGGCCAGAAATACAAATGTCTCTGTAACATCTTCATAAGACTGCCAGGCTTGCCATACTGACTTCTTGCCTTTTCCATTGAATGCAGAGGTCGTGTCACAGCCAGAGTATGCATGGAACACAGGTAGGCCTTTTGATCGTGACTCCCCGAGGCTTGCACAGATGGTGTTGATGTGGTAAAACCTGTAATTCTTGCCCATACCAAAAGCAACCCAGATGTCGACCAAAGGTTGAGTCGCAAGCATGTCATGGAAGGTGCCAACAAGTATGACAATGACATCTGTATCCACTGTACGTACCAGGAACTTCGTCTCCCCTTGTTCCAGTGCATGAAGAATGTGGACTACAAGCCTCGTGTCTGCTTCCTCCTGATTGCAGTTGTTCATGGGGCTGCTGGAACCAATGGATACCACAGCTGGCCCTGATGTGGCGTAGACAGCCTTGTCTTGTGGCCAGCTAAACTCTTTAATCTTGGAAGTCAAAAAACCAAACAGTTCCTCCTTGTTCATTGAGTCCCGAAGGAAGTCCATCCAATTGCCAGGAAGCTTGGTATGACTTGATACTTTCCTTCGTACACCTGTGCCTCGCTTTTCTCGGGTAGACTCTTTCAAACTGTCTGTGGTGTAAGTGTCCCAAACAAGATCCAATCTTTTTGCATCCCGAAGCTGACTCTCTAGGTAAGGGATGAATATTGCATCTGCATACTCATCAAATGTGCTTACTCTGGTTGTGGGCAGGCAGTGGACGATGACGGCACCATCTAGGACTTTGCAGTTGTAGGTTGAAGGTGGCTCTGCTTGCCCAGGCTGGTCAAGACATTTATTTTTTATATTTATTTTACAGAAATGGGCCAAATTCTGAAAAATGGGCCCGAATTCTGAAAAATACCCTTAAATATTAAATAGGGAGGGGGGAGGGGTGGCTCCTAGGCTAAATTTGACTACTAAGCCCTAAGGAAGACCCATGCAAAGTTTGGTGCTTTTGTCCAGTCGGTATCGGTATTTTCGTTAAGCCACCTGACTATTACTCCTCCGAGAAAAGCAGAAAAGGATGCAAAAATACCAGGAGGAATGGGAACAAGCAAACACCAGGGTGGAAAATGTGTGCGAAAATATCTATAAAGCGCACTGCACGGTGTGCCGGTGCACTTTTTCTGTTGCCCATGGTGGGCTGAGTCACCCCACCAAGTTCTGTTTGCACTTTTGTTATTGCACAAAAAATATGCACTATTTCAGGATGGATGTTCTGCTTTCTATCTATTGTTTTATATTAATGTATACAGTTTTAAGTAAAGCAAGATAGGTTTCTGTTTAAGAAAGATTCGTACTTTATTCAGTTAATTTTGTTTATTATTAAAGGGAATTGCTGGATAATAATGTGTTTCCCATGTGTTCATGTCACTCAAAAATATGCATCTAAATCAATTCAGGATCAAATAGTTAAAAAATTGTTTCACTGACAAAAAAAGGGGCTAAAAAAATTCAGCACGCCAGGAAGGGTGAAGGCAGTCGGGTCAGCCAGCCCTACCAATGAGATGTCCCTTATTTATTTTTCAGAGAGTTGGCCACCCTAGTCAGGCTCTAGTGTTTTTTATCACAAATACTGAGTCGGTTGTACTTTCCGATCCACAAAACTGTCTCTGAGCAAATCATGTCAAGACTGCTCAGGTGATGTGACCTGTGTCTGAAGCCAATTGGAATGTTGTGTCTTTCTGTGAAATTACCTTTATCCAGGAGTTGAGCTGCTGTTAAAACGATGTACAACAATGTGGTAGGACTTGGCAATGATGTCAAAGGAACATGATGAATAATGACTGAAACTGGAACACTGCTTTCTTTTCAATGAGTTGTATAAAAAGACTAAAATTTGCTCTGACTTTACTCCTCTGTCTGAACTGATGATGGTGAGAAGCTGTTATCAATGTGTCATTAGCCAATTAATGTTCGTGCCTTGTGAACTTCAAAGAATTTGTAATATTAAAGTCTCTTTAACCCAGTCCTTACTGCAGTAGCTTTGCTATCTTTGACACATGTGAAACCTGCTGTTTGGGTCTGTTATTGCAGCTCTGTCGCCCTTTTCAAGGTTCCATTATTAACATGTATCATCACTGACACAATATGTCATTACAATAGACAATGCTTACATGTATTGCTTTAATTAAGTTATAATGATCTGCATTTTCACAAATTACTCAAAGCTTTAAAAAAAAGGCAATTATTTACATTCTGAATGTCTGTCAACAAAACAACATTTTTCAAGTTATACTTGAAATTACTGGTTAGCTAGGAAAGTATACTAAATAACAGTTTGCTTCAATATCAGTACATTTCACTTTATTTTAACAGGATAGGCCAACCTGTATCAATATTGCTGTCTATGGGGTTTTAACTGAATTCATATAAATACTTTAGATAAAGTTAGAGAAAAGTTAAAAAGTAGTAGGTCAGCAGCAGTTTGTCAGTTGTCTAGTTAGAATATGCACTGATGCTTTTACACCATAGAAGTTCATAACGCATAAACAAGAGTTTGAAGTTGAAGTATAACAATAAGTAATATAAAAAAAATGTATGGATGTCCTTGGAAATGCCTATGACATCCGGTCATACTGTTTATGATAGTAAATACAAATTGTAATTATGATAGTTATATGCAATGGGAAAGAAACATTTTGTGAGTCTTTCTTCACTGTTTTGTAACACACACACACTGTCATTGCGTTACAACGAAGACAGCTGCCTGAGCAGTGACATCACAGGCAGCGGTCTTCACACATCCGTTGCAGTTTCTGTTGACACCGGAAGTGTCTCCAGGGGCAACCGCAGCCACAACTTGAGTGTGTCCCTCTGACTGTAAAGATGTCCTCGGCCGGACGCAAAGAGGATGTCCTGCAGCAGGTGTCCCGGCTGTGGTCCATGATGGACGAGCTGTCCACCAGTGACCCCGCAGCTTATCGCAAGCTCATCCAGACTCAGCTGGAGGAGGGCGCGGGGTTCAGCTGCCCGCCGGAGCTCGACTCGTGTCTTTGCTCTGAGATGCTGGTGAGTTGACTGTGAACTTCTTAGAGTTTCTCCACAGATGTTTAAAAAAAGTTTGTATGAAACATTTGCTCCTCACGCCGGACACGTGATGTCAGAGCGGGGGGGGAGCTCAGGTGTGTCCCGTTAATCAGGGTCCGGTGCGAACAGGTGTTAAACTCAAACCTGGACCCAGCAGGTTCTGTGGCCTCATGAGGAAGTTCAGGACCTTTATTTCTTATTTTTGAACAAAACATTTTAAACGCCAGGTAAGATGAGGCACAAAGTAAATGATTATTGATTTATGGATCCAGATATGGGGATCAGTGGACATGACCGCCACTTGGACACAAGTCATGGGCTGATCACTGAGAGTGTCATTAAAGACCTTAAACACCTCATGTTCCCGTGTTCATCCCTGAAAATATGCCAATTACTATAGGCACCAGAATGTGTTATAATTGTGTAGTTAAGTGAAGGTGTCCAAAGTGACAAAGGTCAATCAAGTCCTCATATAATCACTCCTGTGGATCAGTTGATTAATCTACATATTATTTGGTGAGTAAGAAGGGAAAAGGGCGAATCATCACTTACTCTCAGAGGTTAGACCCTCTCATTTTTAACCATTTTTTACTTGAACGTTTGAGTACACTTTTGGATTATTAAAGTTGTTTCCATTTAATATTCTATCTGTCCACTTAATTATTCCTTCCAGCTCAGCCGCCGACCCTTAAAATACAAAACATTTGACTTTCACCACACACAGTGAGGCTGTCATACCTGTATCCTGTTATGGGTTAGAGATCAGGTTTCTTACAGACAGCTAATCTTTGTCCTCCACAGGAGCCGAACAAGGGGTTATTGTATCTCAACATATGCAGCTGGAAACGTGTGCCGGCGCCTCAGGATCCCAGCAAGCCATTACCTTTATGTTCAGGGAAACTGGAAACAGGCACAAGTGAAAGTCAAGGTGAATGAGGCGGCTGGATCATGTGTTTCATGATGTAAATGAGAAAACTACTGTTGCTGATGAATTGGATGTGTTTCCTCCTCAGACTTGTACACTGTGTTGGATGTGGCCTTAAACCCTGCAGTGCTGGAATCAGATAAGAAGGACAAATCTGATTTGTATACCCTGGCCCTGACCTTTGCCCAGCAGCAGCATGGGTTGAGGTTATCTCAGCAGTACACTGTCATCACATGTAGCCCACAAAGTAGTCAAGGTGACCTGAACCGCCGCCTTGGATTTCAGCAGTGGCCCACCAACGCCTCCAAACAACCCGACACAGGTAGAGCAATAACTTCCACACCCTCATTTATGCTTTAACTGTTTTCTGTTACTGCTGCAGGGGCATCATGTTTTACCCTGCAGCACTGTTTCTAATAATCCCGAGCACTTTTTTTTTTTACAGTCAGTCAAACCCCAGCTTCCCTCCTGCAGCAGATCGCCTCCCTGCGCTCGGAGCAACAAGACGACGAGCCGGCTGCACAAATTATCTGCAAGCCCGCGGAGAACAAGAAGAAGGATCTCATCCAGGTCATCTCCAGCACTTCTGTGCAGCCTCAGAAGCCAAGGCACCGGCTGGAGGTGAAAACTGATACAGCGGGGGTTCCTCGCAGCGTGGAGCTGACAGTGGAGCTGCCAACGGTTCACTCCACGTCAGATTGCCAGCTGAGGATTTCCAAGGTTAGCGGAAACACACTCCCCTGTACGAAGTTATAATAAACCCCTTTAGAATCCGGTGTGTGTCAGAGCCTAGTTGGATGTCATTAAAAATACACAACTGGCCTGTTCCTGCTGTTGTGAAGTGCTGAATCCATTTTCTTCTGCAGGAAGATGTGTTATTGGAAGTGGAGGATGTTTGCTATTTGCTCCTGGACTTTCCAGTAGCTGTGAATGAAGACACTGCGTCTGCCGTCTTTAACAAGAAGAAACGACAGCTTGCAGTGAAGGTGGATGTTCTGTGATCGTTTGATTTGATTGACAGAGAAGCGTAGAAGAGGCGATCAGTCCTCCTTGGAATCGGCTGAGGAAACTGTGAAGCTTAACTAGTGAATTCTGACACTGACTGTACCCAAAAATGAATTTACAAAAGAAAATAAATTCCTTTTTTGCAAAGCGAAAACAACAGCTGGTCTCTAAACTGGTTCTTCCATAAATATCTTGAATGTTTTTCTGTAACAAATACTGTATTTCACTGTGTGGGTTGATCTGCAGCAACAAATTTAATTCTCAGTCCAAAACCCTTTAATTGACTTGAATGACAGTCTGTGGGTTTTGTTTATGAATGTGTGGGTGTACAAGTCGCGGTGTGTAGTGGTTAGGAGCTGGTGTACGGTGTCAGTGCGTTACGCCAGGGGAATAACTGACTAAATGATCCGTGCAGTAATTTGCCTTTATTAAAACATCACAATGGATGGGGAAAAACAACATCACTATTTGGCAATCTGGAATGTGTGAAAAATCAGCACTGATAACAGCTTCTTTTTTTTTAGCTCATCCCATGTTATTTTTTGTAAATCCCATTTCTTTTTATATAATTCAGAGATTCAAGTTTACTGACCGTTAACTTTTAGTCCCCCGTATTAATGTATGAGCTTCAAACAGTGTCTGATACGCATTATTTAAAAAATTAAATAAACAAAAGTATCTAAATGTGAATTTCATGTCAAATTCTTCATTATGAAACATTCATTTTTAAAACATCGTTTTACACTGAAATTGTATTCGTCTCTTTTGGTCCCAGTTAATTGTGTTATTGTTTCTTATGGCATCACGAGTATTTGTTTTTCTGGTCCAGTGGGAACAACTGAGGTTTGCTGCGGTGCTCTCTTGTTGTCGGTCTCTACCTCCGCTCTCCGTGGTCCTCCTCCACCCACGCCACGATCTTCCCCTCCCAGCCAGGCACCACTGCTCCGTCCTGGAAAACCTGAAGAGCCCACATCAAGCATTAACACATCCAAGAGAGACTCATCCACTGAATGGCACAGAGGGCCACATGGGGAACTGAAAATAGCTGCTCAGTGTTACCAAAATCTCTGAGATGAAACTAAGTCACCTCGCCGTGTTTTGAAGTACAGAACAGAAACGGCTATTATTAGCATTTCTTATTCTTAACCTGATATTTTACAAGCGCGTGTTGAAGCTAATGTGAAATGAAGTGCTCCGACACCTACCTCCTCTTTCACTGTGCCAAACTCCGGGTCAAGGGCCTTGAAGTGGTATCTGAAACTGCCTTGTCTGTCCACAGCCGCCTTGAAATCTCGCAGTGTCACCTCGCCCAGCCTGTGAACACACACTGTCAGTCATGGTCTGTACACACAACCACCCACAGACGCATCAGGCCGCTCTAAGGATAAACATTTAACCAGCACAGCCGCCGAAGCATCTCTAGTGAGGGATCAAACAATAACACTGTCAAATAAACCCGACATAAAGTGTCTGTTTTCACCTTTTTGGGATGTTGATCAGAAATGGAGTGAGCGAGCGATCGGTGAAGTAGAGCACTTTGGTTGAAACGGTGGAATCCAACCCCGGGCTGCTGTGTGAGTGTGCCATTTCTGGAAATAATTACAAAACACATCAAATTTAGTTTTTCACAATCAGATTCTGAAAATGCCTCCAGCCCCACTGCATACAAGGCCTAGATTGATTGAGCAGCTCTTGTGGAGATGCTGGGACGATGACAAATCCTAAACAAAACAAGGAATTTGTTTGTCTCACTCGAGCTCATCGGCCAGGACTCCCGGTCTGTCGGGTTGGCTCTGCGTCCCGGTGATTTGAATTCCTCCTAGAAGAAGAAGCAGTTAATCACGTCACGCTGACAGATTTCATCGTTGTTGACTCATCGTCCATCAGGTGACACGTGTAGCTGTGTGTCTGTGTGTCTGTGTTTACCCCTCTGTCCTGTCTGCGCTGCGTGTCAAAGGTGTGTAATCGTTCCATGAGGCTGGACATGCCCTGCTCCAGAGTGTCCAGGGTGTGATGCTGGGGATCGTGGCCGGAAAAACTGTCCCTCAAACTACGGAGAGCCTCCCTGACCAGCTGCAGCTCGTCTCCCTGAGGACACACACTCCTGATAGTCAAACACTTTCTATAAATGTATTCTTTTGATTTGATACAAAGGAAGATATCAATGTCAATATACAAAGAGATGTATACAACTAAATTCAATAAAAACACTCATCGTCAAACCTAGGAGAATATAAATCAGATTTTAGACTCATGCATTCAAGTTTAATACGTAGTTAAATTGACTCATTTCAGTATTAATTTTGTATTTCATCAATTTTACTTTCTTTGGCAAAAAAGACAAATCTGACTTATACTTAATCTAACTAAGCGTATTGTTACTTTGACCTAGTGCAGCATTATTAAAATATAGAATTTCATTATTACATACGTCTTCTCTATTTTTAGTATCATAATCTGCTCTTTTTAGTGCTCATTATTCTCCGTCTTTATTTTCATCACACATAGCTTTGAATTAATTCAGCATTTCTTCCATACAATAAGATCAAAATTAAAATATCAAACTGAACATTAGTGTTTACTGATGAAAAGGTTGAAATAAAGAAGGATACAAACCGGCGCAGTGTGTTGGAATGATGGAGGAGATGTTGAAGCCACTGAGTTACTGTAACCACCACTTTCACTCCTGTATGACTGTAAAACAGATGACACGGCATAAATAAATGTTAAATAAACAATGTGTAGAAGACTCATAAAAAATAGAGGTGGTAAGCTTTAAACCCTGTTTTCTGTTTTACAGTGTTTCTCTTCATTATGATTAATACATGTGCTGTAGTTTATTTTTAACTGTGCCCGTTTGCTGCCAAAAATACTCCCTAGGGCCCCGAATGTGTATTAATCCACAGCTGAAAGTAGTCCCAGAGTACCTACTACAATCTGTATTTATATAAACTTCAGGAACTGCTAAGTTAGGAAATATCCTATTTTTTTTAAAACACAAACACGAGTGCTATTGTCAAGTAGGTATGCAAAAAGTGTATACTGCAACCTTTACCACACAAAATGCTCTGCATGCTCAAATGCTACAAATCTGAAAACAGCTGTTGCAGTGATATGGGGATCCTAAAATAAAACAGGGCTACTAAAGCTGGGTTTTCACAAGTGAGTGGACACATTATAAAAAGATAAATCTCTTAATGAATTTTATTAAAGAACAAACTTAATTATTGTTAAATTGTCCTTAATCTTTTCTTATTTTATCCTGATCCGGTTAATGGATAACACATTTGGTTAGCTAATTCAATTTCACGTTTGATTTTGCAATTCCCTGATTTCAATTTGCTGACGTAAGTTTTGAGAAGCGCTCTATGAATAGTAAATGCTTGAAACGTGTCGTGCTCCATACCCGTGCGAGGCTGACTCCGTGTGCTTTATGTTGAGCGTCCTCCAGCTTTTGTTGCTGCTGCTGCAGTATTCTCTCCTTCCTCCCGAGCTGCTGCTAATTGTGACACGAAAGACGGATGGCGTGAATCTCTGTGTGCGTGTCTTCATCTCAGGAATGCACTGAAGTGTAAATAATAAAAGCCGATACCTCATATTCACTGAGCAATTTGTTCTGTTCGCTCAGCTTGTGTTTGAGCTCCACCTGCAAACAGATACATCAGTGTGATATACGAGCGCTCTCCCGCCCTGTCACTGCATCCATAGGTCAAGCAGGGCATATATTATATTGTGTCAAACGGAAATCATCACTTGTCTCACATTTTCCCCTTCCAGCTGATCTTTGGCCATGTTGGACCTCAGCAGTTCTTGCTTGAGCTGCAGGACGGCGTCCTCCTGCACTGCCAGGCGCTGCTGCAGAGCATCCTAATGAGGGACAGAGAGGGAGATCAAAGAAACGTCCGGTGAAGACCTGAATACAGATCAACTGCATCCACCTGCACTATGGACCGAACACACCCATCTCCCAACTTTATCATCTTTGTACTGAAATCAAATATGGATGGTGTGCAAGAGAGAAACTGCAGAATCATCAATTTGGGAAGGCGGACGACTCAGAGTTATATCCTTTAATCTATTTTAGATTGCACACAAAGGACAATATTAGAGTGAGAGCTTTACCTTGATGGCCTGGACGTGACGCACCTCCTGTTTGTGTCTCAGGAGATCCCTCTGAAGGCCACACAAATGCACAGAGACATTAGAGAGAGGGACTCACAGAGCAGCTCTTCTGTTATAAACCCGATCACATTTACTTGCTGTACCTTGAGATCAAGGGCCTCCTCCACGCTTTGGTCCAGACGACTGCGGATCAGAACCTTCAGAGGGAGAGAGCACGGGGAACATAATTAGAGGATGGAAAAATGTCAGAATGCATGAGGAGACGTCGGGCCTGCACGACAGCGCGCCAGCAGATTAGAGAGATTCATCCGTGCTCCTCTTGAGAGGAACGCGAATCAGACAAAGGTTTCAGTCCTCTCGACGCCTGCCGTGCTCATGACAACAGACGGGCTGACACTGACACTTCACACACAGAATGGCGAGCACAGTGTGGTTTTTTCTCGAGTTAGCAGAGAGAGGGCACCGTACCAGCTGCTGTTCAGCGTTCGCTCGGTTCTCTCCGAAGCTCACGGATCCAACCTGGTCCTCCTCAGGGAGGGAGCCGTGCAGCAGCAGCGCCTGAGGACAAAAACACACAAGCACATATAAACTGTGTACAGACACAGAGTACATACATACAAGCAGTTGTTATTAAATTTTCATGGCAGAGGAGCCTCATATATGTTTGTGTGTTTGTATTTGTAAATGCAGTCGTTCTTTTTACTCGGCTGCACAATAAGCCACTGAATTCAGTCGACTGAATCAGATTGAAATCCAATTGAAAAGCTAACAGAAGTATACACAGACTTCATCCTCTCACTTGAATTGAACTTGACACACACACACACACACACACACACACACACACACACACACACACACACACACACACACACACACACACACACACACACACACACACACACACACACACACACACACACACACACACACACACACACACACGGTCACACAGAAATCAAACCATCCCCTCCTAAACAATCAGAATTACCAAACTTATCAAACAGATCTTTGTGAGTCTGTTAATTAATAATGGAAATTTTTCAGTGAAATTTGCTAGTGGGTGTTTACTTGCTCATTTATCTTATCGCAGTGTTATTCTCTCTAATGTATTTCATTTGTCAAGAGTTTGATTTAATTTATCAGGTCACCAGATTAAAAATTCTCAATTTTGTTTTCACTTGATTCATTGGAATTACTGAGACAATCTGAGTTGTGGAGATTCAGAGGTTTGGAACCAGGCTACAAACTCAGAATGTTGACATGTTGTATGTTTGGACATGTGGTTTAAGCAGAGTTATTTCTGAACAGGTCACTTCACACGTCTTTTCTTACATATTGTACAGTGCATTGACCTGTTTCAGAACCTGTGTCTCTGGACACGTACAGACCGATAAAAAAGGATCATGTGAGTTTTCTCTTTCCCCTCCAAGAATAGTTATATAGTAGTACTACCACCTGAAGGATATTATCAAGCAAAGAACCACGAGCTTTAAGATCTTAAGTTTTACGGCTCCGTGTACAAGTCCCTTTAAATTTCTGTTTATCCATTGGAAAGTGACGTCAGCAGCACAGCAGTGAGAGCAGAGAGACAGAGACATCTTTGTGGACAGATCTCATGAGACAGTGTCACTGACACAGAGACGGATCTCAAACCAAGTTCATGTTTGTCCTGATTTGGAAAATAACATTTTAGAGTCAAAATGTTTGAAAGTTGCTAACCCGACCCCAATCGGCTGTTATCCGTTTTTAGGCTTTTCACTTGTCTCTTAAAGGGGCGGGGCAGTGGCAAAACACTCATGACTCAGGAAGTCTTCTTGTACAGTTTCTACTCTAAAGTAGCATCATCATTCATCTACAAATATTTCCACAAACACATAACAATATATTATAGAAATAGAATATAGAGAGAATAAGCTCTTGGATTTTATATATTTTTGTATCTTTTGCATTTATCTTTAGTTTGTGAATCTTTGCAAAACCCTGCAGACGTGGGCAGAGGATTTCAAGTGTGCAACCAGGCTATAATTTCACTGATGCTAAATTTAAGCTGCTGCCGTCCTCTGATGTTCCTGTAGTCTTTGTGCGTTCTGTGTTTGTGTGTTGAGCGACGTGGTTTCGGTTTTTAAGTGTTCCGTCACCAGGAACTTACCTGGAGGCGGAACACCATCCTCCTGGCCTCCTGCATCTCTTTCTCCAGATGCTCCTGGTGGGCGTCCAGCTGCTCGTCCCAGGACTTCTCCTCCTCCTGCATATTGTGCCCGAGGGAGGGACACAATCCACATAGGGACACCTCCTCTGTGAGGAAGAGAGGAACATAAGGACATGAGGCGAGGGAGCTTCATTTTTTTTTCTGATGTTCGGTTTCACTGCACAAGAGCTGACGTGCATCCAACCGACCTGCGACAGATTTCTTCTCTGTCAGCTCAGATTTGTCTTCTCGGGGGTCCCCATGGTCCTCGGCCTGATCGTGGACGGCCTCCTCTTTAAGGGTGTCACTGAACTGGGTGATGACATACTCCTCTTTGGGGGAGTGAGCAGGGCTGGCCGAGCTGAGACTGAAACAGATGGTGGGCACAGGCAGGAGTCAGTGTGTTTGAATCTCCTGCCAAATGAGCAGCGATGAATAAGCCGAGCTGAATTAAAATGGAGATATACAACTTCCCCATATAGAGCACCAAAAATAATTCAATGAATCCTATCAGGGCTAAATATTTTAAACCATATCTGTTTTTAAAGCATATCACAGACTAACAGATAATCAGATGAACGTAAACACATGACAGACAAGAACCAAAACCTGTTCAGAGAATAGTCAGCGAGGGCAGGAATTTGCAACACTGTCATTTTTCCAACAGGAAATTCTTCACATAGTTCGTTCGTTCCCCCCCCCTTCAGCCATAATTTCAAAACATAATGTTTGTGTGGCTCCTGAAAGGCTGGATTTCCTGCAGCTTGTATGTATACACTGTGTTTTGTGTGTTTTCTCAGAGCATCGCTCGTAGCCCAAGGTTCATGCCGACTGTCGTCTTCCCTCTGATCTGTTTGTGGAAATAGTATACAGCTACTGTGACCTGTGACCTATGGCATTATGCATGGTGCTTTAACAGGCCAGTGCGTCTTTCTCCCTCTGTGTCTGCGTGGGAAAACAAGCCGGTGTCTGTGGAAACCGATCTAAACTGCGTGCAAGCAAAGAGAGAGAGAGAGAGAGAAAAGCCACCAAATGCCTGATTCTCCTCCTGAGGCTAAAACTAAGAAGAGAAAAAACAAACTGTGGATTTAACTGTGGAAGAAAAAGTGCATTTAGAAACCCATGAATGTCCTGAGGGATTTGCCTGGTTGGACATGTTCCTCCCAGACATGTGCCAGGATGCAAGATTGGGATCGGAACAGCATTACTCAGCAAAAGCTAATATCCCCACAGACAGTAAAACGATAATCTGTCACTTGTATGTTCACATTGACTCTGTATGAAATAAACTGTGATATATATTTATTAAAATGTCAATCTTACTTCTGTTTCGAACGCATATTTCATATCCGTTTATGGAAGTTCATATATTTCATATCTCGAAATTGGATTGATTCTGAATTTGTTTCCGTTAACACATAAGCTATAGATGGTATCATAGTGTCATAAATACATCAGTTTATTATAGTGATATTATATAACCCCTGAAGCACATCTTCATCTTTTAAATGAACTTTACATGTAACATTTGTAGATTTGTCATGTCCGATAACTTTAAACATTAATGATTGTTTTCAAATACTTTTACTTTAACTATCCTTTATATGGAAAATCAACTTTTAGTTCTATTTACATACTCGACACCCTTTCTTTGTTTTAAATGTATTCCTAAAATAACTGGAATCTGTGATTTTCAGTTAAAAACACCATAGAACTGGAATAATTCACCGAACTCACTCAGATCTGTAACTTTCACATTTTTGCTTGTTTAGCTCGACTGAGCTTCCTTCAGCATTTCATTGTATTGATCTTCTTGTTTGATTTATAGGTCAAATCAGTACATGACAGAATGTTACTTTGTTTGGCAGCGACCATTTATTTCATTCCACGTTAGTGACACTTGTGACTGAGATGTAGAGCGTCTGGTTTGGGATCCCAGGAGAGGCCTTGAGTGTGTGTAGGTGTGGTTTTGGTCAAGTTTTTATCATTTATCCTATTGCTTTGTGTTGCTTTGTTCATCTTTATTGTATCATCATTACTGCTATTTGTGTATTTGTTAGTATAAGTTATGTTTTTCATGTCTGCGAATCCCCTTACAAACGTGACGAAGCAGTTTCCCTCCCTGCTCTCTCTTCTTTTGTAAATAAAATTGCAAATCGCATGCATGGTCACTTATGAAAAGCTGTTGAGATATTTAAGTCTGGACTCAGGGTGAACCTAATGAAAGGGGGAATTGCCTTCAGGCTGCCGCTTGGTTAAAGAAAAGTATATATAATTTGGTTGCCTGTAATTTGGACTTTTTTTAGTTTAATCATGTGACATTTTCAGGCTGCAATCACCGCACAGAGAAACGTCTGGTTGTTTGATCCTCCTCAGAAAAAGTCATTGCAAAAGGTCACACAAAAAAAAAAGTCTTGATTGTGATTGTCCTTCAGTGTTCTTCACAAAGAGGCGGCCTCCCACTAATCATGTCATTGAGAAACCCTCTGTCATGTCTCAGGGTCCAGTTCAACTTCTAACACATTTATCTTAGATGCTCTTTGTTGATCGGCGGCACCAACAGAGCACAAAGGTCTTTATTTATATATATATTTGGAACATATGGGCTAAACCACAGATTAATCGCTGGGATTTGCGAGAGATGAGCTTCAGTACAACAGATTAACATCATCTGATCAGCAGCAGCAGAAAGTTACTAAATATATTTACCCCAGCCCTTTACTTAAGTTTAATTTTGAGGTACTTAAAGTATTTCTGTTTTATGCTACTTCACTTTTTTATTTAATTTCAGAGGAAAGTTTTGTACTTTTAACTTTACTATCTTTATACACATGTATTGTTTATGGGTTAATTTTCATATAAAGACTTTACATTACAAAACAAGTGGTGATCTTGTGAGATACAATCTATTTGCTGAAAGTTAAATCAGTGCTTCAGCAGCTTATTGGTTTGAGTCTTGATGGGACATTACAGATGTGTACTAGTTGTTAGCATCTCCACCAAAGAAAAGTCTCCCCAATGCACTTCTCAGTTGTTTTTTTTTGAATAACTGTTTGTGCCACAAAGAGGTAAAATGACCCATAATTGAATTTCTTAAAAAAGTCTTAAAATGTTTACAAATTTAAGTAGCTTAACTTTACTTTTCCTTCTTTCACGCCACTTGAATCATCTTAAATCCCTTCAGATTAATGTTATTACTTTGGAGAGGCCCTAATCCCCAGTTTCAAAACCAGTGAACCACAATACTGCACAATAAATGTAACAAGTTAAATTCAGCCTCATCTCAATCAGCAGAAATTGTAAATCTAATCATGTAATCAATAATAATAAATTCGTCATCCTTATTTTTCTGAAAAATAAAAAGAACCCCACACATTTTGTATTTATAATTCTAAAATAATGTAAAATGCATAACCCACCCTCTGAATTATGAAAAGGAAGAGCCGGTGATGAAAGTTAGATTGAGGTTGCTAAAGCAATGGCAGCTCAGCTCACACACACACAGAGGGACACACCCACACCTACCTCACTGTAAACACTGAACAATAACCTGCAGAATGAGGATCCGTCGGTTGTTATGGTGATATTTGTTTCTAATACTAACACTCTGACACATGATGCTGATGAACATGATAAATCAAATGTGTAGTGTGTTGACTTCAGGCCTCAAATCTCTCTACCTTGATGCTCTCGTTCATCACAGACACACAACAGCAGCCTGCTCAAACAACAATTTATATCAAATCCTCTCTTACCATTTCATCTGTTTGGCTCCCATGCTGGTGTGTGCAGGATTAACCTCCCATACAGCGGCGCCGCATCTGGGTGCTGATGGAGATGATGCTGCTGCCCTGCTTCCCTGTCAGGAGCATGGAGGCAGCAGGGAGGGGAGCAGCACCGAGAGCAGCAGCTGCAGCCACAGGAAGCCTCCACGTCGCGCACTGTGTTCAATCACAAACAACAGCACGTTCAAATCCACTCCTGCAACATCTCCCTGAAAACACAGAAACCTCCCGATCCCAGAGAGCAGCCCTGCGCCTTCCCCATGAGGCTGCAGGCACAGAGGAGAGGCTGGAGTCTGGCTGCTGCTTCCTCACTGCTCTCACCACCAGCTCCCATTCACGAACACAATGTTTTTTGTTCCTGCTGCACGAGAACTGATGCAGCTCTTGTGCATCTCTCTCAGCCCTTTTCTTGTTGTGTGCATGTATTACCTCTGCCCTCCCTCCCTGCCTCCTTCCCTCTATCTCTCCTCTGCTCGGTCGCCCAGGCTTTGTATCAGCCCTTCTTTCACTGAGCGAGGATGTCAGACATGGCTCTGTCTGCCTGGGAGTGTTTACCCTCCCCCTTCTCCCTCATTCCTCCTCCCTCCTTCCCTCGCTGCTCTCTCCTTTCACAAGGAGGAGGAGGGATCTTTCCTCCTCCTCCTCCTCCCTCCTTGCTTTCCCTTGGATCTCTCTACTGTATTTCACTGCAGCTAAAATAAAGAACCAGCACATGCATTGAAAACATTAGACAATAGTTATATGTGAGGAATCTTTTCTTTGTTGACTAAAAACACAGGTTTAGAGTCAGAATCTAAAAAAAACCAACGGAAAGAAGGTATTTAAACTCAAAACATTGAAACGCCTAAACCACTGACTTCATGTGTTTCAATTAAATATTAAATCTCCTGGTTATTACATGAGGTCAACGTAAAGGGTAACTTTTAATGAAGTGCTCTCTTTCATGTGGAGTTAATGGAAATAAATCAAATAACTTGAGGGCTTTTCAATCAGATGAGGTTAAAGTGTAAATATACACATTAAACACACAAATCAAATCACACAAATCCAATCAATCTCAAGTGATTTGATTTATTTATGCTAACTCAACCTGATGGAAAACTCTTCATTAAATGTCTACATTTACACTGAACATATGCAATACAGTTATAAGGCAATTTAAATAAGTAATTGAAATACATAGTCATCATTTAAAGAATAATTCTTTTTAGAATCTTCAATCGGAAAAAAAAAATTCTACATGTATCATATGCCATAAAGTATAATGCCTAAACCCGCGGCTTTATGTATTTCAATTATTATAAAGAGTGTATTTATACACACTGGTCTACAATTCAGCTCTTTTTACTGCTTTCATGTAGAATGGGCGATTGGCAAAAACACCTGTGCAGTAAAGTGCTCTGAGTGCTCATCAAAACTAGAAAAAGTGCTACATTTACCATGTATTGTGTGTAGTGAGCCTCATTTTTACAGCCTTAAAAAACATACAATATATGGAAAAAGCACCACTGGAGCCAGCAGATAAAAGCATTGTGTGAGAAGGCTTCACAACGTGCGCAGCAGGCAGCAGATTTCTTTGACGCGAGTTAAGTAGACTCTTGAACAGTGTTCCGACTGAGCATCCTGTCATTACACTGCCGCTGCTGAATGGGAAATAGGTCTCCAAAGTACTTGTATTTCAGCCCCTCTAAAAATAATATACTCTCTCTCTCTATATATATATATATATATATCATAATACTGGACAAAATTACATCCTCAAGCATTGTAGCAGGTAGAGGCAGCACTATCTTTTTTTAAATATTTATTATAGTGCTTATTAGAATTTAATCTATACCAACACAGGATAATATATTTGTTGATTATATCTTGAATAAGTAATCTCAGTCTGCAAAGTAATTAAATCAAATATTTAGCACAGGCTGAAGTTATACAATATTTTGGCGGGAGTCTGTAAGAACTCACAGGAAAAAATTTCTATATTTGCTTTTCCGTATATACCCCCCCCCCCCCCCCCCCCGCAGTATGTTGTTGGGCATGGATTAGACTCATACACCTGAAGCGGGACCATCCAACACTCAACACTCAACCTAGTCCAGGTGTAGTTTCCAAAGAATAATTTGGGGTGTAAAACACTGGGAGGAAGCATTTTATCAGTTTGGCAAGTTTAGTAACTTCCTGAAAAACCTTTTCAGGAACTTCCTAATAAAGTTTTTACCTTTTCTCTTATGCTCTAATGTCTATTCTCTGCAGTGCTATATTTTTTCATAATTAAAAGGACAAGGACGACATCGGGTACAAAGCAGGGAGACAAAGACGACTTGGCACGCCGAGATGTGACCGAGGGAATAGCGAAACCAAGATGTTTATTTGAACAGAAAGAATATTTAATTCATGTGTGGCTGATATATAAGGAGTGACTTTGCTGTTCAAAGAGTGGTGGGAAAGTCATGCCACCACTGGGGAGGTGGGAAGAAAGCCGCTTTGCCACAGGGACGGCACGCAGTCGGCCAATTTGTAAATCAAATGAGCTGCTGAAATAGAACAGATTGTTGGTATGGTCGCCGTGGATCCTTATTGTAAATTATTATTGTGCCTGCAATGAAACAAGAGGCACTCGTCTCTTTTTATTTCCCTGACCTTCACACAGATACGTACGAAGCGCCACACACTGATAAGCCTTTGTCCCTGGGAGTCCCATTACGTTTTTGTTGTCAGATACAATTTGTAAAGGAACACTGAGGCGATTTATGGTTATTGTTCGGGTAATGACAGTGGATAGGGTGGCAAATAATTACAAGTCATTCTATGTCAGTAGGCAGCTGCAGTCTAAAATATCTGTGCACCAAATATCTGCCTTTGAAAATATCTTAATTATCTGGAATGCACATCCTTCTTTATCTCTTAAAACGTTCACATGAAAAGGAATTTTAGTTTAATAGTTATTGAGAAAAGAATAATAAAAAAATGATATGTGATGGCAATGCTGGGAGTAGTATTTAGATTCTATTACTTAAGAAATGTAGCAGTACAAAAAAGTACTGTGTCTTTATTGGTTTTATCTAAACTTGAACCATATCCTAGTTTTTATCTGTAAGACCTTAATCTGCAATGTAACAAATAACGGTGGCCGTCAGATAAATGTAATAGAGTAACAGCTACAAGACAGTAGAAGTATGAAGTCACAAAACATGGAATACATAAAGTAAAAGTGTCTAAAAACTGTACTGAAGGACAAGATTGAGGAAATTGAGTACATTAAACTACTGTGGCCCAACTTCTTCAAATCAGTTTTTTACCTGTCGGTATCAATAAAGACTGAACCTTGTTTGATTTGAACCAATGATCTATTTGAGAGAATATAGCTATAAAAGGATATTGTTTTTCTTAAAGGAAATACTTTCATCAGTCAGCAGTAATTTGTGTCAAAAAACTGTCCACAGCGGTTGGTACTCGAGTGTGAGAGAAAACAAACTAAATCTGATGAACTGCCATTAAGGCTGAAGACAGACATAGAGTGAGGGTTATAACTCTCTAATACACATATGATTACTTCTGCGGTGATAACGAAGATATGTGTTTGTGAAACATTTAACGTTTAATTATCACAATTGAGACCAAAGAAGTTAATTGCAAAGTCAGAAATGACTGTGCTGTGATCGCCTCCGATTTTTATATATATTTGCTATGTTCATCATTCATGTTTGGGCAATATCTGGAAACTACACTGTAACTAAAGTTACATATGGATGGGTTAAAATAAAGAAATTATCTGTTGTTTCTTGCCATCATTGTTACGATTGCATTCCTATTTGTCTGGAGCAGGTTATGGAAGCTGCTGCTTCTTTTTCTTCTTCTCTGTTCGGTTTATTGGTAGCTGGCAACAAACGTCAAGGTGCCTGAAACAGAAAACGGAAACACACAGTAGGTGGCGGTAGTGAGCCTGGCCGTTGGTTGCCAACCGCCAATGAATCGAAGAAGAAGACGTCAACTTCTTTTCACAGTACCACTGTGATGATGCCTCTGATCTCGGACGGTCACATTGATACAATGTATGATAATTGATCGATCTTCAAACAAACCGAATTGCGCGTCAGTTGTGTTTACAAATATTTCACAAACACAGTCTTTGTCCCCGCGGAGACACACTTGTGTGTTTGATAACAGCGGCTGTGGACGAACACTAACGTGGAGGAGATACAACTTCCACATGCTGCCCGCGCGCTCCCGTGGACGGAGATGAGGTTCTGGCAGACGATCACTTTGAGGCACGACACCGGAAACTCTCTGAGCTGAGTGTTTGTGTTTCCTCTTGAAAACTACACGTCCTGGAACACAGTGTACACACGCACGGATTGGTAGTGGACGTGTACTGGTAGTACTGGTGTCGTGTTGTGTGGAGACACTGTCAGAAGTACACAGTTTAATTCTACTTCGTCCTTCAAGCTGAATACCCAGCTGTGCTGGCTAGCTAGCTAGCTAGGCTAACAGGTGAGTGCTCGTTTACCCGCCACCATGTGAGAATAAGCCTGTTTCTTCTGCCCTGTTTGTTTACATCTCTGGTTTGTGTTGGTCCAGACTCACGCGAGGGTCCTGTCCGGAGACACCATGTCCTATCAGCCGCTGGGGAAGACGCTGCTGAGGAACGTGATCCGTCACACGGACGCTCACAACAAGGTGAGACGCATCCAACATGTGTGTAACGAGAGGGAACAACTCAGCTGGTAGCGACATCCGTTTCCAGGGGTCTGATCCTCAGGGGCTTATTGTCAGTTTATTAGGTACAGCTGACTCAAACCAACCTAACTGTGAGTCCTGTCCCCTTGAGAGTTAGATGGAGAGATGTTGATACAACTCTATGGTCATGTAGTTTGTGCTGATGCATGAGGGCAGAGCAGGCAACAATACGATCTGGTTATATGAGTGTTAGCTGTGTGGAGGGGAAACAAAATCTACCTGTTGATTCATTTGACTTTTGGAGAAAATGTCAGACAATAGAGTGAAGGGTGCGTGACAATCTCCCAAAGTGTTAATGTTTGACGTTTGGAAGCTTTGAGCGTGAACACAAACTAACTTGCAGATGTATTTTACCTACTTACTTACAAATTGAATGTTCACTATTAGAGGTGTAACGTATAGATTTTTCCCTTTTACGTGTCTGGACCTCGCATATTAGCCTAAACCAAGTACTGACTGGATACCAGGGTATTCAAGAAGAAACTTGTATAAGGTATTTAGCAACTGTATGCTACTAACCCTGTATGGAAGTGATGTCTGCTGTCATGGCTGTATGGCCTGGCTCAGGTTAAACCCTGTGAAATACATAGAGAATGAGTCATAGAACTGATTTTATTTTCTAGTTTGATAGCCACAACCAAAGAAGAACATGGTTAATTGAATCTAGGAATGCACAACACATTTTGGAGTGTGTCAGCCCTCGACACCAAAGTACTGCTGACATTTAAGCTCTGGCTAACACCACCCTATTAGAAATGAGCTTTTCTTCGCTGCTCTAACAGCAGCGCGTGCCATCTGCAGTACAACTCAACTACTGAGTGATGAAGAAGGGATTTCAGTTTTATCTGGGTGAAACTAATACATTTTAAAGTCTTGGTATCCGAGCAGTAGATCGACTTGTGTACTCACCTCATTCGGTTTTGGAGGTATTTGTGATCCTGGTATCAGATCATCTCTATTCACAACCTGTGTAAATATTGGAATCCTTTAAATACTTTCCCCTTTGGTGAGTTCATATAAAGCAGTCAGTGTGTCAGAGTGTTTGTGAGTGTGTGGGCAGCTTTTAATGTACTGACATCTTCCCACGGCAGATCCAAGAAGAACAGGAGATGTGGAAAATGCGAGGCTGGCAGGTCCAGAGGACCGACCCCAAACAATCATCGGACACAGTGAGTTCGAGGTAGGAGCCGTGAATGTCCCAGTTTAATCTGAGCCACCTGCACACAAGTGACACCAAAGCTCATAAGGGAGCGTCTTTCATAACGTAGCTCTCACTTCAGGGAGCTGTTACCGTGCGATGGCTTGTTTATTTACTAACAGCGGTTGTATTTTTAGGGGCCAGATGCACTGTGACCGAGGGGCAGATCAAACCGGAGACCTGAGGCGCAGCAGAGAGCGAGTGTCGGAACACGACGACCGAGAGGCTCGATACTGGACACGCAAACTGTACGAGTTTGAGGCCAAAGACCCCGACAGGTGCAGTACACGATCTCGTGCTCTTTTCAATGCTGTTGAAGTCGTTCTGCACATCTTTCTGCAGCTAATTCATTTGTATCTCAACACAGATGGGGACACAGTGGCTTCAAGGAGCTTTATCCTGAGGAGTTCAAAAGGGACAAGTAAGAAAGAATGCTGCATCACACCCAACAAGTCAAAGATTATAACTGAGCTACACATGCAACTCTGATTTTAAAGGTGTGGTCCAGGGAACTAGCGTTTGATGTCACAAAAGATAAATAAATAAAAATGTGAGTAGATCCTACATTTCCCATAATGCAACTAGTCCAATTTGTAAATAATGTTCACATCTTTACAAATTGGACTAGTTGCATTATGGGAAATGTAGGATCTACTCAGATTTTTTATTTATTTATCTTTTGTGACATCAAACATATGCACCAATCACATCATTTAACGACCATAGTATGTATCATTAAACAGGTTTAATCTACGTTGGGGTCATAAACATGGGAACGACTGCATGTATCTTATCTTATGCAAATTCTATTCTTTCCCATGATTATTTTTTGTCAATTCCTTTTTTTTGTGTGTGAACAGATCTACAAAGAAGCTTGAACGCCACAAAAGGAAAAAGTCCAAGTCTGACACAGAGGGAAGCTTATCGAGACACTCCAAGAAATCCTCTCGAAAGACGAAAAAGAAGAAGAAGAAAAAAGACGAGGACGCGGGGCGAAAGAAAGCCAAGTGTCCGAGCAGCAGCGACAGCAGCGGAGACGGCAGCAGCCACAAAGACAAGCACGGGAGGAAGAGGACCAAGAGTCGACACAAAGACAAGAAGAGCTCGAAAACCAGAGGGAGAGACGATGACAGCAGCTCAGGGGGCAGCGATGATGGAGAACGTAAGAGACGGACCCACAGTCGCAAAAAGCGAAAACAGGACTTCCACAAAGACGCCGAGTCGGGTCTGAATTCAACAAAGAAGAGGAAAAACTGGAAAGCAGCAGGTGAGAGGAGCTCGGCTGATAGTTCGGCTGACTGAGATCCACAGAACGTGGACAGACACGGCTCAGGTAACGAGCAGAGAAACGACTGCGGATTCTTCTGCTCGTCTTAACGGAGGGCTTCTCTCTGCAGGGCCGCTCTGTATTGTACTTTGTTAGACTTCAACAAACCTGTGCTGTCAGCCCTCTCCCCGGGTGTTCGCTGTAGCAATATCTCATCACCGCTGCAGTGGCTTGAAGCCCATTACGACAGCACAGGCGGCGTGAGGAGAGATGGTGGGGGGTTCCACCACCTGCCCGATGAAGAACGCCGCTGGCTGCAGGCTCATTGATTTATCACCATGTCTCTGCTCAGTCTGTCTCACGTGAAGAGCCTCTGTCCTGAAATGACCACCATGGGTTTTTTTTATTTAAAAAGTGAAAGAAGTACAATCATGCAACTTTTCTCACCAATGATGATAGAATGTGTATTTTGTTTTATACATTTTTTTTCTTGGATTTTAATACTTTTATCAAGTGCATTACCCTGGTGAAAAATAAACATCAAATGTGCTGTTGTTTTTAAAAAATGTTGTTTTTAAAAACACAAACATCATATAGCTTAGGGGCTGTACAAAAATGATTTGTTTTTGATCGACATGATTTATTAGTAAATTCAGAATCTATTTTCTTAGCTGAATCTTAGTTTAATAAATTGATCAAACAACTTCCACTTGCTGTGAAGGTGCAGCCACATACAGAGGACACACATGAATAACCTCAGGGCAGGACTTTCTTTCCAGAGTGAAACACAAGGTTCAAACTTCTGTTATTCCATCTAAAATGAAACCACACCAATGAATCACAGGCTGTCATGTGCCGTCATTATACTAAACATAGACGCTGTCGTTTATTTTCGAGCTGATCCCACATCCACAAGTTCTCATTCGAACACCAAATGTGTGTTCATTTAATACACGGAGCTGAAAATAGTCCCAGACAAATACACAATTTCCTCCTGAATGAGTAATGTGTTTCGACCCTGCAGCAGAGTGTCTGAAGGAAATTGACTTCTCTAAAATAAATAAACCCATGTGTTCGTGAGCCTTCTTTGGAGATTTTGTGCAGCCAGGGGGGTTAATTGTGCACAGATTAGTTCACAGAAGTAAGAGATAAATCAACACAATGTTAACTTATTTGATGTGTTACCACGTGTCCCAGGTCGGACATTATCGTTAGATTCCTGAAGATATCGTAAAGTAAATCTAGGAACCTGTTTTCACCGGCTAGTTTAATTCTGTGTAATGTAATGAGATGGAAGTGTAAGTCCAGATAACAGAGTTAATAATTAACAATCTGAGATAGCAGTAGGAAAAAGAGAGTCTGATCTGAGGTGCTGTGACTTTTTAATTAGCCAGACTGTTGGTGAAGAATTCAACAGAGGCCGCTGTGGATCAATGCTGTCGCTGCAGTCCCTGCTGGAACGTGCACGTCTGTTCAATATGCAACAGATACAGAGGAGTTTAACAAGCCGCCACACACGGTCACAACAAATGTGAGGATATGTGGAAGTGCTCTATGATGGCTAAACTAGAAATTGAATGCCTGAGAAAAAGATTCCTATATTTCCATAAACGGCCCTGAACAAATGAACCTCATCGTCCGCGTCGCTGGTTTCTGGTTTCATCCCGTCGCACTTGGTAAATCGTGTAATAAGCAGTAGCTTATCTGGGTTTTCTGTTTTGTTAGATCATCTGATGCTGAGTAGGTGCTGGTAAACTGTATTGAAAGTGTGTGCGTGTGTGTTCTGGAAAAGCCTGAAGCACTTTGTTAAGTCTGTATCAATAGACTGAAGGTTTTTTCTTCTAAGCAGCTGTGTGGGCCGAGTTGAGCTCGGATAAAACTGCACGAATCCTGGAAGAGGAAAAACAACTCCTCTAATCGGTGTTGATGGAAGTTTTTTAAAAATAGATTCTTAAGATTAAACTGCATTTGGCAAAAGAGAAAATCCATCATGTTTTATGGCTGCGTCTCGAGTTAGGACAACTTATTCGGAAAACAACTATTAAGAAAAAGATTTATAAATAGGATTTGTGGCTCTGGGTGTTTGGATGTCAGTCTATCAGTTCATCATTATGCTACACTAATGGCATCACTGTGGTGCTGCTAATGTGGATAGAAACAAAAAATATGTTCAGACATTCGTAGAGAATGGATTTCCATTAGCACTCAGTCTCCCTCCCCCTTTTGAGAACGTTGGTCCTTTGTGTTTAGTGCTGATTAAATAAACTTATAAAAATTACCCAGTAAATATTTTCTGCTCAACATCAGTGACAGCATTGGCCAGTTTGAGCATAGTCACGTTATCATTCTGCACATGTATGTTACGGCCTCATTTAACCACTATAGCATGGCCTCAGACTTAGGAGAACTAGGAGACTAATGTGTGCAAACAAAAATACAAAAGTTCGTGCTTTTGATAATAGCTGTGACACCAGGCCCCTCAAACAGATGAAATAACAGCAGAGTAAGGAAATAATCTGCTTTTACAATTGCTAAAATTCGAACTTCCCAATCGTAGCAAATCTAATTTTGTTCTTCAGTTTCAGCTCTCTCCACAGGAACTGTATAATGTCTCGATTTGATATCTGCCGATGAGAAAACAGATTCCAGAAATTAAGTAATGTTTTATATGTGAAGTATAACATAAATAAACCATAGAAGAAATTGCAGGGTCAGCACACTGAGGAACGAGGAAAAAATGGTGATATTGTGAATCAGACGTTAAATTTTATACACATTAAAACCAGGTTCACGTTGAAGATTTCAAACACACACGGTATATCTGCGATTTAAACATATAATGGGATCTTTAGTGGAAAAAACCCCAACACACACCCAGTCAAGGCACATTTATTTTTTTCAGTTACTCAGAACTGCTGATGAGACACAACACACTCTGCTCCATCCCCAGTGTTCACTAGCTTGGCTGTCTGGGCCAATTCCGTAGCCTGGGTGATGTCTCAGCCTCCTCCTACCTAAGCAGATTTTGTGTTGAATGATGGTTACAGATCGGAGCAGGCAGAAGTACCTCTCCTGCTGTGAGAAATGGTCAGCAGCGCATTTCCAGAGCAGAAAGCATCAGCATTTAATGAGGAGATGGATGAACGGATGCAGCCGAGAGTTTACACCCTGAAGTGAAGTCTTCTCCTTGCTGGAAAAAAGTAGAACGGATTTGGATTGAAACTGGTAAACAGGAGATGGAAAAAAAAAGAAGCAATGACCCCGTTCTTCGACTCAATCCTCTCTGCCACTGAGGATGCAAATCGCAGAGTCAAGAGGATTGAAGAAGCTCCAGTGTGACTTATCTCTGTGAAGTCCACGCCGCTGTGTTTGATCTCAGCCGGTTCTAAGGAGCTGCAATCAGGAGGAGAGGGCGGCTTCCAGAGCAGCAAACAAATATCCCTCCTCCACCCTGATTGTATCTGTTCCCACTGTCATGCTTATGAATCCTCTCCCACGTTTAGCATTTATGTGCAGTGCAAATACAATTAAAATGGTTTATAACACACTTTACTACAGTTGTACGCAGATAAAAGGACATATTCGGTGTTTAAAAATGGATTTGTCATGAAAACTCCTCTTATGAGGCATAATGCTGTCTGTTGTGTCCCCCTAGTGGTAAGCACCCGATGATGCACCCTTGTAAAGAAACATCTGGCTGCATTTGAATTCAGCATCACATCCTCCAGTCATCATGTCCCTGGTCGCTCCGCGCCCCAGCTCTGCTCCTCGGCCCTGGTGCAGCTTTCCCTGAGGCCTTATAAATAGTAACCGGGCAAATCAAATATTTATATGGTCTCAACCGGTGCGTCCCTTCCTGCAGTGGACACAAATACCGCTGGCCCCGAAGCACAAGAAGGAAACACCACTTGTACAGTTAACCCACACAAAAAATTTAATACCCTTCGCGAGGGGGATAAATGGTCCAAACGTTTGACATACTAAATAGGGCGAGGTGTGATGACACAGGTTTTTAATGTAAAAACTTGCAGCCAACACCCAAATGCTTTGTAAAAAGTCATGTGACATATGACTTACTTACTTTACATAGTTAGTACACATACACCAAATGTTTTTTAATATACTTATATATGTCTTTTTTGTTTGTTGTCTTTTTATCTAGACCAGCCAGATACAGTACCGATTAATATACAGTCACATCTGGAACAATACCTATTAAACATCATATAGTCCCACAGCTGGAGAGGAATCCATGGCAGCTCTCCAGGTCCGTCCTCTCTGCGCTAATGTTAGAAACTGGCATGTGTAAAATTATCTTCTTCTTTTTTTTCATTATTATTATTATTATTATTATTGTATAGACTGGTGGTTGATACTTGTCCTCGTATCTCGTGTCTTCTGTGCAAAAGTTTTTTTGTTGTTGTTTTTTGAAAGAACCCAAAACATGATTGACATAACAGGATACCTGGCTGTTCACTTTACAGTTGTGATGAGTTTTTTTTTCTTTTTTTTTTCTGTTTTTAAACAATTAAACAGTTACATACATCCAAACGCCACACCCCCTTGGCATGTCACAGAAAAAGGAGAAAATTATAAATCCAAAGTAACGCGCCCCCATTATCACGGCGGGAGGCAATGATAAGAGAGGAAAGTTAATGACTACAGTGAGCAGCGTCCTCCATTCGTACATCTTTTAGAATAAGGCACTGCTGCATAAAGAAAGGACATGGCCGACAAACCTCTCTGGGAGTATGATGGGGAGGCAGGATGAGGGGAGAGTGTTCTTCTCCAGCAACTCACAGAAAGTTTTCACGTGTAAGTAAATGTGCTTGTGTTTATCAGTTTGCTGTGTGCAGGAAAAAGAGTGCATCATATGGCATGTAGGTTTATATTTGTGTGTTTTTACACGTGTGCGTCTGCGTGTGCGTGGCCGAGCCGCGCTTCAGCCACACTGGTTTCCTCAGACTGTGCTCTCGAGCATCCACTCAGTGCTGCTGAACGTAACTCTCCGGTTGGCGAGCGGAGACGACTCCATGTCCAGCTGGTTGGTGGACTTGTGCCACCTCGTCCTCGCTCTGCGCGGGTAACTATGACTCTGAAATATGGAGTAATCCCCACCGTCAAAAGAGAACCTATGCCTAGTTCGTGCCAGCTCGTTGGGAAGCAAACCCATGTTAGCCAGGGCACTTTTCTTGTCCTTGAGCCTGGGAGCCTCCTTGGTGCCGGCGCTGGGACCAATGAGACACAGGGACATGGTGGAGCCTGTGAGGCTACTGTCTGTCTGCGTGTCCTCAGACGGGGGACCAGAGCACTGTGCGTCCAGGCTGGCTCTTCTCTTCAGCTTGTCAGCACTCATTGGAGGCAGCTCCACCTCCAGGATGGCAGTAGTGGCGGCTGGCTCCTCCTTCTTGTCATTGTCCACCCTCAGCACCAGCGCCATGCACTCTTTGTGCACCAGGGCCTCACGCTGGCCCTCGTCCGACGGCTGCTTGGAGACGGAGCGCTGGAGCCGCTGCTGGCTGCCATTGGTCTGGGAGTGCATGCTGGAGCTGACCTTGGTCTTGCTGTCCTCCGGGCTGCTGTAGGCCTTGTAACGGATCATCAGGATGATGATGAACACCAGCACCGAAGCAACAATTATACCCCCGATAATGATGATCATGGTGCCTCCCAGGAACTGGCTGTGCATGAAGCGGCACTGGCTGACCTCACTGGCTGTGTGGAACTGCACGCAGCCAACCACACGTGTGGCTGTTAATGATGTGATGCCGTCGTCATAAACCGCCAGCACACAAAGGTCATACTCCCGTCCGGCGGCCAGATCGTTGATTAAGAAGTTCTTGCTGGTGGATGGGATCATTCTGCAGAGGAAAGAAACACAGAGCGGTGGTGAAGACACAGAGGATAAATCATCGCTATTACGACGCCCACATAGCCTGATTTGCATAAGGTGTATTAAATCACACAAAGGTGTCCCTTCCACACAACAAAAAGACAACAGGGCCGTTGCAGCCATGGCATTTAATATCGCTCATTCCGGGAGACGAGCATAAAAAGCACCACGCTCCATTAAAGCTGACTTATGAGGGAGTATGTTACATTACAAAATAGCGACGAGAAGCCGCTCTATTGGGCTTGTGTATGAAATGAGAGTGAAAGGTAAACGTCAAGGTGATAAACAAGGCAGAAGAGTCTAAAGAATATGCCCCAGCAGCTGGCCGCTGCAGGACGAGTGATGCATGACGTGAAGGCCGACTGGATGTGTGAATACCTAAGGTCACATTTTGTCGGCAAGCGCGAGATTAGCGACTCTAAAGAGGAAGGAGAAAGGCATTGTGTTCAGGTCAACACCGGCGTTAATATAATTAGAAGCTTGTTCCTTTTCCCTAAAGGGAGACTTTGATGGTTATCATTTGTAGGTAATAATGTACCACCTAAAGACAAAACAACACTCAGCTCTGTGCCTAAGCTGGATGAGAAAATTATACAGGAGAGCAACTCATTATTTCTAATAAAACATAAAAAAAAAAAGAAGTGAGTCGACCACTGTAATTAACTCCTTTCACAAATACATAAATCCTCAATCACTAGATTCGCTTTAAGTGCGTCACATACTGCTTCAGAAACACACTTTATTAATTGTTTTATTTAAGACATAAGCTAATAAATTTTGCCAAAAGTCGTATAAAAACAGGGTGCTAATTATAAAGTATGACTCAGCTTTTATATGTAACTAAGCGTGATTCACTCTTTCATTTTCTCAATGGACGCACGTTATATATTTCACTTGGCATCTCAACTAATATGGCAGATTGTAATTTACTATAAGAAACTTATTGATATTAACCTTGTTCTTGTTGCAACCAACCATCGGTACATAGTCAGTAGATTCTTCATTTTATACTCGACTCACTAATGGACAGCATTCATTTCAAAGCTACATATAACCAGCTGCTTTTCAGATTAAGATCTTACAAGCAAAACATGTGAAAAGCATCTAAAATATATATGTATACTACCCATACGTAGCCGAAAATAAATAATAAACTTTAAAACATTTACACGTAAATACAGAGTAAGAATGATTCAGTGATTATCTAACTCTGTCAGGAGCCATTCTGCAAAGCAAGAACTTCTAAATTTGAAATTTAATAACATTTAGTTGCTGATTTTAAAACCGTGATGGAAACTGTTTCAGTACATTTATTCAAGAACTGTAATAAAGCACTATTACGTTTTCCTGTTTTCTGAGACTTTTGATTCACTATATTTCAGAGGGAAACTAGAAGGGCACTTCAGAGAGCGCACACCTCCACCAAGGCTAACGCCCTATGTCTGATCCGATCATTCTTCCATGGGCCATGCACCACTCGTCCACAAAAATGTCTTGGAAATCGTTTCAGTAGTTTCTGAGTGATAAAAAACAGAAGCCTTGACGGAGGCGATAACCCACGAGCTCTGATAGCTGTGGTTTCTAGTTATGTTAAATGAAGAAACACATGATAATGCAGTCAGAAATCAAACCAGTGCCATTTTCAGCTATATTTGCAATGTTGTGCTGTCCCTCATCACATTTCAGATACAGTATCTTAAGGTTGTTATCAGCATCAAAGATGGTTTCATTTTCATTTATATTTTAATGCACAAAAAGATAAATTGCCCAATGTTATAATTTTCTTAATAATACACAGATTACAGTGTAGTAAAACTGTATTTGCTCTTCCTTCCTCTCACAAGTATCTTCTCACCGCCCATCACATTTATCTTGTGACCCTTTAAAAAAGAGAACGACCGCTAGTTTGAAAACCGCTGGACTAATGGACTCATTATAATGCTAATAGTACTTTTATTAAAGTACAAAAAAAATGTAAATGCAGGTACTTATCACAAGTTGTTATTATAGCTCGGTCCTGCTCCTTTTACTCGCTGTTAGTCACTGATCTGAATACTAGCACTGCAGCCAGGCCCATCATTAGACAACCACATCTAATCACACTCTGTGTTGAAACCAATTAATGCAGACACTTGCTAATGATCTAAATAGAAACATGCAATGAAACACTTTCCCTGGTGTTATTGTTTATCGTCATAGCATGTTTTTATGATGCTGACACGACCCTTTAGTCGGAAACTTGTTTACTACCATCTGTAAATATCTTGATTAAACTGTATATTCTTTTTATACATCAATACATTCAGTTTTATCCGAATATATGGAAAAAAAACTCTTCACTGTACACTGTGGGGGGGTTCTACTTATTTTTGGACATACTTAATCATTTTACATCTTTGGGATCCGTCAGTCTTTCTTAACGGGGCCTCGTGTCACTCAGCAGATGGTAGCTCCAGATGTCTCACTTGTCCTCGTGTCCCTATTTTACCACCCTCCTCTCCCTCCCTCCCTTCCTCCCTCCACCCTCTTCTCCCTCCCTCCCTTCCTTCCTCCACCCACCCACTCCACCATGGCTTACCTGTACACCAGAGTATCATCTGCCGAGCTGTTGTACTGAATCTGGTACATCCTGATGCCGGGGATGTGGCGCTCAGACGGCCAGCGGATCACAGCGGAGGAGGAGGTCAGCTCGGCGACCATCACCCTCCTGTCCTGCTTGTCGTAGCCCTTGGTGTCGTTGCCAGACTTGGAGGAGGTGGTGATGTCCGAGAGGCCGGGGTCCTCGCGCATGTGGCCCGTGTTGTTCACAAACAAGGGTAAGGGGATCATGTTGATCTCGACAGCAGCTGTGGCGATGCCCGCGGCGTTGGACGCCACACAATTAAATGCACCACTGTCCTTCAGCGTGGTGATGAGAATATCAAGGGTGCCATTATCATACAGGATGGTACGGGAGTTATTGTGCACCAGCTTGCCGTCTGGGGACCGCCAGTGAATCTCTGGGTCGGGATCACCCACGGCTTTACATTTCAGCGTCACACCCTGCCCCTCCATCACGTAGGGCTTGGTGGTGAGATGTTTGGTGATCAGCGGGGGCTCGCAGATGAACTCCTCCTCTTGGATGGACCAGAAGTATTTGTCCATGAGGTGATCCGGCGAGGCGCAGGTCTCCAGGTCGTCCTCTCTCGTCAGCCTGCGGAGCCACAGCAGCTCACAGTTACAGTGGAGAGGGTTCCCACCGAAGCTCACGGCCAGGGCGGACGAGCTGGAGCTCTTGGCGTCGGACAGCACCTGGGCGTGCTGGAACAAGCTGTCTGGCGGCAGCTTCTGCAGCCTGTTGGAGGTCATGTCCAGGCGCACCAGCTTGGTGAGCAGGGTAAAAGTCCCCGCTCCAATGTGATCAATCAGGTTGTGGTCCAGTGTGAGCGTGTTAATGTTGGTCATCCTGGCTACGGCTTCCCAGGGAAGGGTGCGCAGGTTGTTGTTGGAAAGATCCAAGTCCTCCACGGTCACAACAAACTCGTCGAAGGAGGTGGGGGCCACTTGGTGGATCTGGTTGTTTCCGAGGATGAGGTGCCTCAGGTTGATGAGGCCCTTGAAGTGGTCGCTCTTTATCGCACTGAGGCGGTTCCCGTCCATGTGGAGCGCCCGCAGGGACCGCAGGCCCAGAAAGGCGTGGGGGCTGATCTGGCTGATGGTGTTGCGGGACAGGGTGAGGTGGACCAAACTAGTCATGTTGAAGAAGTCTTTCCTGCGGATGACGGTGATGAAGTTGTCGGTGAGCCGCAGCTCGACGGTCTTGCGGTCGATGGTGGGGGGCACGAACAGCAGGCCGGTCTTAGCGCAGAGCAGAGTCAGAGTGGGGGAGAGGTGCTGGCAGGTGCAGCGGCCGGGGCAGCTGTAGACCTTCGACAGAGCTGCACACAGCAGCACGCAGAGAAGCAGCCGCTCCATCGTTGATCGGTGTCCAGGTCCTGTGCGTGAGACAGAGAGAGAGACACTGAGTAAAACAAAAAGCGGAGAGCTTTGAATTAATAAACAGCATCATGGCCTTTATGAGAGCCTGCTGCAAAAACCACGAGTCTGACCAAGATTGCTGAGGCTGCCAGCAAGGTATCAATCACAAAATGAAATGGAGCTTTTCTGAAATAATGGCACCTGGGATGATGAAAGGCTGCGCCAACCCCGTCAGGAGCTCATGTCTCTGTAGCCTTTTAATGGAAATAACAGAATTTTTTTGTGCCACCAGGCTGCATCACTACTGAACCATATAATTTCGTGAATGATAACACGACAGTTTTCCCATATGAGGTCTCGGTGAGACGCGTGTGCATTTCCATCACATTACAAGACTCGTGTGGTTTCCCTGCGCTGAGTTCCCACATCAGGGCAGAGGATTAAGAAAAGGGCACTTGTCAGCAGCGGTCAAGGATATTTTACGACCTTTTCATTCTCTTTGTTCACCCGATGCTTCTGAGGCGTACTGCAAAATTAGACAGAAACCTGTCATGTAAATCACAGCAACAAAAAAGTAAAGGTGAGAACACCAGAGATGGGGCCTGTTTTTGCCAGCCCATCCGGTGGAGGCATAATCGGATGAGTCTGGGGTGTGGAGGATGTTCTGATTCTACGATTCCCCTTTAGACGTATTGATTTCAGTCTAGAGGAGAACACGCCTGTGGTGACAGGAGTAAAAAGTGATCCTTGGCTGTAATAACCATAAAAGACCCCAGTGGAGCAGCAGCAGTGGTGTGCTGATGCTCTCCTTGGCATCCATCTTCATTGGCAACGCCTTGAGCCTCACTGTTGATGAGAGTACCTGTTAACGCTGACAAATTAAAGAGATGACAGCTGACTTCTCTTCTCTAGGTTTAGACAAGGGCATACGGGTAGAGCTGCAGCCTATCACCTCATCCAATCCCACAGGGCGACAGTTCTCATACCCGCCAGATCCAATGTTTCAATCAACAGCAGTGTCTGATTTTCCAGAGGTCACCCGAAATGATCTCAAATGCACTCGAGAGAAGCTGGGTGTGGATTTCAAACACAAATAGATAATTGTCGTCTGTTTTTCAGCAATTCGGATGCACCGTCCAATTTGTCATGACTAATATGAGCCTTTCAATCTATGCTCCACCACACTGGGGGGGGGGGGCTGACATCCTTAATGACACCGACTCTGTCCCCCATGGTGCCCACAGCAAAAGCAACTAATCCTCAGAGTACCAATATCCCCTTAATAAAACTCTATTTAATTTAAAGAATATTTCCAATGTCACGTGTCCAATTTCGTAGGAAAGTGTAAACCAAGCTCTCTTCCTCCCTCCTCAGACTTTAACGTATTTGTTTGTTCTGCACAGAGACTGTTTTCACACTTCTTAAACCTAATACACTTGGCCTGATGCTGTTGTTATGCATGTTCAAGATAGTGGGTGAAGTGAGAAATGGTCGGTGCACTGAAGTCGTTTAACAAACCCGTGTTGCATTCGCCAGCCAGCAATGGAAATTCTCAGTGGTTTATTTCCTCTTTTTCACTCTCTCTCTCACACACACCAACACGCACACGCACACACACACACACACTGGCCACTGTCTGACAGACCACAGGGCCCCTCGTTAGCTCTAGATGCTGCTGTCCAATCAGGGCGCTCATTAAAAATCTGGGATTGTATGATGTCATTTTCTGAAGGAAGTAGAACAGCTTGAAACACGAGTTCAAACCAGTGGGAGAGTTTGTCAGAGATTTAATCGACAGTGACAGAATTACTTCCACTTTATTTCTACACTTCCCTCGACCATTCGCAAATTTGAACCTTTGCTGGGATTTGTGTTTTCATTCCCCTCCCTCTCTGTTGTGAGTCTGCAGGCTCGGCTTACACCCCCGTCTCTGAGACAAAACCACCTTAACTGTTTGAAATCAGAAAAAAAGAAGAAAAGGATTTGTGCCGTGCAACTTATTCAACACAAATATACAAACAAGATAAAGATACAAGACGCACACATAGTTTTTGTCTGTGTTCAGTCATTTACAGTGAGGTTAAACCATTTACTCGTACAAAGACATACACTAGGTGGTACAATGAGTGAGGAAAATTCCAAACCCCCAGAGAGGATTTATTTATTTAACAACACTCCTTTATTGTTGGCAGGCAGCACAGCGTGACTGCCTTGTCTGAATTAATCCTCCCAATTTCCTTTATTAAGAAAGTAAAAAGACAACAGGGTTTCTGCAGCGCTCAACGAGTTAAAGTTAAGATTCTCTTTATTAGTCCACTCTGAATGTGACTTAAAGATCCAGTTTGTATAGATGTAGGTGAAAGGAATCTATAATCAGAAAAGGAATATAAAGGATGAGGTGAAGTGAGGGGTATTCAGCTGCAACATGCAACTTCACCACTAGATGTCACTAAATTCTACACACTGAATCTTTAATACCTGTTTCACAATGATTGTGGCCAAAGTATAAAGGGACAAAGAGTAAACCAGCATCTATGATGGCCTTGAATCTGGACAATGTGAAAATGCAGACAATAGATTAATTGAAAAACCAAATAATTACGTTAAACTTCTTAAAATATCTAAAAATGTCTTTTGGATTTTAGCTACAAAATAGAAAGGTAGGTCCCTTTTCTATGATCATATATGACAGTAGATGCAATCTAAAACAAATAGAAAATATTGAAGACTTATATTTAGACTTTTAATTCTTTGCAGGGTATTTTGTTTCAAAATAACTTAAGTCAAAGTTGTATTTAAGGCTGAGCAGAGTGTGTTGCACTGCAGGTCATACTTCCTCAATAATAGGTTCCTTTTATAACTACTATACAGGAGAGTAGGTGAATTTTAACCGGGCCAAGATCTTTGGTTCAGATTTGATCTGATTTCTTTACCCAATGTTGTTAAATTGAAACACAATTGTGACCTCACTGGTTTGTTTTATTAGTATTCAGATAGTGACTGCGTCACACAGCTCGTGGTTTCTCAAGAGGGCCATCTGTGCCAGAGCATGTCCAGGCCACACCATCGAGAAAACTTTATTGATCTTGCAGCATCTGAAGGGAGTGAAGGGGGAAACTTTGTTGCCACGGCAACTCTGGTGTAGAATATGGCCCTTTGAATTTCATTAAGATGATGTCGAGCTGCCTTCAAAGCGGAGCGTCAACCTTAATGGGCTGCTGAGGAGGCAAGGAGGGACGTGAACGGATGTCTGAATGGGCAAGTAAATTAAAAAGAAAAGGGCAGCTCCACCTCACATTTCTATTTCGGTTTTATTGCTTAGCATTAGTGCCGGCTGCCAAATCGATACGTAGGAGGAGAGGGAGCACAAGGGGAACCGGAGTCAAGGTTTGTTTTTGCGCACAGTGATGCAGGAGCACAAAGGCCAACCAAAGAGGGATTATATAGACACCTGCATTTCTAATTAAGAAAAGCTTATATTTAAATTGTGTTGTATTTTGAAAGAAAAATAGTTACAGCAACATCCCATATTTGCATACACCCAAAATATACAGGGATACCCATGACACATACTGTGCCAGCCGAACAGTATATATATATTATCTTTTAGAAGACATGAGAGAATCTACTCTCCATATTTACATGGAAGAGTAATTCTGCAGTACAAGGCATGTGCAGTACACTTGGGAACATTACCCAGCCGCCCACACACAAACACACACACACAAACAGGGAACTATACATCACAGCAACATACAAACAAACAAAGGAAAAAAGAGAATAAATTTGCCCTTCACATGTCTTGGCTGAGATGGACTGTGTTTTTATACCTGTGTTCTTACACATAACGGTGATGTTATTATTGGTTCACACCCTCAAAATAAGGCTCCGTTCAAATAGCACACGGCAGCAGGTGTTTGTGCAAATCCTTAAACAATCAGATGCTCACTTAAACACAAACTTAGAGAGAGCCCTGAATAATGCAGCGCGATTCAAATGAAAACTGATAGATGCTCATCCCCCGATCTGAATGTGCAACACCTTTCTGCAGCGGCACTCCCGACACACAGGATCCAGTTTACATATTAAACAGGGCGAGCAGCTGTGGGGACGATAACGCATCTCCACAACTTCAGAGAAGTTAAATTTTCCTTTTAACAGCTAAATGAAAAAACTGTTTTGCTTTTTACCCCTCACCTGCTCCGTTACGCCCAGATACTGCGGTGCAAGTGCGGCATTAACAACCTGTGAAATGTTTTAATTAGGGCACCCGTGGATCCTCCAGGATATTCTCATGGTTAAATAACCAGAGAGAAGTAATGTTTTTTACAAAGTGAACAACTGAAGACGAATCAGGGTATCTCATAAATCACAGAGATGTCAAACGAGGAGAGCAACACATCAGAGTTTCACCAAAAAATATGTATAAATAAATCAATGCACAGCTCAAACCATGTCTCCTTAATTATTGTCCTCTGAGAATAATGTGTATGTGTCCTAACTAGCATCATTAAACCCGACAGGAATGAGCAAATACCTGCAGCTTATTCACTCCAAATGAAAAATGGCTTCACTTGATGCAATGTTTGGACAGAAATGTGGTGACAATAGCTTCTTGTTACAAGGACAGCGTGACTCAGAAGAGTTTGTGCTCTTTTTTCCTGTTAGAGCCACCACTGGCCTTGTGTGAGATTATACCAGAGGTGAAACTATTAGTCAATCAGTAGGAAATGCATCAACCTGAAAGATTCACCAATACTTTCTAATTCCAGCTTCGCAGCCGTGAGCTGAGCAGCCCTTTGACAAACTATCCCGGGTATATTTTAGACGTGAAGATGTCGCTCAAGATTTTATGCACTTGCCATGAACTTTATTCACAATGTTCTAAGTTTTATTGCCAAAATAACTAAAAGTCCTTAGTTTCACCTTCTCAAATCAGAAAAATGTGCAAAGCGGTTTCTTACTCAGTTCATTATTTCTGTCTTTTTCGGTGAAAAGCAATCAAAGGAGTGAGAGGGTGGGAAAAACCAAGGTGCACTGCAAGAAATCAAAATTGAATTGACAGACAAAAAGAGAAACATGACAGTCTCAGCAGCAGCAAAAGTGTTTTTCTGGTTTTCTTTGTTTTTCACGGAGTTAAATTAAATTCTGGGAAATTATGATAATTTTCTACTGTATAATTATATTTTGAAAGAATCTAACGATTTTGGGAAGTATAGTTCATGATGACAATAATGCTTAGTGGGAGCCCATGTTCACAATTACAGGAGTTAAGACTCATGCATATTTTGAATGTGACATTGAAAAAAGTTAGCAGCACAATACAAACAATGGAAAACATAAACATCTGCCCAGGGCAGGTGCGCTGTAGGAATATTTTCTGGACATGACATTGTCAAGGAAGCCGTAGATGCCAATTAGACGGTGCCGGCGATGAACTGCGAGCTGCCCTTGTGTGACTCTTGTCAGGATTCAGGCATAATTATTGACAGCTACAGTTCATCGGAGTCAGCTCAGTCTCCACCAGCGGACGCCTTAAAGGAGGCTCCGCAGCCCTGGGGGGATCTCTGGTTGCATATCATCAAGAGGGGTGGGGGGTATCGTCGTAAACAGGAGGAGCATTTGCATATTATAATTATGTCTGCATGCAAACACTGTCTTCTCAATTACATCCCATTTAAAACTTTCAATGAAGAAGAAATGAGAAGCACGAACTACTGCAACTCCATAAACTTTAATTGTAAGAGTCTAAACAAGACTGAGAGCATTAGGATTACACTGGCACTGTGTTAGTACAGGCGTGCACGTCACTTGTCGATTGAAAATGTATTCTTTACCAGCTACATTTTAAAATAACTCATTTTACAGCTACAATCAAGCCTAAATGGCTGCTGTAATTAAAACTAATGATAATTATGCAGGATCTGCAAATGACTTTTTCTGCTTTTCCATAAGAACACCCTTGAATATTATCTGCTAAAAGATACAATTATTCACACAAAAATACCTGAAGATAATATGCACCAGTTATGTACAAATCTTCCTGATTGTAGGGCTCTAGTTAATCTGCCATTTGCTTTGTATTATTAATGAATTGCTCCGTTTATAAAATGCTAATTTGTTTGACAAATAATCATATTAATTATAATTATCAACTATGACCACATAATGTCCCAGAACAGTCCCAAACTAAAAAATGTCCAATTTACTATCATAGATAACCCCCCAAAAAATTTATATTAATAATAGATTCATAGTAAACCATAGATAAAAGATCTATTATCTACATCAAGACTTTGTCCACCCCAGGCAGTCTTCACAAATAGAAATATAATGATGTAATATAAAGCTCCCGTCAGAACGCACACATAATCACAGTGGAAATGATTGTGATTGACATTAATGACACAGCAGCGCCTTTTCATGTGAAGTGATTGTTTCTTTTAAAGTCTCACATTTCTGCACAGACTCCTGATTACTGCACATCCCTCCACTGAAGTCTTCGGTGAAACAGACTCCATCACAAGGGCCATATGACACATAATGGAATTATTTGATATGCTGTTGTTCCAGTCAATCCATGTTATTCACAAATTGCCTCCATAGCTAAATAAAAAAACACACCCTCTGCCAGCATCTGTTATCCGTCATGATTAATAGAATAAAGAGCCGAGCGCACCGGCCTCTGATTTACAACGGCCACTTGTCTGTTTCAGATGTGCAGTGACAGGTTTTTGTCGGAGCTTCACACTCAGAGAGGATTCTGGGCCGGTTTGATGTTCACTCTGGACGGAGGACTCTGCAGCCGCTTCATCTTTAATGACATTGGGTATTAAAGTATCTCTGACTATTAAATTAGCCAAAACCACATTCTGAAGTACTCAGTCACGGATCCCAAATTTGACTATAGTGAAATTAGTGTTAGATAAATTATAGAAGTAGGGGAGTTTAGGGCATTCACTAACTTATTCAGTACAGACGATACCAACCAGTTCAAACACCAGTTGTGTTACGAGCAACCAAGAGGCAATAACATCTAATTGAAAGTCGGCAAACAACTAATACTAACAGGCAATAGTGACTGCATCAAATATAAACACAAATATAATGAAGTATACAATTCTCTTAAAGTAAAAATGGGCTCTGTCAGTATTAGTATTGCTATTTGCATAATGAACTTTAACTGCAGATGCCAAATAAATGTAGAAAAGTTAAAGGAAAAATATTTCACCTTGAAATATGGTGGAGTAGAGGAAGTACACAAAGGTATAAATCTAGAAGGGCAACATAGAAGAATGCATACCTCCGCCGAGGCCAGTTCCCTCATGAAACCACATTTAAATTCACTAGATCCAGATCTTTTATTTGAATTACCGCATTCATTAATGAAAAATGCGATGCTAAACAAAGTGACCAAAATGTCCCGGATCCGACCTCAGGGCTGGAAACAGAACCTCATGGGCAGAGGTAATTAAAATACACTTTCTACTAATATAGCCTGCTAATGTGGTACAATATATCAACATATGTGTGCTTATAAGTGACAATAGAGATAACTCAGGGCCCAGCCTAAATTAGTTCTTCTAGAAGGCAGCATGTCCTGACATCAACAAATACCTCGACAATACACGGTGGGGCTGTTACTCTTTTCTCCGTGTAGCTGTTTGTCTGACACCTTCCAGGAGACCGCTGAAGAACAGTTGGCATATTCGTCAAAAAAATAAGAAAAAAACCACACACACACACACGGATAAACAAGCTGCGATAAAAGCAGGTGTTGCTTGAGCAAACAGTATTAGGTCGGACAGTGATTCTCAATGACACTCAGCTTACGATGATTTCTATATCTGTTCTTAGATATATTTTGAAATCCAGCAAGGGTCAGTGACAGGAACTGGTCATTATAACCACTGTGGGAGCACGATTGCGTTGCCTGTGTGTTCCCATGTGGTGACACTTGTGTTATTCCCCCACTGGTGCATGCTTGTTTGTCCTCCATCGGCATATCATTGTATCCACTAAATTCGTTTATTTTATTCTTGTCCTCTGTTTCCTTGGCATTGCAGCTCCTGGCCGCCCCTGCTCCGTGAGGACGAGCTGAATAGACGCCTGAATCGGTGCCTTGTGGTGCCACTTTGTGTTACAGTTGTGCTAAAGAATCCACACTTTCACGTTTCAAATCCCCCTCCCTGGGCTCCAATACAGCATTGATCCCACTCTGGATGTACCCTTGGAAGGTATTATGTATTCCTGTTATGTGCCGCACTGCCACAGCGGACTCTTGTGAAGAGCAGATCCACTGTGGAGAGCATCTGTATCAAATGGCTGAACTTAAAACCACTGGAGATGGATTACTGACCGGCTTATGGAAAGGAACCATATCCGAGACAAACATTGGAGACTTTAAACTAATATAATCAAATTACAAACAATTAATTAATTTAAATCAACCATAACAAAACAAGGCAGATTTAGATTTTCTAAAAACAAAGATTTTCACACTCTCTAAAACCATAAATATCTCAACAGCTATACTTGGAGGGATTTGGCCTGGAATGTTCTGCAGGCATTCAGGATCCCCAGGGGACGCATGGTAATGACTTTAGTCCTGCTTCTCCTCCTCTGGTGCCGGAGCTAAGTTGACATTTTGGGGTTTTACTGAATTGTCTGTGCAACTTCATGGGAATCCATCCAGAGCATGAATCTTAATGTCTCTGGTGATTCCCTGACATTAAATCTAGAGCCACCAGCAGGTCAATATTTCTTCTCCCATTCAGCGACATAAATCTCAGAGTTTTACAGGATGAATTGAGAATGGGATTTTTTGTTCCATTGGGAAATATTTTACTGATTGGGGGACATTAGCATTTAAGCTTAAAGCTATGCTGTTCCAAGCAGGGCTACAGTATATACTCCTAAAAATGTTTTACTCGAGCACAACTAGCTCATATCATGTGATGTCAAACCTGTTCATAGTCGTTACGAGCGGCTGCACTTGAAGGCGGAGAGAAAAGCCTGTTGTCATAGAGAGGAGGGAGACGTGGCCTACATTTCCAGACAGTCGCTGCTATGAGACGTTTATTGTGTTGCATTTGATTGTTCGCATGAAAAGTAGGAAATGGTTTTGTCCAGGGAATTAAAGGTAGAAGAGAGAGGGGCGATCAGACTCGGATCAAAATCACAGCATGACGCGGGTGTGTTGTCGGTTTCAGAAAGTTACAGAGATGATCGGCCCTTTAATTTTTATTTTAAATTTCTACTCCTGTTATATGCGGTATTTTTTATTTTCCTGAAATGTTATTCCAGGTAATGTAGTATGTCTTACTTTCTGTGTTTTGTGCCATTCACCAGTAAAAGCCAAATTCCTGCTGATGCCTGAATTATTGGACAATCAAATTTTAGATCTTGAAAGGTATAATTTCACTACCTGAGAGAAAACGCTGGCCCTTTCAGTGTTGTTTAACATAGCCTATAACCTACTGAATGTATACGCGACCCCATTCATCATTTTGTAAGTCAAACACAAAGTACATATCCAATGTGCACCTTCTCCTTTGTGACTAAAGCATCATTTAATTAACAAAATCAATTGAGATTTATTACCTTTACGGTCTAGACATAAATAAATCTGCTGTAGAAAAAAATGAAAACTATGCACAGCTCTAATTGATATAAAAGACACCAGGTCCAAATTCACTCAAGGCTGTAATGCTTACAAGAGAGAGTAACAGCCGCGGGATGAGGCAGCAACGACTTTGTGTGATTCACTGGAATAATGGACCCACACAGCTTCAATTTGACACACTTCGCAAGGAAAGCCTGCAAAAAGCCAGTTTAGGCAGAACTTTGGTCAGGTATTATATTCGTATATGCACTACAGGTTGTCTGAGCCGCACTAATCTGGTCTCTGGGTAAAAAAAAAAGCACCTCCCAATGGAAATGCATTCCCAGTGGCAGTGGAGCAGCAAATGCACATTAGGGTGTGGATTTATCTACAGTCGCGTTTTTACCAAGTTCCTTCATTTGTTCTCTGTGACGACTGAAAAAACTAAACAAACCAAATGTTGTCTGTATCATCTGGATCTTGTTTTACATTAGTAGTGGGTGATGTGGTGTCATGATGTGTCATTTTTCATGTTTTTTTTTAAATGTAATCCTTAACTGGAGTGTGAGGATAACCCACAGTGGGCCACTAGAGGCTGTGAAGGAATTTTTGACCATCCTCACACATTACATCTGTACAACACCATTAGAAGAAAAAAGCCCGTCTCATTCATTGATGCCACTTCGTATTCGGGACAGACGCAACATGAGGAAAACAGAAAGGAAACAAATGACTCAGGGGGGAATAAAGTGGCGTCATATACACGTCAGAGATGTCAAGAGAGTTTGTGGGGATAAGAGCTGACGACGGTTTCGGGGGGGTTGTAAGTGAACACGTCACTTCCTGCCTCCGTCTGCTGCACCCAGCTGCTGCCACCGCTCACCTGAATAATGCAGAGGATTTGAAGCTGTTGTGAACTGTACTGTGCTGAGAACCTCCCGCTGTTGTGTGCATGAGTGAAAGGCAAACCGCCGGTAAAGTCAGGAGCCAATTCTCCAGATTTTACCCCGTAGGTGATGTCTGAGAGCGGCGAGAGAGAGTGACAGCAGTTCCAACCTTTCATTGACCTGTTGTTGTAATGGGGGATGCAGGGTGGGGAGGAGGGGGGGGAGTTAAATTGGAGTGCTGTGTGAGATATCTTCAAAGATTTGACTCTGTTAACGTTGATATATTCTTTCACCTTCTAGTCTCCTTGATGCATCAAGTCTACATTAAACTGCCCGAGACATCAGCTGCTGCCTGAGGCTTCCTTTCACCAGCTCCCAGAGAACGTCCATCACACCGGCCCCCTGCCAGTGTGATGGAAGTTTTCAGTGGTTTCCGATAGTTTAGGGATTATTTGATTAAATACCACATGAAAGCACAGTATCATCTGCAGTAGGGCCTCGTGATATGTTAGGAGCCGCTTTACGTTCCTGTTTTTACATCACTTCTGAGGTTTTTTATCAAACTAATTAGAAAAAATTATCAAAGCACCAAAAAGTCAAAGGACAGTAATAGAAGTTACTACCACACACATGGTCTCTGGGGGTTGTGGCCCCCTGGAGGAGCCGCTGCCAGCTTTGCCTATAGTTGGCAATCCAGACTTGTTTGAACTGCATTCAAGTTAAAGCTGTGTGCTAATAACTACATTTATTCAATTACATACATAAAAAGCATAGAGATTTTTATATCACTGAGAGCACATGAGTATGCTACTACAGCCCCGCCCCTACTCCCCGTCTCCACACCCTCACAGCTCGGATTGGTTTCGTGGGTTTGTGACATCACAAACCCCGGCTGCCCTAATCTGTTCACAGTGCCATTTGTCTACTGCAGTTTTAACTTGGAAATACTCAAACATGGCTCTAACTGCTTATTTCAAATTATATATAGAATTCATCATTAAAGGTACAAGGGGGACATGGGACCATGTGACCATAAACCACTCACTGGAGGGGGACTTAACAGTTTGCAGCTTAATCAAACAAATAGGTCTGTATAACCATGATAACAATTCATCATTAAATATCCCATCATGTTAGGAAATAAAAATGAAAAGACCCGAGCCTCCGTTTTATATTTCAAAGTGGACACGTTTGACCTGCTGTGTTTAAATAGAAGTCGTGTTTGAAAAGCACTGATATGAATGATTCCTCCGGTGAATTAGATCTTTACTTGCCATTTCTACCTCCAGTCATAGCTGTTTAGAGAAATGGGGTCAATGGCTTTAAACCATGACATATCTGTATAATTAGTAATTATATCAATGAAATGTTTAGAACGACTGCAGATGAGCTCATGCCGCACTTTGAGAGTCTCTAATCACAAACCTGTCAGGCCTGTTATTTGAGAAAGACACATTTAGCTCTTTCCTTTCAGTCCTATACTTATCTATAATTTTCGGAGCTGTGCTGAGCACAAAGTTAATACAACTGAATTCTATCCTGTGAATAAAACCGTTAAACCTTTACTCAACTATGGAAAGTCAGTGTTAAGTTGTCGATGTCTTTCAAACATGGCAAATTGAATAAGATTAGAAGAATCATACCGGCCAGTGTTAATGGACAGAAGGAAGAAGAAGACCATGGGTCCATTGTGCTTATTTAGTTTCCGGACATAGTTAATTAGTAAATTTGATGAATTCGGCGCTGAACCAAATTTCTGGCCAAATGCAATCAACTCAGGAAAAAAGTAGCGCCTGGAAAATGACACCAGAGAGAATTCAGTGGGATTGAGCTGAAATAGCTTTTTTTGTTTGTTTTTCCCATTTCAATGTGTAAAATGTGAATTTAACTCGGAATCACAGATCAAGCAGTTTCCACATTTTCAGCTTCTCCCAAAACGGCTTCTGCTGCGGCGGCTGCCGTATTCACTGCACACGTCTGTTCAGGGAAGAAAATTGTTTGTAAATAAAACTGCTGCTTTGCATTTGAATAAATTCTTAGAGATTTTAGAATCCGTGCCCAGGTTTGATGTTTGATCTGAAAAAGAGAGGGCAGCGCTGGAGCTCATGTGTTTATGTCTTTTGGTTTCATCCTCAGCCCCGGCCCATTTCTGTACACTTTCTTTATTTACTCAGTGTTTGCGTGGGTTTCCTCCAGGTGAGCATTCATTCAGGAAATGGATTCAAAGAAAAGAATAGATCCCTGGCTAATTAGTGGAATACCAAACAAATAGTATGTTCTTTTTTGGGAACGGCCAACATTAGATTTTATTTCATGTATTGTAACTGACAGTTAGGGAGAAGGGCCTGAGAATAATGTATCTATAAAGCACACACAATTCAAACACTACCTATCTATAATATAGTCCAGACACTAACACAGACCATAATCTTGGACATCTAGGGAACCGGCTCACTGACATTATTGCACTTTAATATAGCTCTGCCCATGTGGCTTGTCCATTAGACCCAGGCAAGCTCATTGTGTTGCCAGGACCACTTATTACATCCCAGCCTCATGTGCAGCTCCTCCCACTCCTCACTCTTCTCTGACTATGAGCCAGTGCAAATTACAGTAACAGCTTGGACGTGAGTATAATCTCAAGTGGTGCGAGCTGGGCTCCATGGTGAGGCGTGCGGGCAGATGGAAGCGGGGACTCTGCCAGGCCTCTTTAGGGGCTCCCACTCTTTCCTCAGCCCGCTAGACAATGGAGGAGCTGTGGCTCATAACCAGCTCCTGGTCTGCCACTATCATGCAGCCTCCTCCCATGCTCTGTGTTCGGTAAATGATATGAAGGGAAGGGGGCTCCTGTCACGGCCTTGTTACGACCAATGCACAGATGGCCACTTTATATCATGAGACTTGGGGAAAGATGCTCAGAGGTTCACATGTAGTGAGATGAAGTAGAGGGAAAGGAAGCACAGTAGGTGCGTTTCTGCATGTTTCCCTGCACAGCAAGAGGTAAAGCCCTTACCCCTGAGCTATGGTATTTATTTAAAAATATCACTTTAAATAAACACCCCTTTTTTATTTGCCTTAAAGATCATAACATAATTCAATGGGAATTGTATTTACCACATTGGGAGAAAAGCTTTGAATCTCTTGAAAAAGCGGAATATATTATTCATTAACTAAACTCCACCGAGTCCACACTTGCTTCTCAAATGATCCTCATGAGTCCAAACATACAACAGCCATACAATATTCATAAAATATACACAACAAAGTGTGATCAGTGTAAGCCTAGTGTAAATATACTGCAGGTTTGGTGTCGCCTCAGGGAGAACCATTTAATTTCAGTGCTGAATTAGTTGAGCATGCATCCGTCTGTGTTGATGAACTTCTGTCCTCCGTCTCTTCTGTTCACTAACTTCTGTCTCTGTTTGTCCTGCTCTGTAATTTCCAATGCCCTGCTGACTTCTGCCAAAGTGAATGAAATGATAAATTTACAGGGAAGAAATGTATGAGCAGAAAAATATGAATAGTCTGTGGTTACGGATCCCTTTTTAGGTTAAGAGCCTCTCAGCACTGCGGTAAAAGTTACACGGAAATGTAATGCACCTTTTTATTTTTGAATGAGTGAGCTCCAGGCTTTACAAACGCACGACAACACAGATCTGAGGTTCTCTGTTTCGCTGCTGTGGGAGAGAAGCTTTATTTACGCTCACAAACAGTGCAACTCTTGCCCATTAATGTAAATGGATTCTTAAACTCAGTTCTGTTCCCTGTAACTAATGAGGACACTTATGAAACAAGTCTCCACCTCCATGTGTCATTAAACATACCTGGGCAGTTTTTATCGCGCATGCTGCAAATCAGGAAGCTCCGGGTGAAACATATGAGGCTCAGCGAAGCTCAAACATCAGCCTCCCTCCTCGCGCACACACAACAACAACAAACTGCACAAAAGAATATGATTTATGAGGAAAATAACTGAGTGTGAGTCAGCTGCGTGTCAAGATGTGGCTGTTTAAGTGACTCAGTCTTCAATGTCTTTCCAACCCTGAGAGCATCTGCACTGACGGAAAGGGATCTGACTGAGGGAGAGGGAAAGAGAGAGAGAGAGAGAGAGAGAGAGAGAGAGAGAGAGAGAGAGAGAGAGAGGAGAGAGAGAGGGAGAGAGAGAGAGAGAGAGAGGGCAGCCAGACGCAGAGCACGACTCCCCTGAAGCGAAGCATCTATTGTATCTGACTTGTGCTCGCACGCACAAAGGTGTGTTTTGATTTTACCACTATTATTTGAAATATAGCCTCAGCTACGCCATTTCAAATTCACAAAAAGAACCAACAACTGTCACAGCCGTGCAGATGACGTGGCTGGTGCAGCTCGTTTCTGGGGCTGATTAGAGCGACAGAATCGGGCACGGAGTTCTGCACAGGGCTCACATGTGTGACGTGAACCTCAAGAAAGCCCTGAGCCGCTGCCCCACACCACCCGTCACTGCCTCCAACACACTTGGTATTCCAGGAAACACTGACTGCAAGACTCCTTACAATCACTTTGACAAGAGGAGCAGAGCCTGAGACAGCGGAGGGGAGGCAGGCGAGCACAGCGCCGCCACTGGAATCTGGAATATGCGAGGGTAATAGCTTGACCTCCTCCTCACTCTCCCCTCGATCCCCGATTAGAAACATGTATTCACTGCGTACTTACGAACGGCCATTTTTTCACTTGTCGTACCATTATTTTGTGCGATCCCAGATGAACTAGTGGGGAATCCTGTTGTTACGCCTCTTATCGCCCTCAAACTTGACAACCAGGATTAAACTACACTCAAAGGAACAGCTGGGCAAGGCTGCAGGATGAATACATATGGGCCGAAATTGCCGTACTTTCCCAAACTCAAATTGCTCTGATTTGATGAGATTGGTGAAGTCAGTTCTCTTAGAACGGATTCATTTAACTACGGGAATTATTTGTCTTTTTTAGGACAGAAATGGAACGATGTGACTCACAGTGCAGAAGATATGCAGAGTTATGCAGGGTCCATGACTGGTGTAGATGCTGCTTGTTAGACCCACGATGAGGAGGAGGAGGAGGGAGGGGGGGGACACACACAGAAGGCAACAGCAGTTATGTTCCACGCAGTAGCACAAGCTGGCTAATTAGCATTGCCCTGCCATTCCCTTTGAACCAGCAGAGGACAAGTGGGAGCCATCATATTTCTTTGTTCTCAGAACTGAGTGATTCCCCCCTGGCTGCAGAAACCACAGGGGTGTGACCACAGAGGGTCAGAGGTGGGCAAAATAACCCCACCTCCCACAGCCTCCCTTACTGAACCCTGCCCAGGGGAATTATCCGGCCCTTTCCCGAAAACTACGCCCTCAGCAGTGTACACTTACAGGCTGCGTGCTGAATACGATATAGTGCTTAGATGCGGAGCGGTGACATTTTCGGAGATTCAAACCTGCTCTGAGCACCCAAGACAGATGTTTGGGGGATACAGGTACCTACTGCACTTCAGATGCACACAATTATTCTCGGCTGACTGCTCTCTGAAGACAGAGCACGGATCATTAACTCTGTCCTCTCGTGTACCGGGTTTTTAATTAATAGTTTTGTGCTATATGATGTACTATTTAAAACACGAAACTGTGTTCATGTGTTGCTGCAGTGTTTCGGGGGGGGAGTGTTTTATGGCTCCTTTCAGGTTAGTTAGAGATGCAGTCGGTGGAGAGAAGCGTTTTGTATCACACATGGGTCACATCATCGGAAACACTTGGCAAACTTTGTTAAGTGGTCTAGGAAAGAGAGTAATTAATCAAAGAGCGGCGAACATATCCGACAGGACGAGAACCGAGAAGATCAGGACTCGTGCACCTCCCAACTTCAGGAAAGTGAGCCAGTGAAACTACACCTCGGACCCGGCTCTACACTGGTAGGTTCTACAGAGCGCCGTGAGCCCCAAAAGCACAGAGGTGCGTCATTAGGCATTTTACTTGATGAAATCTCTCGACAGTATCTTCTCCCTGTAACGATGACAAAGTAGAAGAGATGATGAAAATGACGACAGGCTCAAAGCAATAACTTTAACGTGCAGTAACGAGTGGTGGAGGAGGGAGAGCATCGTGGCCTTATTTTGCCCAGAGTCTTCCCTTTCAGTGTAGACAGATCTCTGTTCCCTTAAGTCACTGGTGGGGGTTGGAAGTAGTCTGCAGGACCATTTCATCTGCATATAGTTCATTATACATCCCAGAGGGATCCACTGAGTTGAGTTGAGTTTAGTTCATCGTTATTGGTCGGCTGAGTTCTGCAGGACCGGACTACCAGAATCGTTTTGGGAGTGTCCCCATTAGCCATCTCTCTTTCACCATGAATCTGAACAAACAGTTTTCAGGGTCAGACTCCTTTAGTGACTCCTTTTCTCTAAAAGCACCTACTGACAAATCTGGTGACTTTGGACAAACCCTCAGCTGCTCTCTCCAATGCCCTGAGAGCGAGAGGCACACCTCCCCGTGCTTCTTCTGTGTTCAGTGAGCCGCAGAGAGGTGGTGCAGGGGTTTGATACCCGGACGGAGGCTGTGCACTATAGCTGCTTTCAGGTTAATGACGCTTGTAACCAAGACAGACGTAAAATACAAAACAACAAAAAGAAAAGAAATATCCCACCGATGAAAATGTCATGAAGGCTTGTGGTGATAAGAGCTGACGACGGTGTCTGTGTGTTGTAAAGAGAATCAGGTGATCTCTGCAGTGGAGTTAATACGTCACTTCCTGCCTCTGCACGAAATGGCAGCTCCCTAAAAGCGAAGCCATAATCTTGATCGCTACCTGGTGGCTGGTCACAGTAATGGACACGAACCCTGCCACTGTTTTAGTGATGAGACACGAGTCAAACTAAGACGTGTTGAACATGCTGAAGACATTTTCCTGCTTCTTTCATTTGAGGTATTTTTTTATCACACTGATTCATGTTCAATTGCTCATTTTCCAGTAAGTTTGGGTTTAATTACTTATTTGATTCTATAAAAACAAGGTGAGACTTCCATGATTGACAGCTGAGGCTGACTCACGATTGACAGGCGTGTGTATCAGCGAGACCTCGATTGCGCGGCTCCGTCCCTTGATCGCTACGGCTTGATTTTAGCTTGATTTCTGAATGGTGGGAGGAAGTGTGGTGCATCTTTATAAACAGTCTACGGTGTGAACGCAAATGTTTTATCAGAATCTAAAACAGTCCCAGCACCTTAACTCTGTGATTCTAAAAGATCTGTTTTATGTAAGATTTGTTCTGATAACCTCGAAATCGTCAAAGCAGGCTCAATAGTCTGTCGAAAATCAACACACTGTTCGAATATAAAGAGACACACTCCCACACACTCTATAACCCTGCAGACATTACGTGCTGTTGTGCATTGCTGTTTCTGTATATATCTCTATTATTTCTGACGGAGGCTCCCTGTGTGTGTTCAACGTGTTCAACAGCCATATGTTAACGTTTGCTTATCTCTGTTTTGATTTATGCTTTGTGTAGATGCATGTATGATTTGCATCCATACGCTTGTTGACAGAAGTGTTTGAAGGCAGCCACTCACAACCTGTGCCAACTTCCCTCCATGTCTGAACATACCTGGCCAACAAAGCTGATAAGGATTAAACAAACTCCACCCATATGGCTGTTTAAACGGTGTGTGCGGAAAAGAAACACAGCTGAAAAGAAGAAATTGTAGAAAGAATTTGACCCAGTTCTGTTTCTGCACCTGTAGTTTCATTGTCTTTCCTGTAATGAATTCCCACCGGGGATCTGCACAGAACTGCGTCTCCAATCTGCTGAGGCACCACTGCTAACGCAACATTTTTCAGCAGAGTCGCCCCAGCTGAAGGCGGAGCTGCAGCCGCTCGCGCTCACCGTGCAGCGCTGGGGAAAATACAACACACTCACCGGATCTCAAGCCCTGGTCTCCATCGCTGGTTTCACATCAGCATACTGTTCAGCTGGCGGCGAGAGGTTCAATGCTGAGGCAGGTGACTCCCGTGGGTGTCACAGGAAATACAGCACCTGTGAGGAGAAAAACATGTTTAGCCTTCTCATCGGGCCTGGGACCCAAGTTAGCATACTGCGCTGAAAGAGCTGCCAGGAGTCTGGTGGTTTCAAAACACATCTCCGGATTGTTTATCATCTGCTTCGAGTCAGGACTCTAGGAGGATGCAGGCAACATTCCTCAGCCGACGGAAAAGCAGTCATACATTCATAATCTCATTTCCACTTGGCAGCTTTGGGTGAGATATGTACGCTGATCTGATTATGAAACAACAGGAAAGAAGCACGAGCAGCAGGAGAGGCCCCAGAAAAACAGTGCTGGAGATACCCTGACTATGAATGTGTGTCCTGTCATTAATATTTCACTGCATCATTGTAGCTAAAGAAGAAGAACAAAGTGTAAAGGGGAGCGTAATGAAAAATTAATCATGTTTTGACACGGCTTTGGAATTTATCCGTGCAAAACAAAGAACTGGGGAGTCTCCTGCTCGCGACGGGAGTTTGTGTGGGAGAAAGTAAGGTGATTAATGCAGCCAAATAATTACTGCAAACTTTAACATGTGGTTTTTGCACCAACTGATGAAGATGGATGAAGATGAGGAATCACTGGACTATTTTTTACAGCAACCGTTTCTTTTCTCCCCCTCATACCGGACAGAGGTGACTGCCAAGGTCACGGGCCCTCAGTGTCTGACTTGTCCCCGAAAAAAATGAAAAAAAAGCTCATTGACATGTCTCAGCTCTGCCTGCAGTGCAGCAGCACACAATCCGGGAGAGAGAGAGAGAGAGAGAGAGAGAGAGAGAGAGAGGGGGAGAGAGGGAGAGAAGGAGAGAGGGAGAGAGAGAGATTACCATATCTCTCGCATTTGTCTGCAGAGAGCCTTCATGCATTAAAAAACAGAATTCTCCACTCAGGTTCCTCCTCCAGCTCGACTGTACATCAATTTGTATTCAGAGAGGGACTTCAGGCTTGTCACCTTCCGCTTTTCATCCAGCTGATGAAGTATTTATGATGCAAGCTTTTTGCCTTTTTGAGACGTCATCTCAATCATCCCGGGCTTGAGTCGCTGCCGCCATGTCAGAGTTTAAGAAATGAGGGAGAGAAACAAAGTGAGATTGTAAGTGTCACAAATTCCAGGGTTGATCATTCCAGGGCCTCCACTTGTGTGTGTGTGTGTGTGTGTGTGTGTGTGTGTGTGTGTGTGTGTGTGCGGCAGTCAGAGTGACAGTGAGCTGTGTGACGGGGATGTGATAGTGAGCCGCCACTGGGAGGGAGGTGCATGACGTTTTGAATTTCTTTCAAACAAAAAGCCCTTTACGCGACCCGACTGGTCCAACAAGGGATTTTTCATTCTTATCTTCATTTCCAAGCGTCGCATCGTCACCTGGCCTTGTGTGATACGTCGGGTGTCAGCCCAGGACAAGCCGTTCTCACTTAATCTCCAACATGGCTCCTGTTCACTCTATCAAACACCCTACTACCTTGCTCCATTTTGTTCTCCCAGCCACAAGACTCTACCTCTCCATTTCTCCCTTTTGCTTTCCCCTCCTGGTCCCTCTGTGAAGTGAAAATAGACAGAAACTAAAATCCTCAGTGCCAGGGCAACCTTGGCCGAAGGACGTTCTCCGTCAAGTCATTATCTATCACTGTGATTCCTTCCTATCTGAGCGAGACAAAGACAGTTGTTAGGGAGACAGACAGCCTCCACTGCTGCCGGCTTTGTTACTTGGAATACTGTGGTTTGACAACAGGGGCGGCTGAGGCTTCTCTTTTTTAACTCACCAAAGTTATATTCTGTCAATTCACACAGAGACGTCTTGGTATGTGCAGCATAAAGGAACATAAGGCCAGACAGATGCTGGAATGATGAGAAACTTTTCTTTTTAAGCTCTTTCATAGCAAAACAACCGTAACCTTGATTTTTCACCTTTATAATGAACAAGTTTTTCTTGAAATGAACAACGCTCGATAGATATTTCGTGGAGCTACAAATAGACTTTGAACATAAACAGTCGAATGCTTCTGCAGTGAAAGCATCATCTTCATATATTCATATATATACCAATGAGATTGCTGAGTGAATAAATATGATTTTATAAGAATGATGTATGATTATGAATTAAAGATTTCCTCTGCCTACAGCAAGTAGCAGGATAAGCGGAGTAGAGTGAAGATGATTTATTTTTGTAAGATGTCATATAATTTGGACTTTTTGACGACGCATTTAAAATACAAATTACATATTAAGAAAACGTTGTCAGATTTGTCTCCCTGCTGGCTGAAGGAGAGGGAGGATCCTTTTCTTTTCATGCAGTTCTGTAAAAGCAGTTCAGGAAACCTCTGCAAAAACCTTCAGGCATCTCATTACATCTGATCCTGCTGTCCATCTAGGGAGACAAGGCAAAAGCACGCCTCATAGCTCCAATCAATTATAGATCTGAGCGAATGCATTCATATTGAAGAAAGTCGCCTTTCTTTGTGCACCATTTCCCAGATATCGACAGAGGTGATGGGATTTCCTGAGCTTACTGGCAGGTAAGCAAGGAGCCTCAGGGTGTAAAGACGACAGCAGTGTGGGAAATTAATTCAACCACAGCCTTGTGAGGAGGGTTCGGTGTATTTAACACACACACTTTCATTATTTTCAAATGACTGCAGTAAAGGTTTGGGTCAGAATTACATTTTTTCTTTAACGAGTTCCTCTTTTCCGTATCTATAGCGACTGCTGTGCCTGAGATGAAGACGAGTAATAAAGCAGCCGCTGCTGAAACACGCTTATTAAAAAGGACATTCTCAATGTCATCATGACTCAGCAGTGGACTGACAGAGCCACTCGTTGAGGAAACGTCGATTCTCTTCAGAGGTGTAGAGTAGCCTGATACTTGTCATAACTGTGAGGTCAACCTCATCCTCAGCAGATCGGTGAAACTAAACACTAGAGCTTTTCCCCCCCTTTCCCGGGCTTTACTGTAATTTCCTCCTCACGTCAGCACTTTGATTAATGACTTTATTTACCAACAGGATCACAAACACTATATGGCCAGATATCAATCATAGCATTTCAGGCATTCATGGCCTTTCAGAACCTGTGTTGCCTCAGTCAAAGACTAATTAAATCTAACTAGGTGTGCATGAACAGCAAAGGCCCCCGACTGCCAGCATATTGAAGACACTGTATGCGTAGACACAGTGTGTTTAAATCCCTCTGATATATTCCTGTTTTCTGCAGAAATTCTCAGAGTCATCTGGGGACAAACCCACAGAAGTGAGATGATTATCAAGGACGAGCAGCTGTTTCTGTCTTGGGCCATTTCTGCTAATCTGAAACACCATCAGACTCTAATGAACACCGCCGTCCCACCGGCCTGACTCCGACTGAACCGAGCGCTGTACTCCAAATGAGATAAAACAGTCTCACAGAAAACTGTTGGCAGAAGCCGTTTGATTGAATAATTAGCTTTTTATTAACGTCTACAAACCTTCGGCCTTAGAGGTCAAGAACAGATGCAGGGTGTGTGTTTCTGTGTGTGTGTGTGTGTGTGTTGTTTGCTTGCGTGTGTGTCCCTCAGCCGATCGATACTCAAGAATGTGCTGCTGCTATAGAGGACAAGGTTACCAAGTGAAGGACCTAAATAAGCAGGTCAGGATCACAAAAAACCCCTCTCTCAGCGTTAATTAAGGCCGGGTCCAGCAGACAAGAGCGATGGATCAGGATCACGTGCTCGGGTCATCTGTAATGCATTGAGGTGCACACGGGAAATTCTTCCTCGAAATAACACCAGCATGGGTTTGATTTAAGGTCTGGACATAGAGTTAGTTTTTGCTTACGCTGGCTGATCCTCGAATCCAGTGATTACATTGTGATTGGAAATTTACAGTGCAGTTCATTGAAAGCGAATTCTGCAGCTTGTGACTCGTCTGCCAATTAATTTAATTTATACAGCAATATTTCAGTCTGTAAAATGTCCGAAAACAGAGGAATATACCCGCGGAGCCCAAAAATATTTATTCACAACGACCGACAATATACCAGTATACAAAGATATTCAATTTAAAAAGATATAATACAAATAGTCACCATTAACTCTAATCCAGCTTTTAAAAGTAGTATATAAACACTGAATGCGCTGTTTGTACTACAAATGATCCCATTGTAATACAATCCCTTATGTTATCATTATTATATCTTCTGTCAACATTTATAACTTCTCCTTTATTAATCTATGTATGCACGGATGATAACACAGCTGTAGCCCTACTTAATGGTGATTTATGATTACACATAAAAACAAATCCTGTTAATATCCCATTAACTGTTTACACACATACTAATCATTCCCAGGCAGCGTTCAATGATCTACAATCATAAAAAACATGAAGGTCCACTTGCAGCCGCTCCGTGTGGCCTTCACATGCGAAGAGAGTTGACTCAGTTGTCATGGTGAGGTGAGGAAATTTAGTTGAGCGTTTGTTATCATTTCACTTTATCAGGATCCCCATCAGCTTCAGCCTTGAGGCAGCTTTTCTCCCCAAGGTCCTTAAAACCGACTCAGCTTGATAATAATGCAACTATTAAAACATTACTCATAACATCACAAGATAGAAGCAGCCGAGGGTAAAAGATGCGCACAGACAACACACGCTGCTACCCAATAAAAAATCAGTTTATGTGAAAAGCTGTGTTTAAATGTGAGTGAAAAAGAAGTGTGTCACTCCACTGTTCCACCTTTGAAATTATAAAACACTGCGTTTTACAATAGCATTCAATATAACGAGCAAATAAAGACTATTCCACTCCAATGTTCCCTTTCCATTATGTATGGTAATTATGCATAACTTTGCTCTTCCTCTAATAACCAATTAACATGTAACAAATACAAAATACAAAAATGGTTTTCTCCACCTCCTCAAGTGAGGTGCCATTAAGAAATCTTTTTAATATCATCCATATTGCTGAAGAATCCAACGAAAACTTCACTAGTTAGTCTGACACTATAATTCAAGATTCGTATTCAACTTAAAACCTATAACTCATCAGTGCTCTCTGTATCACACAGTGGGCTGGATCTCCCTACAGTGGAGATGAAATAACCATCTCTCCCGTTGCAGCTTCCAGACTTCCTCATATCGCTTCTCTCATTTAAAGCTCATATCTACAGAAAATGATCCAGTAACTACTTAACCTTACATATCCCTCATGCACGCACTAATGTTGGCAGAGCTGGTTTCAGGCTATGCACCATTAAAATGGAATGAACTGCGAACTAAACTCGAACTGGAGTCTTCCACTTTCCCTGGAGGTTTTAAAGCTGTATTATCTGATGTGTTTTGATTATGAAAATATGTTTTTTTCCTCATTCCTCTCCTCTTAGTTCCTTGCGTTGTGTAATTGTGATCCCTTTGTTTCGTTGATTGTGTTTTTGTGAAAACCTTTGTTCTCATATCTATTTTAGAAAAAGGGATTTTAATCGTTGAGAGGCTGTCTGATTAAATATAATAATAATCATTGATTCTGCTATTTCTGTACCACTTCCTAATCAATTATTAAGCTCATTAATTATTTATGTTCTGATCAGTTCTTTCTAACAACAGCACTAACATTAGACGAATACCAGCACGGGTTCGCTTGAGGTTATTCACTGGAAATATTTTATTGTAAATAAAGACAATACGTCGATACATTATCTACTATTTATAGACTAGTGTCCCATTAAATAAGTATTTGTACCAAATACAACATATATGATTATCGCTATGATACATTGAATTGTCATTTATTAAACATTTATTTATTGTTCGCAGGAATTACAGACTTAGAATGTCCTTATCTTTATTTTTATAATTACAGAAGTTCAAATAATGCGTAAATTAACAACATGTTACTTTGTCATAAAACAAAGTATTATACAAAGGGGCATTTTAACTTGAAGATGGTTCTAGAGGTAATTATAACTAAAATTCAGAAGCATCATGAACACGTGCACCAGATATCAAGGCAATCCACCTAACAGCTTTTGTTTGTGTGGCTCAAAGAAAAATCAGAGATCATCAAGAATCGTGAGGCTTCGTTGTCTGGATTGACAAAAAAAGATTCCACAAACATTCATGTCAATCCAACCAATAGTTTGGTAACACAATTCAGTCTGGTTCAAAATGATGGAGCCAACAGACTAATACTGCCATCACCACAGCCGCGCTGCCAGGATAAGTGTTTGAATTGACTAATCGTTTAATTGATTAATGTTTTCACTTCAGACAGAATCCGTGGGAAATAATGGAGAAAAAACTCTGCCATCCAAGTTATTAAAAAAGGACAGAACAGGAGATATAAAGCAGTGCTATTTGGGTAAAAGTAGAAAGATCTCAGTGGTTTTGTGCAAATGGCTCTGTGAAATGTCTCTAAGATCGTTTTGGGCTCCAGTTACACTCAAATACTTTTGGGGGAAGTAGTGGACATGATTTAGAGATATGATCAGCCAAAAGCTTGTAAAGCCTCATAGTAGGTCAGAGCTTACTACACATCAAACATCCTAATGTGATATTAATCCAAAGCAACTGGCTAGTTATGAATCATTTAACCACAGATTGCAGCGAGTTGAAGTTTTTCATTCAGCTTATAAAGTAAAATATATCTTTTTACACAAATTCTACAGTAACTCAAAAAAACACTAACTTTAATTTCAACCATTTAAATAGTTGAGTAACACAACAACACCAACAAAAGGCTCACTAACTTGCATTTGTTATGGTTTTTAAACACATCATATAATTTTCACTGGCAATGTTTACACATTAGAGGAAATACCTCTAATGTGTAAAAAGTAGTATAAAGCATTATTGTGGGGTGTGAATTACTCTTTTAAAAGACAGGCTCGTGTGCCAGCAGATCCATCTCCTGTGAGTCTCAGTGTTGTTGGATCAAACTCAAGCTATATTTTCCCAGGAGAACAAATTGCGCACTGGGATTAGATTTTTTTACATTCCCCCAATTCCCAAAGGACTGTTTTGCAATGCAGTTCCACCAATTACACACATAATCCTTCCACAGGCGGGTCTGTACATCTCCCTGCGACGTGCACGGGTTTTGTGACTGGCACCAGTCTGCACAGTGCAGTTTGTGAAAATCTTCGGGGGGGGGGGGGGGGGGCTGACATGTTCATGTCACGTCAACAGGAGGATTTATTACCCGGGTTTAAATGAATGAATAGTAGTTGAATCTTCATGTGGCTGTGAGCTGACATGACAAGATTAATATGAATGACAAACAAGGGCTCCCACCACTCAAGCAGCTATTATTAAAAACCCAAAACAATAATTAATCTAAAGTTTTGTTCTATTATTTTAGCTGTGTTGGGTTCGTGACCTGCTTGGGTGAATATCTCACTTCATTAAATGTCGCAAACAGAGAAGGCCAAACAGCTCACGACGAGGAACGCTCCAAATTTAGATCACCCTGTATTTGTTAAAGAACAGTGAGAGGTGGTGTCTAATGCCATTAGCACGTGGCATCACATCAGCAATAATAACACTTTGATGATTTTGTGCCGCTATAATAAGAAAAGCCTGGTTTGATGCAGCAAATCAAGGTTTTACAGCTGCCTCCACTGCCCCACTGAGCTTTAACCTGAAAATGCAAATCGACTTCATGAAAACCAAGTGATTTCATGGTTCACTGACAAACACATACGCATATGGACTGCAGTCGCCAGGAAAAAAATGTAATATACAGGGGGGGGAGTTATGCATATGAATCTTACCTTAATCCCTAATAATTCAGTCGCATTCATCTTGCACATCTGTGCTGCACCATCACACTTTCTTGCTCTTTGGGATAATTTAAACACACACACACACACACACACACACACACACACACACACACACACACACACACACACACACACACACACACACACACACAGCTATAAGACGCCATCACTATTTACAGTATATGGAAAAGACTTGGTTCTCTGTTCACAAATTCAAGCATGAAGATTACAAGGGCTTAGCACGACAAGTATTAGCATATCGTGGTACATACAAGCCTCTAAGCAGGGGTTATGAGGGAGTAATGGAGCTGCCTGGAGCTGGTTGAAATTTTTAACAATTAATTATATACCCCAGAAAAATGTGCAATAAAAGTATTGGCACCTTTGCTGCATAATCCCTTCACTAGGGATCAATAATTCTGGGGGATTCTCAGTCAACAGTTTTTAAAGCTGGGGAGAGAAAACAGCTTTTATTATTCTTACTACGCCCTCTCCTCCAATAAGGTGGGAGGGACAAACCATTTTGCAGAGCCCCCGAGCACGAGCGTAATTTGCTAAATGAATGTGACAAGTCGTCTGGAAACAGGAGCTGGGACTAACTATGAATCATTCTTAGTCGCCAGATATTTCTTCCTTATTTACCATCTCCAAATAATGTCAGCGTTGGGCCCGAGCGCTGCCAGAGCTGTCACTTTGACAGGTTGTGGAGGTGGCGGTGCAGCAGTCATCAACAAAACAGGTTGAAAAAAAAAAACAAGAACTCTTCATTTCCTTCCCCTCGTGAAAACATCCCAATTCTCTCCAGGCTGGTAAATACTCAGGCTTTTGTGATATCGTGTTTCGTTCTTGAATTCATTGCAAAACCGTGGCAGGATTTGTCTGTCGAGGCACGTCGGGATGAAGAGACCAAACAGGAAGGGAGAGCGTTGATGATATCGTTTGCAATATGTCAAAAGAAGATTACGGGGAGGAGATCTGATTTCCTCGGTTCGCTCTCGCTGGTGCAGAATCCCCAAAAATTCATTTAGTTTATTTTTCCTTAGTCGCTTTCTTGTAACACAAATTAAATAAACATAGCAGCACTACAAGAACACTGTGTAACACATTAGCTACAGAAAATGAGATGTGCTGTTTTTGTGCATCGGTGATGTTTAAAGTGGCAAAAGACAACTTCTTATTATCAAGAGGTAAATGTTTAAGTTGCAGAATTGAATTCCCGTTGACAATTGACTCTACAAATGACACCATCTGCTTTTGGATTAGCTCGCTATGAACCTTGATGCCACCGGGTACGAAACCTCCTGGGGAAACGAACCCTCGATTTAGAGTGCTGAACTACAACAGGAAGAGAGGAGAACTCGTTTCCCCAGATAGTGGAAGTGGCAGCCGATGGAACAAACACAGTGACTGTTTGGAGAGAGCCCTGTTGTCGGAGGAGGTTAAGAAGGTGAAGGAGAAATTCACTCGATGGAGAGAACTCTGGGATTTGAGAGGCTTCAAAACCAACATGATTTCGACTCGATCAGAAAATAACAAAAGCTTCCCTCCTGCTAACACAACCCGGGTGCTTTACTTTATCATTGCACTGGAGAGGGAAAGAGATTCAGACTGTGCAGCAGTGACATTGGAACGTTGTCATTACTTATGGGTTGTGATCTTCCTCCTGTTTGTTTCCTGTATCCTGAAATGACATCAAAAAGGTCCGGTGTGTAAAATTGAGGCAGAAATTGAATATAAAATAAACCTAGTGAGGTTTTCGTTAGCGTGTTTCACCTAAATTATACAAACTGCTGGTTTTCTTTACCCTAGAATGGACCCTTTATATTAAAATACCTTATATTAGGATCAGGAGCGGGTCCAGCAGGTTTTTTACAGTAGCCCCGACACCTTTAGAGTTCTTTATGACCACTGAGGGCTGCTACAGGTTCTCCTTCATGTCTGGAAGTGGAGGGTGAAGAGAGGAGTATTCGTTCTGTCAGTCGAAACACCTGCCTCAGTAATCTCATTCCCATCCGCCTCGGATTTAGTTCGTATTTATAGTTAATTAACATAGATTAACACGCTGTAGACTCGACTACGACACTGAGCATCATCTGCTTGTCATTAGCACGTTAACATCATCATTGTGAGCGTTAGCATGCTGGGGTTAGCCTTGAGCTCAAAGCACTGTTATTAGCCTCATAGAGCCACTAGCATGGCCGCAAACTCTTAAGTCTTGAGAAATAATACAGAGCATAGTAGTTTTGTAAATTCATCTGAGAAACTATCATCTCGTTATCTTTAATCTGGTTTAATCTGGTGTCTTCTATTGTGCCCATTTTTTTCATACAAACCTCCCCCTTTGTGTTTCTTCTTGTTTCAACTCCAGCACTATTCATTTTCTTTGTTAGGCACTTGCAGTAGTAACTTTAACTAAAACACAATCTTTATACAAAATAAGAGCATTTGATGCCAAATTAAGCACTGCAGGCTCTTAAGTCCTCACATAGTCGACCCCCCCCATCCACCCTGACCTCAGAAAGCTCAATCGTATTGAGAGAAAGGGTTTAGTTTTTTCTTCAGTGTTTGCCTGAACCTCAATTTTTCAGTTCATAACAGGACAGAAATAGCTTCTATACATTCACCTGCTGACTTTTAAATGTGTTCATATTACATTTAGGTAAATAAACTCCTGCCTGACTTGTGCATCCTGCAGAATCCTGCATGAGCTCAAACTTTTCAATAAAAGACCTTAAGATGAAAAAAAAGAGAGTTTTCCACAAAGTCTCACTGAATATCTTGGAAGTGTAAAAATAACTCCCCAGCCCCTTAAAACAAATACTGAGAACCTCCAGCCTCAAAACATTAACTATTAATCGCATTTGAAGCCGTGTGCCCAAAAGTGAAATACCAGCAACACCTCACTGCCCGGCAGGGATTTGAACCCCACAATCAAAGGGAACTTTCCCTTTAAACAGGGTTTAAGTGGGGGACGGCTTTCATGTACTCCGCGGTCATCTTAAATTCTGTTTCACCTCACACAACAACACTATCTCACACTCAGGCTCGAGCTGTCTTCAGAAAAACAAGTTTTATTCAGCCTCCTCAGCAGATATAGGGAATTAAGCATTTTCGGTTTTCTTTCAAATACATGACAGCCCTATCATCTCTTCCCTCCGCCCACCCTTCGTTGTTCATCCATTAAATTTGAAACCTGAATTCTCATCAAGTGCAAAGTTTTTCGTATATAAACTAATTACAACAAATAATTGCAGTTTGTACAATGATTTGCAAAAAGTGTGGATTTTGTTAAGAAGTTAATTGAATGATTTTCTCACCAACCCCTTTAACAAATAGTATAAGATTCCTCATGGTCCTGTTTTGGACTCTATACATGTATCTCTGTATTTATTATTGATATATTCATGAGAATAATGTTACAACGTTACAAACAAGGAGTTCGAGATCCAACCAATTCAGATGGGTATTTTTTTAAAGGCCTCTCAGTGACATGTTGCATTTCACATCTGTAAACATATGTATACTGTCGGCCCGGCTGAGCCGCCCATCTATAATGGATATGGAGCCGTGTGGGGCGGAACAAGTCACCTCAAGTGAGATGCTGGGACTTGATAAAATGTTAAAATGGACATCTCCAAACATACTCTGCATTCCCATGAATAATATCCAGAGCATGAAGTACGAACCTGTCAATCGTTCACTGCCAGGCCTTCAGAGAGTTCAGAGCGCAATGAGGAAATATGACCGTCTTAAATGTGAGTCAATACGGAGCTCTTCCCCTTAGAGTAGGGCAGCCAATCAGTATTTAATAACCTGGAGTAAATCTTCTTCTCAATCTCAAGATGTTCAGTATGGTATAGATTATTATACAGCAGTCTTCTTTTTACATATTTGAAATGTTTAGTTCGCCAATGGTCTGAAAAATGCCATTTCTCCGATCTGCTGCGTGCTATGAATGAAAATGTGTGGAGAAGGTTAAATGAGGTTTTGAGACATTCCAAGGACCAACGTTGTTTTTCCCCTCGAGCTCCCGTAGTCGCCGCCCGTGATCGTGATTGCTCTGTTTCTCTTTGATCTCCGTGAGGCAGTTGACACCACGGACCAGGCCATCGTGCTTGAGCTCCTCGAAAAAGAAGGGCCCATGTCACGGTTACCCACGCTTCAGATGGTTCAGATGGATCATTTCCTGCCGTTAGAAGCGGTGCATTCCTCTCCACTTTATTTCATGGATTTAGTTTTTTCCGTGAATTGATTTCAGCTTCTTTCTTGATTAAATGCTCATTACAAAAGAGCCTTTAAATCAAGGTGGAAAACACGTCGGCGATAAGGATCCTGCTGTAATTGAATATTCCGAGAGAAAGTTCTGTCGATACGCGACGGAGGCCGATACAAATTGCTCGATAACATTTGCAACAAACGGATTCAAACCGTTCAGCTACAAGTGAATTGCCTCCACCCCCTGAACACCCCCTCTATCTACACTCCCAGGTACACTTTACTCTTCATGCATGAGAAATTATTTGCAAAACAAGATATCCATTTCCCCCGGTGAGCACCCACGAGTCGAAACCTTTACAACGCACTGATAGAACGTTAAAAAATAAATCAAAAATAAGTTCATATCTCATCTGTAAGGAAACGATTACACGTGAATCCTCTGTTCCAATTACAGCAGGAGGTGCACCTCAATGATTTGCTTCCAGAAATAGAGTCACATCTCCAAACTGAGATACATCACTAAGCTGCGAGCTAATGATAATGAATCTATGATCGGTGACTTCCATCTACTCAGCTCTATTAATCTGACTATAAAATAAAATTATAAAAAACATCTGCAGCCTTTATGGATATCCCTGTTATGTCTGTTCATAAGCGTCTCATGATGTCAGGAGCTGTTCCGTCTGCTATAAGTACCGAGAAAATATGGTCTCGTCCAACCGTAAAAAATAGAAAGTTCTCCGTGCTTTTATTACATCTCATTTTCGTCACCACATCTCATAACACCAGATACACATCTGCAGTCGAGCCATCAGAGAGGCAGGATCACAGTTGCCCCAATTAAGTGATGTTAGAGTAGAGCTTCCTTAGTTTTTCCACTGATGATACATATTTTTAACTTTTCCCCTCAAGACTGTGAGGAGCTTTGGTGGGTAAAACTATCAGCTCCTAAAAAATACAAAATAAATCACATTTTCAGACTGTCACAGTGATTGCAATTAGCTTCTTCATTATCCTGACCGTCTTACTTGTCATTATATAAAATAATTTCTGCCTATTTACTTTGTATGGGAACTTTATTGACTTCTTTTTGTATTTTTTTAATTATGTCCCATTGGAATTGCGGTTGAGCTTCGGTTCCGAAGAACCTGCCACGAAACCCTGTTATAACATCACTTGTCACTGTGTTCAATAGAGGGCTGAAAATAATTTTCAATCAAGTAGGCTGCAATAATTCAGAATTGTTCAAGTATATATGATATCAGAAAACAGTCAGAGTATCACATCGCAGTCTCACATAGACCACGGTGACATCTTCTAACGTTTCTGTTTTGCCCGATTATCAAACAATATTAAAAACAATAATGAAGAAAATCATCTTATTCTAAACGAGCCGAGATATTTGGCATCTTTTCTTAAATTTCTAAAATGATTTATTAACTAGCAAAACCTCTGCAGACACATTTTCTGTTTGTTAGCTGCCAGACGCTTTTTATCATTGATTCATGAGATTCTATGGGAATCCCCTTCTTGCAGATTACAGCAGATGGAGAACATTTGGAGAAACATTTTCTCAACTTGGTTTATTTACTTTTATCTCACAGTGATTCAATACGCTAATGAAGCCTCAATCACTCATCTTTAAAAACTTACAGCTTTTTCAAGTTTGAAGAACAATCTTGTAAGAATCAAACAGAGGATTGAGACTGAATCGTTTGTTGCTTGTGGAGGCAACAGATCTAAAGTCGTACAGTTGAGGGCTGGCTCCTCTTCTCCTCTTTGAGGTCGGTAGAAAAATATTCAGGACTAAAAAAACATTGTCTGATTCGTGTGATCCAGGTGAAGTGGAAATTCCTATTTCCTTTAGTACTCTTCAAATCATTATCAGTCGGTGGAGTTCAGGGAGTTATGTTTCCGTGAAATGCTCGACCAAATCCTGAAATGCACCGGTGCACAGACCATCAAAAATTGAAGTTCACTTGTTTCAGAGCCTTCAAAAGAAAGAAGGGGTTCTGTACTTTTTGGATTGCTTTTTTTGTACCGTTTGAAAATATATATGCAGCATTATGATTCTGTCTTTTTTTGCATTTGTGGAGTCTTGCAAATCAATATCGGCCAACCGTACTGTTGTTGTATGCAAAACCCTAACTGAGGATAACACATGACGACAGTGAAGCAGAGAAGTCCGCACATACACACACTAGTGTTGCAGAGCAGAGCGTGACAGTGGCACAGGGGGCCAGTGATCGGCCCACGTCCGCTCGGAAACCGTCGGAAAGCAATGCCTCGGAGTGATGATGAGTAAAAATATGTAGACGGTGCAGTGAACCGTCACGTACACGCAACCTGCTGTAATGGCATTCACTTGATTAATTGAAGTTAACATGTCTGGTTCTCCGAGCTTAAACACTCAAGTTTGCTGTGCATATCTGATTAAAGGTCAGCTCACTCCAATTTATTTGGCAAAAAGGGAGAGGACACAGGGGAACGAGCGCCGGCTGAGGAATTTAATCACGGTGGCACCCTGATGCTGGAAACTGGTTCTGCTCTGTGAGCACCAGCCGCTCGCCTCGCCATGACACGCACGTCCTGGAACGGGAAATGGTCTGTGACTAATGATCAATGACTGAGACAAACTCCCATCATAACGTGCTGACAAGTTTTGTTGACAAACACTTAGTTAGGAGAGACAATGCTGATAAATATTAAACGGATAAGGTCATTTCGATTTCAGCGCCATTTTCAAAAACATGTTTCACTGTCAACTCGGAGATGAGACGTTTCGGATTGTCCTGCTCGAATCTTCTCAAGCAAAAGGTCCGTGGGAATAAAATAAAATAAGGGTAAATTTCTCATTAGGGATTCAAAGGAGAGAATTTAGCATATTCAAAGTGAGAAGGCAATTAAAGGAGTTATTGATAAATGTATTTGGGCAGCGTCTCTGTTCAAGCTGAGTGGACTTGACCTCAATTTATGTCTTTAAGTCCCTCGATGACCTCACACTCGGCGAATGATCAAAAAGACAATCGACGTTAAAAAAAAACGATTCTCTCGTCTGCCTTCGAATGGTGAGCACATAACTGTCAAGTGCAGAATATGTGAACGAGTAAATGACTTATACTGCGGCACATTATGCTTAGAGTAGGAGGGGGGATCTCATTTTTGTTTCATTAGAGATCATATTCCAGAGTCTGTGTCTCTCGCTGTGATATTGCGAAGCTGATAAAAAATGGGCGAATTTAAATGAGGAAAGTTTTGTGTTTAAAACGAGTTTTTTCTTTTGTGTGTCGCGGAGGAGGAACAGCATCTTAAAAAGAGATTTACGACATTTCACTGTGCAAAATGTTTTCAGATTTGTGAGCCGGAGACGTTCAGTTTTATCTGAAGCTGCAGCCGAAACAATCTCGCTCCATGTTAATGAAGAAGTCGGGCAGTTATCAGACGTTCTCCATCCACAGAAACATGATCTAATTTCTTGCTGCAGATGTCGTTGGTAGTTTTTCTCCTCCAGCCAACAGACGATCACAGCGGGGGGTTTGTTATCTTCTCCTTCCACGACTCTAAAAAAATGTGTCCGCTGTCAATAATTATGAAAATGACTGTTCTCATCTAGATGCAGTTTTTTTAATGAAGAATCTTAAAGCTAATGTGTGTGTTTCCTTTGGCTTCCTCACAACCAAAGCCAGGCAGCAGTAAGATATTCAGTTTGAGTCGGCAGTAACTTATACAGCTCTAACACAGTGTAATCAGAAATCACTTATCAATGACATTAAGCCGGAGAACAGGCTCCATCGTCTCCCGCGAATCTCTTGTGCGTCCGAAGGCAATTCCAAACAAGTCGTTCAAATTAAATGACAAAGTGTGTCACTTGTCCGTGCCCTCGAGAGACAAACATAAAGAAGTGTTTCTCTGATGCGACGCCTCGATCAGCGGGCATCAGCATTAATCTTCAGAATCTGTCACAAATCTCTGTGGAGAAAATAAATCAGTTTTTATGATGTGACAACACAGGCTCTCGTTTACGTTTGGTATAGGCACAAAAAAAAGATGGGTTTGGTTTAGATGGAAAATAAGGGTTTGGGTTAGAATTAGCATTTCATTAAGTTGAGGGGACGTTTGTCATCAATAACTGTGTTATTACATGATTATGTTTTCATCTGTGGTTGTTTGTTAGTTAACAGGAGAATCCAAAAACACATCTCGAGGCATTAAACCTTGGAGGAAGTAAGTGGTTTCAAGAAATCACCTTTTCAATTTCGGTGCAGATCTGGATCAAGGGGCAGGATTCAGGATTTGTTTCCCCCTTTGTGTAACATTGTGAGATGATATTTATGTTTTTCAAGATTTTCGAGGATTTCTCAGAAGATAATTTATGGATCTTCATGAAAAAAATCTGGCATTTTAGGGCGACTGATGTTTATGAGTGTGTGCAAGTTGGTGCAGATCCAAATTGATTCCTGTTGTTCTGGGTTTGTGCCCTCATCGCTCAATGCACTTATTGTAAGTAGCTTTGGATAAAAGCGGCAGTTATGTAAAAATAAGAGTGGTGTGAATTTAAATATGGTTTCATTAGGGGACAGTGGGGCCTTGACAGAGCTATGCTACTTTAAGATATGGAATGAACATGACAAACATGAATCAACACTGACTGCCTGTTGGAAAAACCAAAAACAAAAGGCACGATCTCCAGAGACAGACTGACACCCTGCAAGAATCTACTGTTGTGTGCCACTCTCCAAAGTCATGAACATATATTTGCAAAAACTTGACTGAGCCCTTGAACAGTATCGACAGCTTGATGTGGAGTTGCAAGCAGCGACGCTCCACAGAGCGGTCACTCAGCCATCTCCCCTCTCCGCCACACGCTAGAGCACCCCCCCCCCCCCCCATCAGCACGACTGAAGGAACAGCAGCAGAGGAAAGATGACAAGTCGGGTTGTCAGGAGAGAGAAATGTCCTTCATGGGCTTAGATACAGCAAATGGTGTTATTATCTGACTACTGCGTTCTCTCATTCCTCTCTCGCCCATTTCCTTGCTGCTCTGGCACTGCCATGAGGACGGAGCCATATTTCACCTTGTTATTTACATAGAGCTGTAATAATCCTCTGTGTTTGCTCCCCTTCACATTCATTTAGATTTCCTACAGTATTTACGGCTGGGGGGGGGGGGCATGTACCCAAATAGAGGCTGCAGGGTAATGAATAAATTAAGCATTAGGAGTGAAGGCAAAGTCCTACTCGGAGGTCACATGCATTTTGCTGCCATTTTGAAACACGGGCAGATCACTGAGGAGGAATATGGGCAGGAGAATCCGTCCAGTCAGAAGCTCGTGAGCGGCTGTAAATGCGCAGCCGTCGGGGAGCACCTGAATAATTGATAGCCCCTCTTGTTGTGCTGCACAATCAGGGGAGATTCATTTTGAACAAAGGGAACATGGTGTCAGTTGTGAACTTCAGTTTTGCTCCGTCTCACGTCCTCGTCGTTCCTGTGCCCCCCCCACGTTTTCATGTGTATTAGATTTATCTTATCTGATGTATCAAACTGCTGACATGTAGCTCTAATTGATGCAGCTCTCTGCCGCCTGAGCTGCTTAGATATAAATAATAAATCTACCAAAAAAAAAAACAGCATTTGTGGGTGTTGGATTGAGACAGCAGGAAAAGCTGCATTTAAGTGCGCTCTCAATCTGATGACTCTCATCTTCCTGCAGCCTGGGACGTCCCACTACGTCTGTCTCCAGAGACGACAGGTCTCACTGACACACTTCTCCTGGGAAACTCACAGCGTGAACCGTTAAAGCGTGGCACTCGTGTAAAAGACTTCATACTGAGAGGCTGTTTGCCTTTTTCCTACTGAAACTCCAGCAGCACGGCACAACACATTTATTATCTCTTCTGCAGAAAAAGGCCAACACACTGCAAGAAAATAAATAATACAAAATATAGCCCGTATAAGTAAAAGGAAAGCAAAATGTAACTGCTTGGTACAGATTGTTTTTTTTTTCTCCCCCTGCCGCTGCCACACCTTCCTCCGAGTATGACAACATATTGCATTTCTGTGTGAGTCAACGGCTGCAGGCTCAAATGACTGTTTAAGTTGGCCTTGTTGGACAAACCTGAACAAAACAGAGACAGAGTAGCTATTAACAGCCCAGATCCAAACAGCACAGGGAACCTTAGAGTGCCCTGTTCTGCCATTACTGTGTCTGTCACGTCATTCACAAAATACTACAGTCCTGTGTGGTGGGTAATGTCGTCTCTTGTTGTGACAGTCTGATTGGTGCATGTGCTCCCGTGGGTCCCTGATGGATTTAATAGGTTCTATCAGCGTCGTTGATCGTGTTGTGTCGGCTTGTTTGTGTGCAACCGCCACGTGATCAGCGACTATAGAGAGGATAATTAGTCTTTTCCCTGAACCTGACATATTTACATCAAACTCATGTTAATTAAAGCAGGTTCTCGTGAGCCACAGTGAGGAAAAAAAACGACAACATGCCAAGTGCAGGTTAGTGTGAAGATGCAGCATCCTGCCTCCTCCTTTCTTCAACAACTAACCGCTTCCAGTTAGAGTTTCCTGCTCCAGCTGAATTAATGAGGCTTTAATTCTCTGTTTTACCTACTTACAAATATGTGTGACATGTACAAACCATAATCCTCCACAGAAACTGAAAGATCACTGTAGATGTGTAATGAGACAAGGAATTTATACAATGCCTAAATTTCTGTTTCCATGTAAGTTCTATGTAATTACTATGTTTGCGGGAGCAGTCATGTGATAATATATTGTTAGAAGTTGACATGAGGATAATGAGACTATGGATGTAACTGAAAACATCAAGGATATAAACAGTATGTCCTTGTCACAAGCTGACAGTCTTTAATCTTCTTATAAAAGATAAGCCACTACACTGAACACAGACATCCTCCTCACACTGAGGTTAAGATCAGAAGAAACAGTGGTTTCTGCGATGTCCGTCCAGGATAAAGGTAAATTCAAAGGTTTCATAGCCTTGAAATCTAAACATTCGGTAAATAATAAATCCATTTCTAACAAATAATCAAAAGAAATCCCAGTAATTTCTATTTTTTACATCTGTGCCTAAAGTTACAAAGACTCTAATTGGATTGAACTGAGAAAATGAAGTTTTTCTTTTGATGAATTTGGGTACATGATCACATTTCCTCAGCAGCTCAACTCAAACGTATGGAATATTTATAGTAGAACAAAATAAGCTGCAGGTCCCCTTGGGAAATTTCAAACAGCTTCTTACTGTCCTACTTACATACAGATACATTCACATAAAAGGGTTATTTATGAAATATATGTGAAAACATATATATATATATATAGACACTTTGCATTAATGCTTAATAAATTATTTTGAGTTGGAGCAAAACATTAGAGGATGTAAACCTTTTCAAGTAATAACACAAATTGAAGACAGGAACCCAAATAAGAGTTTAACATGGTGAGATAACTTTGGCAGAGCGATGCACTCTCTGTTTTTTCAATCAGTTCAGGTATATTACAATGAAACGTGTTATTGCACTTGAGAGTCATCAGCATCTTTGCACACACCTCCCTCAAAGTTCCAAAGAACAACAACAACACCAACCCGTGAAGCAGACTGGAGCTGAAGCAGAACCATCCAGGGAGATCTCTTGACTCACAGAGCACAGTGGCAATCTCCATGTCAGACTGTCCCAGGTCTTATTACAACAATGGCAGTCGAGCTGAACGAGGCGGCTGATGCTCTGATAATTCAGACACACAGGAGCGTGAAAGAAAAGCCTCTCTTTGGAATGTAAGTGTACGTGAATAGCCTCTTAAGTACATATGATGAAACTATAAATAATGAATATATGTAAATTGAATATGCTGATTCATTTTCATTATATTCATGTGATTATTTCCGGAAACAGAGGTCTCAGGCTTGTATTCTAAACAGAGGCTTGATTCACATTTCACTGTAGTTTTTTAACAAAGATCCATGAGGATTACATCCCATTTGCAGCTTGTCTTTGGGATCAGGCGCCCATTTGCTGATCTGTGTGTGAGACGGTGAGTGTTGCTGCTCTGCACATGTGGGCAGCGAATGAGGAGAGATGTTTGCTCACCTCTCCATCATAATCTCTTGCTCATCAAATAGATCTATTTTCTGCCCCCCCCTTTGTACCTTTTCACTGGACTGCAAACTCTGACAAAGTGCCTGGGCCCGTAATGATGATACATGAGAGTCATCCCCAGGACGTTGTCAGATTAAGGGGATGTGCTGTGGGTGTAAACCTGGGCGGTGACACGAGGAGAGTAAATAAAAAATATGTCAGTTTATTCCATAATTCAAAATGATTACTGATCTGGTGATGGAGTGCGGCTCCGAAAATGTTGGGAAACCAATTGAATTAAGTTCAAGGTTCTTTAATTCTGTTAAATGTTTCACAACACAGACTGTTAACCCCTAGTTTCTAATGCGTTTATCTGTAATTGCTGGTGTCAGGGATTAAGTGTATTACTGGGAGGAGGGATCTGAGCATTTCAAAATGTTTTATCAGCTTTAATGTGTCGCAATAAGTTTTGATTTTCATGTTTGATACTTCTTAGATGAAAGGAAATCACAGTGTGATGCTGTTGAGCAAATTTTCCCCTAACTGTATTTTTTGTTGCATTCTCAGACGCGCACGCCACTGCCACAATGGAAATTAATTCAAGAATCCTCACGTACACACTCTCGGAAAAACTGGGATTCCGCTGTGTGAAATGTAGCTGTTGTTCCGACTCGCTTTGCTCTGACACAGTGCGTCGAGCGGCAGCCATTCCTCAAACTGACACAGAAAAAAGAAGTGTTGCGGCCTCCTCCTGTTTAATTATAGCGCCTTGAGAAAAGCAACAGATGCAGACAAAAAACATCAAAACAGCTATTTTGGATGAAGAGAGTCTCATTTCGGGAATGAGTCAAAAATCTATATTTTGTTGGGCTGGCAGGAAAATTAGTTAATCTGTGAGTGTGTTTCCCATTTTTGTGAGATATTAGACTCGTGTCAATTGATTTGACTTTTTCCTGCCGTAAGAAAACATGAGGAAAATATTTACTTCGGGACATGAAAGTTAAATGAAAAACCCTGAAGGACTGAAATCTTAGCAAGTTGAATAAAAAGTAATACATTTAGAAGTGAAATTTTCACACATATCCTCTCCATTGCTCATTATGATTAATCATTTATTAAATACCTTCCTTAGGGCTCGTTAACTTGTATCAAGCATTATGGTAATGATCTTATTCTATATAGAAAACACTGAGTATTTTCACAACCTGGGGTAATGCAAATGAAGCCTTTGTCCAACTTCAGGGAAGGAGAACTGTTAAATAAGCATTTCAGCATCATCGCAAAGTAGCAGCGCTAATTAAATTACATAACTATTTATTTACCTGCTGCATCTCACACGACCATCATCAAATATATTTTAGTTTTTTTTACTGTTTACCTTGTTATTTCTGTGATGAGAGGGTCCCACAGATAGACAGGATTTGTTTTGACTGATCTGCATTGACATCTTTGATTCTGCGCAAGATAAATAACAAATACGCGAAATTTACATCTGTTTAGTTGGAGCAGGAGGACATCTAATGAAAATACAACTGAATGTGCAAATCACTTCCTTTCTTCCTTTTCACTTTTCTCTCAGAATACAGAGGAAGTGTTCAAATTGACATATTCTTCATCCCCTGTTCTCACACGCTTCCTTTCTGCAGCAGTTTCCTCGTTGCTCGGTTCCTATTGAGCTTTCTACACAGTTTTAACAGACCTAAAACAACTCCATATGAATTCAACACGTGCCCACTTAGACAGACGTACGATGGAAACATCACACACTTTAACCAGTCTACCCTCCCTTCTGTGCAGGCTCTCCATGTGAAGCTGCTCTTCCAGGACCAACTCGTGAGAGAATACTGTCACCCGGACCCGATACTGAAATGTCACAGCTGTCAAACCTTTTACCTGCACTCAATTTCCCAGCAGGAAAAAGACCAGAGTCCCCTTCTTGTATATGACGAATACGATTAGTGATCCTATGCTCACGTCATCGACTTGTGTTTGATTTAACTTCACACACAAAAAATATTCTCTGAGCCTGAGGTTCTGAAGGCTTAATCGAAAACACCTAAATTAATATGCTTCAAAGAATCTTATCAACACATTCTTATCTTCACTAATAATATCCTGCTGGCTCCTTTAAAACATAAGAAGTGTGGTCTCTCTTTTCCATGTATCTCTCAGTGGAAATAAATAATAACTAATGCACGTACACAATCTTTAGATGTTTTGTTGCTCATACTATGGATTATTAACTTTCTATTTCTACACCGATTGACAAACTATCTCATACGGACGATTTCTGCTTCCTCTAGCAATACTGCAGCCAGACATATCGCCCTGTGCACAGAAGCATCTTGCAGGACTAAAAGTTTGAAGCAGGAAAAATCAATGTCTTTCTCACGCTGCCACATTGTGTAAACTCCAGCCACCTGAAAACCATCCGTTTCAATATCGGCACCGTTCGGCTGCCACGTCTGCCGTTACTTCATGTCCGTCATGAACCCTTTGAAATGGCGTCCGTGCACGTCGATGCACAAGCACACAATGTTCTAGTACAACAGTACCTGTGCCTGTTTGTAAGGAATGATCAAAAGAATATTTTAAATTGTTTTATTGTAGGGATTAGTTATTTTCAGCAAAAGTTAAAACCACCAGTGGACAGTATTTAATACTTAATCATTATTTCACAGAAGCATAATTGAATAATAAAACAATAGAAGTAAGTGGTCACACTTCATACAGCACAGTGCATGCATTTTCATAGTTGTACTATGCACGCATTTTACTTGTACTTTATACTGCAGTATCCTTCTGCTTACATAAGTAAAGCATCTTCCTCCGCCGCTGCTTAAACTCTTACAAGAAAAGATCTTGAAATATTCATGGTTGTAATAAGTTATTCTCGATGTGCTACACCGCAGATAAGATAGCACTAGAGCCGGTGTGTACAGCTCTACAAGGTGATTAGAGTAAAGCACAAGGAAACTAATTTAGCCAGGGTGTATTGTGTTACGTAACTTCTTTGTGTTCACATAATAACTCTTGTTTTAGTGCCTGGGAAAGCTGACACACAATTACCACTGTAGTGGCTTCTGGAGACATTGATGAAGCTGTTAGTTCGAGGCTGGAAAAGCCACAACAAGTCAGATCATTTGGTTCCATTACGGATTTTGACTTCTTACCAAATGGGGCAAAGGAGACATTTAGCTGGTTATCAAAACTAAAGCAAATGAGAGAGAATAATAAGAGAGAAAAACAAACAAGTTATGTACAAAGCTTACATCATATTTATAACAAGCTGCTTCTCTGTGAGGTGAAGATGAGTTTTTCTAAGACTTCTAACAAAACCGGCACACGTGTGGCACCGGTTCATGCTGAGCTTCTCATGTGACAGAACAACAGTCTACATGACGCCTTCATTTATCTGCAAGCGGTAAAAATGAAGACAAGAATAACGGAGGCAGCAAATTGTTTGACATGTGCTTATGCCACAAATAATTGTTTGATTGCTGTATAATGGTGGGGGCTTCCTTTTTTCTGAATCATTGTTTACGGTACAAAACAAATCCCCTTGAATGTCTACAACCAGCCACAAATTCCTATGTGGTATGAAAGCGCTGTGCACGTTCATGAGTTTATCAGACCATCTATCGTATGTCGTCTCAATCCGTGCTCACAGCAGCCCAGGGTGATTTCTGCTGTTCATCAGAGAGGCTGTTTTCCCTATTGAGATAAGGAATTAAATCTGCAGGAGCAGAGGATGCTGGGTTTGCTGCAGGGTGGCGAGGCAGCAGCTCTGATAATGGAGCCGACTCCCATTGCGCCAGCTATGAGGCAAACAGCCGTGGCACCAGCCCAGCCCTGTAAGAGGACCTCTCTCTCTCTCTCTCTCTCTCTCTCTCTCTCTCTCTCTCTCTCTCTCTCTCTCTCTCTCTCTCTCTCTCTCTCTCTCTCTCTCTCTCTCTCTCTCTCTCTCTCTCTCTCTCTCTCTCTCTCTCTCTCTCTCTCTCTCTCTCTCTGTCTGTGTGTGTGTGTGTGTGAACATGTGGTTCAATCTGCATGTGACAACGAGGTGAAGAAGAGGAGGAGACTTTTCTCTATTCCTGTGCCTGCATTTTATCTAATGTATGCATGAAAAAAGGGAAATATCGTGGGTTTGCCTTTGTGTTGAACGTGGTGAGGATCTGCAGGCACGGTGAGTCGGACATTCTCACCCTGTGGGGTAAAAGCTGAGTGATCGATGGAGTCATGGGATGGACACATCTTTTTTCTTCTTCTGTTTTTTTGCTACCAAAGCCTCCCCCCTGTACCCACATCACGTTCTGCTCATGCTCACAGTCCGGGTGGATAATGTGTGGCAGTATATTATGTAAATATGAAGAGGGTTTTAATTTCGGGTTATGGAACTCACCAGAATACTGTGCTGTTTCGGATGGTCCACACGAGGTTCACTTCAGCGCAGTCTGCAGAGAGAAACAAACGATCACACCTTAATGCGCAGGCACAAATAACATTGGGGGCCACACAGCACCAGTTGTAATACTGTCAGAATCATAAAAAGGTTCAATTTATAGATCAATCTTTGACTCCATCTCAGACTCAATACAGATGATTTGATATGTCTACAGTGTATGTGGGGGGGGGGGGGCTCTCTGCCAGGTGAAACTTAAAGAAGGAGAAATTCAGGCAAAAATGTCACTTCACCTGCTTCCGTCTTTGTAGATTGTTTCCTGACTTATAAGCAAAAATAACAATTTGTCCATAGCCACTGTTATATTTAACCTTGCATTATATACTCGTCCTTATGTACTGAATTATTACTGTATCGCCAATAAAAGATGGATGGATAGATGGATAGATAGACTCCCTGAGCAGCGAGTGGGGGAAACAGAGAAGCACAAACACACTGGAACCCATGATAAGAAATTTATAAGCGGCCTGTCTATTGTGTTGACCCAACATAAGCAGTCGTGTTTTCTCACAGAGAACAAATCTCATAGAGGATTACCAGGAAATAACAACAGCAACAAATAAAAAAACAGCAAGAATGGTTACTGGGAAAACTGCACGAACCTTTGCTCCACAGCGAAACACTACAAACACTATAATGAGCTTTACGGGGACTTCAATTTAACTCTGACATGTACCACGTATGGTGATGTATTGGGATGCCGTGAATACCTTCACAAACCATGGTTGGATCAAATCTAAATGTATAAAAGTACAGTTCATGAGAGTTGGCCGTGCCCCAGTGGCTCTCAGAAACCATCATGTCGGCCCAGACCAGGACCCTTGTGGCAGACAGGGCTTTGGAAGGCAATGCAGGACTGTTAACGTCCCTTAAATTCAATACAGAGGACAGAGCTAAAGTTAGCATAAAATCCGAAAGCATGAAGGACCAGATTCTCTGCCATGAAGAAATTCAGCACAGTAGAGAGACCGGTCACAACTGAGGCTTATTTTTTTCGGGTCAACATGTAACCCAATAAATTGATATAAGCTAGTTAGGTATGTGCTTTGTTTGTGTGGTGGCTACTGTATAGGCTGCTGGTTATTTAGCAGTGCTTTCAATTGCAGCTCATTTCCTTTATAACACTTTGTTCTAGCACATGTAGTTTCAGAAAGACAAAGGAAACAGAACGTCCTCCAAACTCTTAAAAGCGAAGTACTGCAGAGCCTTTCAAACACTTTTCTGGGAAAAAGGAAACATCTACAAACTGTATTCTTTTGACTGACTTCAGATAAACAAACTGCACTTAACAGCATCTACAGACTTTCTTTATACGCTGGTGATTTCACCTAATGAGCGCAAATAAATTCTGCACAATATAAGCATTTTCAAGCACTTCAGGTGTTTTCACGCACACCTGGGCTTCATGGCATCAATCCCACATGCACAGAACTCAACTCTGCGGGACTGTGGTGACAAAAAATACAAGTTTAACAGCTTTCAGCTTTCAGAAGACACACACACAAAGAAATAAATACTGGAGTTCCTTATCTTTACCGAGGAGGTTCTGTTCTGTCACTTCAGTTATTTGTTTGTCAGCAGGATTATGCAAAATCTACTGGACGGGTTTCTACAAAACTTGGAAGGAAGGAATTGGACATTGGCCAAGAAAGATATCATTACATTTTGACACGGATCCAGTGATTTTTTTTTTATCTCTTTCTTTAGAATTGGGATTTGTTTTTAAATGTTTTTGACATTTTCATGAATTTCCCTGGGAATAACTTATGTATCTTAATAAAAAAATACAAATTCGGCATATTTAGAGCACTGATATCTATGAGTGCAATTTGGTGCAGCTTGATTGACTTTAAGGGGACTGTCGGGCCCTGGCGGTGATGTGTGCTCCACTGAGTGCCATTGAGGTTTAAATTGCTGCTGTGATGTAAAAGGACTAAAACGGTTCAAGGGAGTCACAATTTCTTCTCCGTCTCCCCGGTGCACAGCTAAAGACAAACACTGAGCAATCACAATTAATTGAAACTTTTGTAGATTCAGAAAAGCAATAAAAACTCTTTATTAGCTCAAAATTATTATCTCAAAATAAAATAGCAAAAAAAAACAAAGAGGAGGTTCGGATTCTCTGAGTCGAAGCGTCAATCTTGATTTGAATCTCTACCGTCCTCTCTATCGGCCCCAGCCACAGCAGCACAAGGTGTTTGTCGAAGCAAAAGCGTATTTACCAAACCCACCTGCGACTTCTAACAATGTGTAAACAAGCGAGGCCTCGACAAAAGACCCTGACATTAACTTCACCTCCAGCAGTGAGTAGCTGTCCATTACATCCAGCAGAGACGCGCCCCCTTCTCCTGTTTGGGCCTCACCTCCCATCTACGTGTACTCCGCTAACAGGCAGGAGATTTCCCAAAATGTTGAGCAAAAAATCTTCAAGGTCTTATTGAGGAATCTGTGACAGGACGTTTGTACAGTGTGTTTAATACATTATGTAACATCCAATCACCAGATCTCTGACAAACCTAAGACGGCGATGTGAGAAGTACAATTTCACGCATGCTTCACTTTACTGAAGCGTCCATCCTGTATTCATGTCCCCTGAAGGATCCAGCACTGGAATTGATTAATACACAATGTGCGCACAGACACACACATACACACACAGAAGCCTTTCATGCCACTTTAGCTGCAGACCCACATGTTGTGACTGTATGCTAACTGCCCCTCCATTTGCTCATCAAACTCCCACACAGATGCATTCGATGCACACAGTTGCACGCACACAGATTGCGACCGAGCAACACGGTTATTAGCTTTGTGAGAGGGATTTTTTTTGTCCTCTACATTTCATTGTTACTTACTGTTGTTGTTTTCCTGATGATAAAACACTGGTAGTGAGACACGTGACTCGCAGAGCAGAGGGTAAAAGCTCGAAGACATAACCAGTGTCTAAACATCTTTCAAAGATCGGATGTCATCAGGCTCACACGCTGCCTCCAGCAATATCTTCACTTCTGCTAATGCATCAGCATTACTGCAATGTGTAACTCGCAGCTCTGCTATAAAATATATATATGGCTGCATCTACATCTGATTATTTTCATCAATCCTTATTTAGTCAATAAAGCATTTATTTGAAAAAAAAAAACAGTGATACATGCTGATTATAAATTCCCTGGGCCCAATAATAAATATTTAAATTAATCGCTTTATCCAACCATCCATTAAAAATCCAAATACATTTAATTTGTTATCATATAAGACAAACAATTCTGATTCTCACATTTAAGAAAGCAGGAAACAATCCCATGTCGGACTACACACACATTTCACAAATTATAATCAAACAATAATTATTATACGGATTAATTTCCTCTAAATTTCACAGTAAATTGAGAATCAATTGCCGTGTTCCAGACAGAGGTTCTGTATCAGGTCTGTGTAGGTTGATGATTTACTCCTCATCTAACCTCAACATTCACACGAGTCCCAACGGGGACAAGACTTATGGGTTTCACTCACCTCTGCAGAGAGCGGAGGAATATGGGGGGTGGGGGGGGACGCTTCAGTGACATTCAAAAGTTACACAAGTGAAAAACTTACACAGAGCTTATATCACTTCCTTCAGACTTACAAAAAAGAAATGGACCCAAGCTCCTCTGATCTGTGACGGCACGGTGGCGGAGAAGTAAGTGCTTTGATCCGTGCGCTGTGGCACTGCAACACGCTCAAGTCCCCCTGGACATCCATCCGTCCATCCGTCCATCCATTCATCCTTACACACACACATCCATCCATTATCTAAGATGCTCATCCTTTGAGTGCTGCAGGGGGAGGGCTGGAGCCAGATGACAATGGCACAGTGGACAGGTCGAGCCGACATGGGGACAAACAGCCATTCACACTCGCACTCCGTCTCCAGTTAGCCTAACCCCAATCTGACCAGTCCCAGTCTTGGAAGGTAAACCCACACAGACACGGGGGAGCAGACACTCAGAAAGGCCACAGCCGAACATGCATTGAACCTAACCCTAACCCTAACCCTGACGCGACAGTGCCAACAACTGCAACACCTCACTGTCCCTCCTCAAGGCCGTCTGGTTTGTCCAGCTCTGAGGTTTCATAGTTCAGAAGAGAACAAAACTACAGCAGGCTCTTGTTGGCAGTGATAGAAACAATCTTGTATCTTGAGCTGTTCCTCGGCTAAATTCTGGTCACTTACGTTTTCAAAAATCATCTCAGTACGGAAAGAACAGCTGATATGATTAGTGATTAGAACATAAGTGCAATTGAATGATTACTATGGTCTCACTGTGGAGCCTTGTGTGAGAGGATTTTAAACCCTGGTTCTCTCACACAGGTCAAGTGGACCTAATGATTATAATTACACATAATTAACTAAATAATATATTCAACTGTGTACTATACTGCAGCTATGTCCGCCCTCAGAGCTATGTTATACTGCTCTGCACTGTTAATATGAGCCACTGTGTTTTTCTGAAGAAAATGAATGTTAAAGTATATAAAGAACAAGAGAAGCAGGAAGCAGAAAGTACTCGCTGGTTATGTTTGGAAAATGACTGGGATGACTGGGATAATGACTGGGATAATTATAATACTATCCTCAATGGATAGTTTTAGTTGTATATATATATATATATATAAGTAATAATCACTTAATTTTACTAAAGATTAAAGCGTAACAATTTAAAATATATGATCTGTGATTCATTAGACTCTAAACTGCAGCTGTCAGGGTGCTGGTTTTTCTTTTCCTCTCTTTTTAGACCTGTGTGGCCGTCATCAAGGACAAGCAGCTATTTGTTCAGTGTCTCCGAGCGTCTTCCCACAGGGTGAGGCAGGCGTTTGGATGACTGAAGGCTTGGATTGTGTCTCCGCACAGTGACAAAATGGACGTTCCTTTTGACATTTTTATTTCCCCCCCACACATTTTGCAGTGTTCTTTTTCTTCTTCTTTCAGATCCAACAGCTTCTAAACCGAAACATGCGACTGCCTGTGTTTTGCAGAACCTGGTGTGTGAGTCAAGGCCAGCCATGTCCATACAAACGTTATCGCCTCGCGGACGAAAAAACACCCTCTAGAATTTTTAATGAAGAGTGAAAACGCTCTCTAAAGCAGCGTCTGAGCCATGTGTGAAAATGCTGGGGCACACAGCACACCCACTTCTCTATTTCTCTGCTCGACTTGCCACAAGGCTAAAATAAACATTTTGAAGCCAAGACCCACACTGCTGTTAAAAAGCCCCAACACAAAACCAAATAAAGGAACATGTATTTGACGTGTGGCCATGATTAACCTAACCAGTTGGATGAATAGTGAATGGTGAGCAGAGGGCCTGTCTATGGAGCCGGTAGAAAAGCCTGGTTATTCCTCCTGTTTAATCCCCGGCTCTCGAAGAGATCAGTGCAGAATACCAAACGAGGAGTGACAAGGTAAGAAAGGAGCGGATGTGAGAAATACCTGCTCTAACACGCTGCAGCTCTCGCCTCCGTCGTGAATGTTCAACCTGTTGTGATTTTCAGCAGATACCAAGCAGCCCCCGTTACTCTGCTGCCTCCGCTGAGAGACTTAACAGACAGCATATGGCTCTCTTAGCATGCCCACACAGTTGGCACACTGACCATTACCTCCTGTGTACCTCCAGGGCGGCAAATGTGACCTCCAGAGATGAGAGAGCTCCAGACAAAGGCAACAACCCAAGGCATCGCAGAGGCCTGTGTTGCGGGCTGCACTGCGGAGGGCTGGAACACGTGAGCACACAGAGATAATGGCTCTAGCGGAGGTGTAAAGAGATGAGGGGAACATAGCACGGATGCTTTGCTGATATTTACAATTACTTGGATGCTGTGACTCACATGTGAGCAGAGAAACATTGTCGTGGTGCCGACACTGACCGTGGGGACACTGAGCAATTGTACAAGTTGCCTGAGAGAATAACATCAAATCATATACGCTCCAATAAGTGGTCTGGTTATGCAGCTATTTTTAATAATAATAAAAAAAGGGTTTCTATTGCATATCTGTATCCTCCGAAAACATGTCCCCCATAAGTCAGTGAACCAAGGGAAACACTGTCATAGAATAATGCACTTGTCATCTCATATGAATAAGTATGCAATAAGCACGAAACAAAGTAGTGCACCAGTGGTCACAGAGGTCATCAGGGTTACCCATGGGCCTCCACCATGCAGAACAGGAGCATGCGAGGGATCAGAGAGTCGCTCCCGTCCTGATGAGTCAGGGAGGATCGTCTCTGATGCTCATGATCCGATGCTCTAGTAGTAAGCTCTTTCCCCTCCTCTATCCCTCTGGTGACCCAAGACTCTGATGATGTCCGTACTACTATTTATACACCTACCCATGCTCAGCACATTCACCTGCACAACATAAATAATCAGTAGGCACGGGAGCACGTGCGTTAAGAGGCAAAGGCTCGTTGCAAACTCTTGCTTCCTACTTTCACAGAGCAGAGCACAGTGTTCGCAACATCCCAGGGACTTTAGAGTGTATATAAGATGGTCGATGCATTTCTACTTCCTTCCATTATCCACAGATATGCACATCGGATATGAACGTTGCCATCGTGCACTGAAGAGGTTATTTGGAGTATGCACAGCACGCGATCGGGGGAATAGATATAAAAGGTTATCAAAGGGTACCGCTAATTAAAAAGTAGCACTTACATATCAGTGTTTGGTTCATGTCCTTTACACTGACATGGAGGAGGTGGGGGTTATTTCCTATACTGCAGCTAGCACCCTGGTTTCCCATTTGGAGAGCGGCCATGTTATTCAGCTATACAGTCTACGGTTGTGACAGGATATTTCAGTCTGTGCAGAGATACTCATCTCTAAACGAACACAAAGTTTTTATTATATAGTCATAAACAGGTGAATGACTGTATTAATGGCTACGCTGGCTTTAATGGTCATATTGATAGGACTGAACATTACTGATAAGGTCTCAGAGAGAAGAAAAACCCTTGTCAGCAACATTTCAAATTTCTGCAGCATACACTCGTCTTTTCTGTGTCGACTAGAGGTGGGTGACACCATGACATTTGGTTTTATATGACCAAATAATTCTCCCGCTCTGACACTTTTCTTATAAAAAATAACCAATGTACCATCATGTGGGATAAGAGCCATTTGTCATGAATTATGAGGTTAATGTTTGACACTACCACCGAATTAATTTACCACATTTTAACATTTATGTTTGCTGTTCTCTGCTAGTTTCTGAAACCTGTGCTTTTCCTTTTCAATAACATCAATGTTTAGATTAGTTGGATCTAAATCATGTTTTCATGTTTATATGGATCCCATTGATGAAACTTTCAGTTCTTGCATTAGTAGAACTGATACTTGCACTGAGAATGACACACGTGGGGTTTTATTATTGTGATACTGGGTTCGATTTATAGCATTATTGCAAACAAAAGGTGTAAACAAATCCCATGCAATCAGATCAAGCATCTGGCTGCCAAAAGTGCATAATCCCACCCCACTGGTTTACATTTTACGCATTTGTTTGCAGTCAGTTTCACAGAAATGGAAGGAGAAGGAGCAGTAAACACAACAATCAGCTGGCTGGGCTGGGATAAGCTTCTGTAATGGCAGATAAAGTCAGATTGTCTCCTGAAGGGGAACAAGGAGAATTCAGTCTTGGAACAAGTCCTGTGCAGGAGGTGCCAAAGGCCCAGAGCACAAACACAATGCATTAACCAAAACACGATTATACTGCAGTGCAAATATACTGAAAAGGCCATAGAGTTTAAATTAAACTCGTGTTTCCTGAGACGTCAATCTGACAATGTGTACAGTATGCATATGTATTTATCTACCTCGGCCTTCATTCAGCTACATACAAGAAGCTCGGGGAACTTATCATATATGTTGATTTACCAACCAGGATTTGGCGAATACATTCATGTAGGTATTGGTGGAGCACTTCAGAAATGCAATTCATATATTACATCTACCGCCCCCAATGCCAAACAGTCTCCTAATGAAACCATATTGGGATCCACTAGATCTGCGCCAAATTGCACACACTCATAAATTGAAAAAATCACTGAATAATACATAGAGATCAATGAAATCAACCAAAATGTTGAAAAACTATTGAGAATTATTAAAGACAAATAATTTGTTGCCTTGACCCATAACGCAATTCTTCCACTTAGCTTTGTTGAAATCCGTCCAGAAGTCTTTGAGTAATTTTGCTTCAAAACTAAAATACAAACAAGGATTGAAAACCTTGGTGAAGGTAAGTAAGGGAAAATCACTGATTTGAATAACAGCGACTGCACACATCATTCCCACTGCTACATGTTTTATAAACAGCTGAAGTTGTGCATGGTATTATTAGTAAGAATCTGCCCACGATCATTTAATATGATTGCATGTTTGTGCCCTGACCAACTGAAGCCATGAAATATTCCTATGGCACCTCAAACTTAGTGATGGTCTGATGCAATGCTTTCACACTTTTCTGCTAAAATGAATAACAAACCTGCTGCACACGATGATCTGCATAAACAAAACCTCAGCACCTTCTTAAAAGATTGTTTTATCATTCTGTCTGCTTGGCAACAACAAGTCAAAACAGCTGTTTGGAAAAACTATCGTCTCTTCGCCTTCCTTGACGCATTGATATTTGATTGCTGCCAAAATATTTGAATTAACATTTTTGCAACCTGCATTTGCACCTGCTAGGAAATGGAGCTTTGTTGCAGTCAATGTTTCCATACATGAAGAACGGGAGACAGGATAAAAAATATATATATATATCTTGCAACATACAGGCTGTCATTTTACTGATCAAACAACCTTTTTAATTTTAGATGTGCCCATTCACAAAAAAAAATGTAAACACTGGTGGGGAAGTCTGATGAGAGACTGCACAGTCATGGTTGGAAATGGAGAGTGAAAAGATTTCCTTTCAAGTCTGCTGGAGAAGCAAAGTCAAACCCAAATGTGTCACTAAGAGGCCGACAGCTTAGAACCAGCCATCTAATGAAGTTAATGTCAAGCTTCCATTTTCCAAACTATCAGAAAAATCTCGCAAAACCATGTTCAAATCTGAAGTTTGATTCAGATTGCAATTGCAACGACTTTTTGTCTGCTATTTTAAACTGTGTTTTATGCCTGATCAAAATGTCTGTCGGTGGTGAGCATTGTTCTCCCTCGATTGCTCAATCAAAGCACGTTGCAGCTGGCTCCGTTTGAAGTCGATCTGATGAGCGGCTGTCCAAAACAATAAAATCGAAGACAAGGCAGAAGGACAGACATTTTAAGATTTTAAAGATACAGAGAACAATGAGGATGTTTTCCCTGGCTTTGGATATACATACAAACATCCAAAATGAATTAATAGACATAGGTACATGATGTCCCTGTTATCAGTTCTAGAAGTATGACTGAAGTCTTTATACTTAAATCTATAAGAGGAGATGAGATTAGATGAGATACAATGACACTTTAATGAGGTCAATGAAGAAACAGCAGGCGGCAGCAGCATATATATTTGTAAGTTATAATAAGAACAACCAGAAATATGTTGTGTTCTAGCCTGACGGCCGTTTCCAATGTATTAACAATAGGATGTCAGATGTTTGGCAGGAGGACACAGGCGCAGAGATGAAGCCATTTTCAACATCTGAACGTGTGTAACGTCAACAATTCGCCTGGATCCACTTTGTTGTGAAAAGGCCATTGTTTGACGCTCTCAAACAGTCAATGGTTAGCTGGCGTTGGACAGCCGTGCTAAGTCATGCTGACAGAACTGTGCTTCCACAAAACACCAGCAAAGCCCTGCTGTGATACACAGCCACGGTCTCATTTGAACTTGGGCACCGAACGTGCAGAGTGTGCCATTGTTTGTTTATCCCCTGAGATGTGCGTCAGTGTTTGCTTTGTGTGCTCAATTATTTACTTCAATATCTGCCGGCCTCGGTTACTGCCGCTGTGTTGGGGTGCAACGAATAAACCTGGAATACTCCTGATGATGTTTTATTGGACGGACGACATTTCACCAACGGTTCAAATATGTTTTGTCATCACAGCGTCAGCGGATCCACGGTAACATTTATATCACTGCAGTGGCTAATAATAGCAACCTGCCAGCAACTGCTGCACCACACTGTGATCGGGAACAACAGTAAGCCGGCAAAACCGTGCTATCCTATCCATTCATGTCAGAGTATTGACATCCCCGCTGATATTGAAAGGGATTATGTGACTTAAGTCTGCATGTTCAGCATGCCTGAAGAAGTGTTCTACTTGGATGAGGGCTGATCTTGCCTTGCCAGTCAGCCCCGTCTGAATACTGACTTCCTCCTTCGCAGATAATCCCATGAAAAAGACAACTCTTTAATGCCTAACATCCTTAGCACAGCTCCCTCTATTCCTTGAATCGGAATTAGCCGCTATTGGACTTTTTCCACATGTCACTGTATAGATGTGTCATGAGCGTGAATCAGACTCCAAGCGATTGGGATAGAGAGGCATCACTGATATGTCACATGCAAGTGAATGTGACGCACATACAAGGCACATGTAGGCTTTGTCTGTTGCTGCTATGGAAAGAAAACGACCTAAACCTCCCCCTCTCCACAGTATGGATGGGTTCTACCATCCAATTTGTTTACTGGCTTCAATACATTTCCAGCTCTGGCCTCTCTTGGTCTTCAGGGCCAAAAAAAAAAGGGAGAAATTTCCATTATGATAAATTGAAAAATGAATTGATAGAAAGGCCACGAAAATCACAGGGTTTCATGAAAGACAATCACAGATTTCTTATTTGGCAGTAATCTTGTTTCCCCCCGTTTCCAAATGATATATGCATTAACACACCGCCTGCCACATATTTACGTTGACTCTGCTTTGTGATACAGAACCCTTTCATATTCATGTCACATGATTGTGTTGTCCTCCATAAAACGCAAACCTGGATCCAATTCAGGAAATCTGTGTCTGATAAAGATGAAAGACGGCTGAAGGAATACGGGCCTGCGTCTGCATGAGTAAATTATATTACTGGAAAAAAATGATCTCGATACATCCAGCAGACTGCGGAGGGGCGGTGAGAGGCAAGGAGCTCACTCTGCAGTCAAACACATTGTTTGCTAAGAAATTGGGAAGAAATATCAACAACTTTTAATGCCCTAAAGTCAGCTCGTCTGCAGAGATGAATGAAAAATAAATTCAACAGTATTTAGCTCAAAGCGAATACTATGCATTGATAAAATGTAAGAAACTTATATTTATCTCTATATGTATAAATATATATATAAAGTCAGCTATGCACCAAATTACATGAAAACATAGATACCAGTCAAATTATAGGCCAGGTTTTTATCTATACATCTATTTCTGGGAAATTTGTGAACATGACATAAAAACCACCTCATCTCGCAATGAAATGAAAGTGAAAATTATCCACATCTCCTAAATTCTATGGGTTTTTACTCGGCTCATGTCTAATCCTTCACACAGGTTTGGTGGATACATGTCCAGTAGTTTTTGTGTAATCCTGTTGAAACTATAACACCAAGGAACAGGGGGGGGGGGGGGGTGAACAGATAATCTCCTCATTGGATGTAATAAAAGTCATGGAGGATATCGACACTGAAACAGATTCTTAACACTTGAAGCTACAATTGTCAACATTCTTTCAGTATATAAAGGAAGGTTTACAGAGCTGTGTGCTTGTATGTGAAGGTGATCACACATGGAGGCAAAGCAACAAAGAAATATCATCCTTCTCCTTACAACCATTGACCATTTTAGTGAATTTTTGTTCATCTTCACTGCAGTTATCTTTCTAGTTATCTATCAAAGTGTTCAAATAATGGTGAAGAGAAATAAAAGTCTCCAACAGATGCTGGTCCTCAACCGTTTGCAGCTTTACATACAAACAAAAGGATGCTAAAAATAAGCTCGGCCTAAAAGAACATTAAACACTTAAAGGGGTATTAAAAGCTTTCTTCGACATCAGAAGATTCTCACTGAGCCTTTTAACTGTGAATGAATGGCTGCGGACATTAATGCTGCACCACTGAGCTCCTTAATATATTCCATACAGTTCTGTGATAAAAGACTGATGCTGGGCAATGATTGAAACCATCGTCTGTGTTCTCTGGGCTCAACCACCGAGCTCTACCTGCGCATCAAATATATAACTTCACAAGGGGCTTTACTTTAAACCCTTTTCCAGAGCAGTTGAGTTTGAGTTTCCATTTTATATAGCTGCATGTGTAGCATTAAGACACACAGTACCACTTGCTGTGCACTTTGTGAAGCTCCTATGCAATACCTTTGCTTTTCCACTGTTGCAATGTAAGATAAGACTTGTGAAACCTTGCAATGGATTATATCTCAATTTAGCTATTGTCCCATACAGTCCTGTATATACAGGTCTTGCACAATTTCTTTATTTGAATGCAAAAATCTTGCAAGCATGAGGGAATGGACTAAAATTAGATGGACAATGCAGAATGGCTGCAAAACATCAGCGTTATCAAGTCCAGTTGAGATTGTTACTAGTAAAATGTGTGCTAAGAAGTATCAAGCAGTGGTGCAGAATTTTTTAATCCATGTGCACATGAAGTGCAATGTGTGGATCAATTTAATCCACAATGACAAAGCAAATTACAGATCACAGCTCCTTCGAAGAAACAAAACGCTTTCAGCCTCATGAATAACCCTCCAGGAGATTCAGATAAATGAGGTCAAATGTGGTGGATAACAGTTCAATGCGTCCCCACAAGTAATCACCAACAAGCATATGCCTTATTTCCTCCAGATTTCAGTTGCAGAAAAGCAATCCAGAGGGCCTTGTACTGGGCTGCAATAAAAACACCAGAGATGAGGGTGTTGAGGAAGAAAAAGGAAATTGTTGATTGTTAATGGCTCTGGGAACGACGAGAGACAGAGACATGAAACTGCTTTCTAACGTCTTGTTACACCACGAGCACGAGGCAGAGAGGAGTGAAAGGGCTCTTGTTCTGCCAAGGTCAATAGTTCCATGTTAATTTTATTATGGAAGGAGGGGAAAGAGCTCGATAATAAGCTTTCTTAATAGATGTGTTTCAAAAGTTATGGGTGGGTACAACTATTACAACGGAGAATGTATGATGTTTAAAGAGAAGGCATGGAGTAAACCTATTTTATCTTTATTGCTAAAAGTAATAGCATTGACGAGGCAATATTTGCCGCAGGACCGAAGTCGTTCAGGCAGAGCCCATTTGACAGGATCCATTATTAATGAATGTGCCCTCATACAACTCTAAAAGACATGTTGATTAACATGATGTTTAGGTTATGTGCTATGTTACTGGAAGCGTCTTAACCAGGCCTGCATAAAACAGGAAGTACAAACACTGAGCTAGTCATCATTAATGTGTCATCACTATATTTAGGTGGGAGAGAGAAATCTAATTATGTAATCCAAAGCATGTTTTATCCCGCGTGGGAATAACCAGCGAAATAAGACTCACCCTGCAGAGTTTAAAGCTAGATTCCAGATTGGTGTCATTGGAGTTAATCCCATTATGGGGTCAAATAGGAGCCAGCGTGAAAGAATGGATATGTATACAGAGGAAATGGGATCAGTGCAGAGACTCAGCCAACTCAAGCTATGTAGGGGTGATCTCATGGTTTAATGGATTAAACCGAGTCAAGCCGTGATGATTAAGCTGACCCCAATGTTGGAAAGTTGCCCCTTTATACCTCAAAGCTTGGGAAATTTGTGTCTGTCCTCCGTCCGCAGCCACGGGAGTTTGGATCTGAACCATCCTGCAGCCATGGCCACCAGACAAGGCCTTTTGATACCCCGCAGATTCATCTGTGAAAGGCAGATGACGGGGGAGTTTGACTCGTACAACACGCCACACCATTACTCACAGATGGGAGCCAGCTCCGGCAGGATTTGTCACCATAATGGGAACGGTGTCTGTATACGTGTGCTGTATGTGTGCGCATGTTCTCATGTGCACGCTTGCCTTTGCGAGAGAGAGAGAGAGAGAGAGAGAGAGTGTGTGTGAGCACGTAAGTATACGTGTGGTGAGACGATGGTGTTGACTTTCAGCGGAAAGGGGGTGGGTGGAGGAGAGGCGCTTTGACAAGTGTGTGATGCATGCTCCTGTGACGGCAGCCACCATCAGAGAGCAGCGTGCTGTCAGGGGCTGATAATCCAAACAGAGGGAGGTTACCACCCAACCCCACTGGGCCTCGGCCACGGTTCAGAAAGGTCTTAGATACACCAGAATCTAAATAGTGACTCTGGACCATAATACTAGCCTCTTTTAAAATGTTGACAGGTTATATATTGCATTCTGAATAAATTAGCTCTTGTTTCTACTTGGAGCCAAAATAATGTCTGCTCTGAGATGCAAGTCAAAATGGAGTAAAAGACTTGTGAATCCTCACTTTGCGATCCTCTGCACAAATGGGAAACAAGCACATCAGTGTCACAGCTAGCACTCCATGTTGACTTGAAGAGCAGGCAGCCGAACGACTGCATCTTTTTTATTTTAAATACAGTTTCCATGAGGAATGGCTAACTACAACAGATGGAGGTTGTTTTGAATGAGTTCTAGTGTTCTTGTGCTAACGATCTCCATCCTACCATGACCGGTGAGGCTAATTAGCGAACAGGAACGGATCTATAGTCTGAACAGACATCTGCTAAGTTGAAGGAAAGGTATCCACATTTTTGGAAAAGGGCATTTCCATTTTCCATCACTCTTCTCATATACAATTCTTGCAATTAGTCATATTTAAAACTCAGCCACAAGCTGTTACTGTATTGATTTTCCAAGCTCGTGAGCTATGAAACACAGTCTTGTAGCAACGCCTGTCCCTTTAGAGGTTCTGGCAAAAAACACAAAAGTTATTATGAAATAAAAAAACGTAAGTTTGATCTTTGCATTTTGTTTGTGAGTGACTTAGTTCAGGTCAGTGGTTTCACCTCTTTCACGGTCAATGAAGAGAAAGAGCAAGAGGCTCTCTTCATTGATTTACTCCTCCAGACACACCAAGCACTCTCAGCCAAGTGAAATAACACTTCAATGCTCAATACTTTGATATTTTGCACAACGTCCATCTGAGTACTGAGGCTAAACCTTTGTACCACCGCACAATATCACTACAAAAAGAAATGTTGAATCTTTGAGAGCTCCACATTGTGCACTGTATATACGCCTCGTTATATCTATATATAGACACCTACTGTATGTCATCAATTCTCCACACCTTGCTTTCAAACTGGTACCACATCCAAAACTCGATCACCTGAGACATCATTCATTTACAAGCTAACAGGGAATGTAACTATAAGGGACAAAACAACAGGAAGGAATGGGTGTCGAGAGATTATGATGGAAGGAAAACTTGTTGCATATACAGTTGCAATCAGAAATATTCAACCCCCTCACCTCAATAGACATTATAGTGATGTGGATGACAGATAATGACAATAAATTACAAAAAGACCTCATCAAACAACAAAGGTTGTTGATACGTATTTTAGTTATTTTGACAACAGAAGTTGACTTAACTTGGAAGTTCAAATGAAAAATGTAACTCTTTCAACACATGTGCATGTGCAGTATTATTCAACCCCCCAGCTTCATAACTTTGTGGCGCATCCTCTAGCTTTTATAACTTCTAAAAAATGTTTTCGGTAAGTGCGGACAAGCTTCTTACACCTCTCAATTGGAATCTTTGCCCATTTTTCAAGTGCAAAAGCCTCTAGCTCAGTGATGTTTGATGGCTTCCATGCTGCAACTGCCTTCTTTAAATCCCACCAAAGATTTTTAATCAAATTTGAATCTGGTGACTGTGAATGCCACTCCAGGACGTTCCAGGATCTTTTTCTCAACCAAGCTTTGGTGGACTTGGAGGTTTTGCTTTGGATCATTGTCTTGCTGGAAAGTCCAATGATCACCAAGGTTTAATTTGTCAACAGAAGGCATCACATTCCTCTTTAAAATGGCCCGGTATTTCTGTGAATACAGGATGCCATGTACACAATAAAGATTGCTAGTTCCTGCCGCAGAAAAACAGCCCAACATCATCTTTGACTGTGGGGATGGTATTCTTCTGGTCCTAAGCCTGGCCTTTCACACGCCAGACATACCGCTGGTCCATACGTCCAAACAGTTCCAGTTTAGTTTCATCAGTCCATAGAACTGTCACCCAAAACTCAGTAGTCTTATCCAAATTCCTCCTGGCATATTCTAGTCGACTTTTGATGTTCCTTGTGGTCAAGAGCTGAGTGTTTCTTGAAGCCGGCCATGAAGTCCTTTTTTTATTCAGTGCACGTCTTGTAGTTGCCACTGAAGCACTTGTACCAGCCTTCATCAGGTCATCCTGTAGGTGTCTTGCAGTCACAGAGGGGTTTATCTGAGTTGTTCTGACTAAGTTGCTGAGGGTCCTTGATGAAATGTTGGGCTTTCTTCCACGGCCAGGCAGGTTTGAAGCTGCTCCATCAGTTTTAAACTTCCTTATAATGTTCCCAATTGTGTCTCTTGGAATATAATTTTTGGGGGAAATCTTCTTCTACCCAAGGCCTTTCAGGTGTGATGAAATAATCCTCTCTCTCAGCTTTTGTGGAAGCTCCTTTGTCTTTCCCATGATTGCAACTCACCTTGAATACCTTCATGGGTGGGGTTTATATATGCATCACAGCTGAAGCAAATGAAGGATCATTATAGATTTCCCAAAGGCTTAATAATGTTTCAACTCAAGTTTAGGACAAAAAAACTGTCAGACAGCTTTAAAAACAACAATATTATATAGGGGTTGAATAATTGTGACATGGCTATCTTAACAAAATATACTGCTACACACAAATACTACATCATGCATTTTCCGTGTTGATTTTCTGTATCACTCAACTCATAAAGAAGTAATCCGAAGCAGAATCTTGCTCAAAGAGCTCAAAGAGCAAGATTCTGTCAACTTTAATTGATAAATCAAACTTTAATTGATAAATCCTTAAAATCTTTGGGGGGTTGAATATTTCTGATTGCAACTGTAAAAGATGTTTGGCAGCCGACTCTCACGTCTCAGACGGCTTTGTCTTCCTACAAGCACATCAATGTACCACACAGGCAGAGTTTCATATTCAGATTTATAACAAATGGGCTTAAACGTGCAGAAACAGCAGTCTGGTCCATTAAAGGCTCCATTAGTCATTTGCTGCTGCAGTGTTGTTGTGGAGGCTTTGAACAGACCTTCAGCTGCCTGACCTGAGCATGGCAGTTCACAGGGACAACAGATGATCCTAGAATATTACAATCTACAGTCAACGCAAATATACTGCGTTCAGGAGTGGCTTGCTCACTGTACAAAACAATAATGGATACTTCCTGAAAACAAAAAAGTAATAACTAGTGTCTTTCAACTTTCTGCAGCTCATGTTAAGTCTCAGAATCTGCGAAAACCTCCCTGGGCCACTGGCTTCCAATTTAACTTAAAGCCCTCTGCCAGAAATCTTGGCACCATACGGAACAACAAACTTTACAAAAATTAAATCCTGTGTGTCTCTTATTGATCCGGAGGAAGTTGTTCATGCCTTTTATCTCATCTCGTCTCGACGACTGCAACTCCCTGTACCCTTGTCTTTCCCAGAAGTCTCTCCATTCTCTACAGCTCGTGCAGGAGGCTGCAGCTCGTCTTTTGACAGGTTCCAAAACATGTGACCATATCGCACCGATATTATCTTCTTTACATCGGCTACCCGTGTCTTTTAGAATTGATTTTAAAATGCTATTAGTCACTTTAAAGGCCCTGTCCGGTTTGGCACCCCGCTTTATCTCCGAGCTGATCTACCCCTATATACAAACACGCTGCCTGAGATCCCTGGGCAAATCTCTGTTATCCCTAGCCAAGTTGAGGCTAAAAACAAATAGTGACTGTGCTTTTTCTGTCAGAGCCCCAGGATTTTGGAACGCCATGCCCGAGGAGAACAGACACTCTGAATCGGTCACCCATTTTAAAGGACTCCATAAAACACATTAGTACAATCATCGTTTTAGTTCTTGATTCTGATACTTTCGTTTGGTTTTATATGTTTTATTGTGGTTTTGACCATTCATTTCACTTTGTGTTTTATTCATTGTATCTATATTCGAAAATTTAACCAATTGATTTTATTCATGTCATTTTTTTCTCCTGTCTTTCATTGTTTTGCTCTGTTTTATATACAGCACTTTGTAACTTTGTTCTGAAAAGTGCTATAAAAAAAAGTTATAATACATTTAAAAAGGAGGATTAAAAATGAAAACTATCCCTACAATCGGATTATGTTATTTAGTTGTGCAACAATAACACCAGAAAGCTTTTAAAGCACACAGGTTGGATTTAGTCACGTTAGTATTTTATTCTCAAATCACTTAGTTATTGACGTGTGCCTTATATCAGTAAATATGGAATCATAGTTGAAACAAAGACTCCGGTCCTACGTCAACATGAAACAGGCGATGTAATGCTTATGACAGATTTATGGTTTTGTATAATATCAAATGGTGATGCAACACCAGATATTTGAATCTCATCTGAGGAGTAAAAGAACAAGTTATAACTGCTTAATTGATATAAACTATTCCATGTGAGGGATATGTGTCACCATGTAACATCTCAACACACATAAAACACAGAGGTGCATTATGCTGCAGCAGAGTTTAGATACATCTCATTTGAGATTTAGTTGGTTGTTCTCACTGTGAAACTTTGGAATCAATTGTAACCACAGTGAATACTAAACACCCATAGCATTTTAATGCTACAATGAATTGTTTGTTTGCATTGTGACATTCTCAGTACATATTTTGTTGAGAGTTTTAATTTAATTGAAACAATCTGTTATAAATTAATTTAAAGAGGCCTGGACTTGTTGCCAACTCTGGGTAAGTGAGAAACTTCTGTCAGATCGTTAACAATCAAATCGAGCCCTCGGCAGCAAAATGAAGAGCAATACTATTCAAATAAAGTGAGTGACTGTTACAAACTATGTGCAAATGTTTTGGAGGAAGGACCGAGTGCTTAACCACACAAATCAATTATATATTTTGTTACCAGTGACTAATATATTGGTGTACTAAATAAGACGGCGGTGTTTGACTTGTAAAATACTACAGGTTTCTATTATGCATAACGCGGGTCTGTCTAAGACTCAAAACGAAAGCTTCATCTATGTTTGCATAATTTAAATCTGCTGACACTTGCGGCTCACTTCAGGCTACTAAGGGAAAAACCCAGACATAAAGTAAGACTGGGGCACTTTCAAGTTCACACTAAAATAATCCTAGCATACGGGGGCTGTTATTGAGGGTTCGGATACGACTCTCCCTATTTCACTCTTGTAGTTTCCTTTCAATAAAGGCGAAATACCCGAAAAACCCTGATCATAGCAGCCTGTTGAGGACATGACTTGAGTTACTTCTTACTATCTCTGAGTGTCATGTTGAAAAAAATCCATTCTGAAAATGAGACAGCCTATTCTGTGTATTGACGGGAACATTTCTGATTCAAATAAGAAAATAAATACAATACAATAGAAAATAAGCGAGTGATGCGAAGCTGTGGAAACCCTTTATCCAACCGGTGAGGTGACCTGAACAACAGACTAAGTTTACTTTATTTACTCCACAGCTGAGCTGCTGCCGCTGCTGCTGTAGCACTTTCCCTGCCTGATAAATGGCTTTGTAGTTTGAATGGACTTGATACCTAATAAATCTTAACCATTTTCCTTGAAATCTGAGCGGCTTCACTCGACCATAAACATCTTTAAACACAATGACATCAGGAGAATGGCCGGCTTCGACAACATTGTGTGTTTGGTTTGATTATTTTAATGCTCGGCCCGGGGGCACACAACCCAACGAACAATAACACTACACGTGAAGAATGTCTCACCCTCTCTGCGCAGCTCCTGTGTGAAGTGTAGCTTAAAATACAACACATCCATATGCTAATTAAAATCAACTAAAGCACTTAAGGAAACCAGATCACGTCAGTTTCCTTGTAACTGTAGGAGAAGCCTCATTAACTTGAAAGATCCCATATTTTACACTTTTCTGGTGATTTATCCCTAGTTTAGATATCCCTAAGTACTGAAGAGAGGCTGCTGACAACAGATAATGATTGAAGAATGAAATGAGCCAAACAGACGATCAACTTCAGACTGAATTTGACTTGGAGCTGTACACCGGAGCCTTGGGCCCTGGTTCCTGTGACAGGCCCAAGATGATTCAGTTTCCAGGTCCTGTGATCGAGTGGAGGAGCTCACTGTGGCTGCCTCCAGCTCGCTCTCCTCTGCTGTTAGACCCTCCAGGTGGAGCGGTGAAATGCCAGTGGAGGACGCACGGCGGCAGAATCTGAGACCATCGGGCCCGTCTGGCGAGAGGGATTACCATGAGAAGGAGCGGACTACCATACTCACGCGGATGTACATGCAAGCGCATGGAGAACAGTTTACTGCTGGCGGCGGGATGGCAACATATATGGGGAAATTATAGCGGAAATACACTTTGCCTGAGCGGCAGCTATAAGGACAAGGCTGTCAAGCGGCTTATCCTTTTTTTCGGAGCTCCTGCTCCAGGCCTTGGATTCCATTCTCCGACTGTGATTAAGCAAGTTTGCGATCCACACAAAGCCATAATAATATCGGGTTTTCCAAGGGTAACTCATAAAACCACATGATTTATGAAAAAGGAAACTTCAAACGACAAGATAGAGGTTATCCAACGATTGGTAGAAGAATAGTGTTAAAAAGATAAAACGCTGAAATGATGGTTGAAAACACCACAGAAAATTTTAAGATTTATTGATAGAGATCTATTTTTTTCAAGAAAACTTTCCAAGAACCCAGGATCCAGTAAATTTGGAAGGTGGGTCCAGTTTGGCCAGTTTAGCTGATGGCGGTGACGGTTGTGTAATGACATCACAGAGATGCGGAAGCACGGACGGTTAACATTATGGCATGGTTTCTTGATTATGGTCTATATGCATTCCTCCATGTATTGAGCACTTTCAGAGTATACATTTATATTTAATATGGGACTTTTAAGAAAATGTCAATCTTAATATTAGGGCATTGCTTTGATCAAAAGATGGTTCGGCACCTTGGATATTCTGCTTGTAAAAACGCCATGGGATTCGCTTTAAGGCTCACTTTAGATTTATGTCCTAAGCCAACAAAGTCTATCTGTGAAGGATTTTTTTTTTTTAAAAGAGATGAAAGTTGGCATCTGTCTGTCATGGAATCAAGATTCACCGCCGCTCTCCAGCAGCGGCATTAAAAAAAGACGAGAAGGAAACGATCGCCCCTCAGCCGCAGCTTCCGCAGGGGCTGATAAATATGCAAACAATGGCAGACTCCATTAATGATACACCTTGTGTGTCTGAGAAAAGAGCGGCTTTGGTGTAGCACTAATGGAGCCCTCCTCTGACAGGCGGCACTTTCAGTCGTCTCATGAAAGCAGGCTGCGTCTTCGACAGAGGGAACACGGTGCTATGTTGGGAGAACACTTTTATTCCTGGGATTACTCCTCTGTGTTTTTTGCTGGGTGCCTACGTACAGTGCCTTGCTCTCTGTTGCATAGCTCCTGGAATTCATTTTTCAAATTTCCTCCATAACTAAACAAGGTTCAAACTGTATATAATCTACATACACGAGGAGTAGCCGCCGAAACTCTCTCTTGTGGCTAGTTTTGCAAATGACACCACGCACTGTCACAATTAGAGAGTCCTCATCTCAGCGTAGTAAGTCACAGTTTCCCTAAAGCTTACCAGTGATGACTATGTGGGTTGAATGCAGCTCACATAAGGAACACAACAAGCCAATTAGCCCTGAAACCATCACTAAAAAGACCCCTATTTTTAATCCCAAAGAAGTGGTCATGCCGTCAAGTGTCAAGCTGAAATAAAGCTACAGGAAGCTGAGGCACATTGGCCCATGTCCCCGACAGAGAGAGACAGTTTCTGAGACACAAGAAGACATGCGGGGAAAAAAAGCCCGCTGGGAAAATTAGCCTGCCTTTTTTCATTTTTAGGGGGGGGGGCCCTCCGAGTTGAAAATGATTACTGCTTTTAATTAATGACAAGAAGCAAGAGGATGGGAAAAGGACGGGGGGTAAGAGCGGCTGTACAGACAATCAACATAAATATCCCACAACAGGGTCTGAGGAGGATGCAGCAGCAGGCAAGGGTCTGATTAATGGCAGCTCTCCGGTCTGTAGGTAATTTTATTCGCCATCATACGGCTCTCCACTCAGCTCCGAGCGCCTCAAAAGTGGATTACTCCGCGGCAGACTCACTCATTATAAATCATACAGGAGACATTATCTCCAGGAATATCATCGGCCGCCTCTATAGACACACGTGTACAGACCTGCAGGGAACATTCTCTAAGAAGCCAAGTTTAACTGCACATGACAAACTTGATTGGCTACTGTCCACAAGTCATTCGGTAAATTTACTCTCAGTAATGCCAATGAAAAATATCGGCTGTGCAGGAAAATGGCCAATCTGGGTTATCATGTTATAACAGATAATTACTTCCGATGCATAAGTTGGACATTCAAATAACAAATTCACCATTGAGGTGTGATTATCAAGCTTATGCTGTAACAATTATTAATTTACAAAAGGTATATGTACATGATTTTCACTTTTAAAGATATAACTTCACAACAAGCATTAACTGTGGCTGCCATATTTATGCAGTGGAGAACACGTATCAGGTTGTATGATATGAAGCTACTAATCTGAAGTACAAGTACAAATTGACTTAGATACATTCCACTCAGACATATATATAACGTGCAGAAAAAGCTGTGATATATAATGGGATAGAAATTATGAAGATAAAAATAGCAGCACAGAAGGCAGACTGTGGTGACGGTGTGTACTGATCAATCTCTCCAGAATGCTGAGGAGTGAGAGAGAGCCGCCTGTCACACACATCCAGGGACGACAAATTGCCTCGGTGGAAAAAGGCGGCTGTGACAGAATCTTGGATGACAGGGTGCATTTTTAAATCCCGGATACCGTTGTCTGTTATAGAATATTAATCCCACATGAATGCTGAATTTGTAGAAGTCTGTTAAATGACCAACCTCAGAGCTCCACGCTGGTATTTAGCAGGAGAATCACAATCGTTTGTTGTGCTACAGTGCAGCTGTCTCTGCTAATGCCTGTGTTCATGATCTGATTGGAAAGCTCTGTGTAAAAATTTGGCTGCGATGCACTCAAAGTAAATGACTAGAGACTTTCTGAATGTATCCGCGCCCTCGGTTGACTTATTCAAACAGTGAGATTATTGGCAGAGATTCTTCGACAGTTGTTTATCGTTTTTCACACTTTGTCCTTCGGCTGTAACTGGTATGTCAGAAACTGTTTTGTCTTTCATACTAAAAAAATGTGTTGTTGTTTGGTGGATAAACACCAACACTGTGCAGAATGTGTTTCACTCACACATACTGTAGTTCAGTTTGAATTAATTCAATTACAGTTGCATTTAGGCGTTCGCTAGTAAATCACGTGGGGAGAATGTTAACTGTGCAACAGTAGGATTGTTTTTTTTGTTCTTTTTTCTATTTAATTCAGCAATTAATGTCGATCATGCATTCACTCTGCAAAGTATGGTTCTTAATAAATTTTAAAAAACAGGCTGATGGGCTGCATGTGAATAGAGCCACTGCAAACACCTGCTGAGGATCTTCACTTCGTCTCCAGTCAAATTATTATATTTTACTGAGTAGCAGAGACACATTTCCTCATGCAGGATTATTGGTATAATCTGCAGATATACATCTTGCAAACAACTTTGTGCTGTTACAGAGGTTTATTGGAGGTTTGCACTTGGTAGAGCACAGATGTCACCAGTCCCCCGATGAAACCAAGTTTTAATCTACTAGATCCAGGTTTTTATTTGGATCTGCACCAAATTACACAAACTCAGATATGTCTCCTTAATATGAAAAAAAATGTCAACAACATATATTAATGATTCTCTGGCAAATGGAGGGACGGGTAAACAAAGTATCACACAATTTCAAAGGATTTCAATTCCTTTGTCCAGATCGGGGCCAATATTTAATGTCTTCTTCCACCAAAGTCCAGTAAACAGACAAACACCAATGAAAACATACCCTTCTTAGCTAAGGTAAAGATTGAAGCAAAACAAAAAGCATCACTACAAACCACATGAGGCGTACTGGTTGTATTGGACTGCTGGTTGACTACCAGTGGGCTACACCCTGTCCTATGCCACAGATGGCCGGAGTTTAAGACTCAGCTGGTCCTGGGCCTGCCAGCCACCATTCTGCCCCTGGAGACCTTTAGCAGTCACCCTTCCTGGGTACCGGTCTTGTTTTTCCAAGAGGTATATATTGAAGTATCTAGAAGGCAGTATGTGCCCTGAAGCTGTTTGTCACCTTTGCTTCTCATTAACGCGGAGCCTCCACTGCCCAGCCCCCCGAGAGAAACCCGGGACAGAACCCTGAGTTGGACACTGAGTTGAACCTTGACTCGGCCGATATCTCATCTGTGTCTGAATCCCAGCTGATGTCCAGCATGTTCCTGAGCCTCAGCCTGCATCGGTCATCAAAGGCCTCAAGTCGGAGGCCACCGTCCCTGCCAACCCTGTCCCTTCTCACAACCAGCATGTTTCTAACCTGCCACTCTATCTGCCCCACGATCAGTGTCTGAGGCTGCTCTTCATTATTCCATCTATGTCATTTCCTTCCCTGCACCAGCCTGTTTCAGTGCATGGATCCTCCCTGCCTGAGCTCTCACCACGAATCGTGACGCCCACTGCTTTCAAACAAATGTATCGTGAAGCACATGCAGGAAATCTGAAGCTGATCTCAGCGGTAGCTTTTAGGAATATGAGCGTACTGCAGCAAATGAAGAGAGCAGAGAACAGGAAACAACATCATTGACAATGCTATTTGTGTGACAGAATGACTTCTGGCAAATAATGATAAATGCAGTAATATTATACACAGCGGACTTGAGAATCATTGAAAATGCAGGTGTGCCACATAGCCATGAGTCAATGGATGGCGCACAGAAACTAACATCATCAGACCCGCTGGGAACATTTTCCTTTTCATAAATGTAAAACTGCTCCTTGATGTTGTTTTCAGACAGAAACATACCGATTGGTTCCAGTTGGAAAATCAACTGAAAACACAAAATAAGGAACAGAAAGTCAAGAGGGGCATTTATATAAATATATATACATTTTTATGTGCAACACATGCTGGGCTCACAGCCCTGTTTTTAACACAGCTCTGCAAGGCACCGGAAATTATTTTTGGCAAACAAACGCACACTGTGAATGGTTGTGTCACACTTTGCTCCGTAAATACGCACATTATAGGTGTTTCTTGGCTCAGTCTACCTTCAATTTGCATTATTCATAGAACACTTTACATTTTGTGATCATGTTTGATTCTTTGCTTTTATGGGGCAGAGCCTGTCAGTCATCTATTCATTTACATAACTGGTTTGCTGATCAAATTATGAACATTATAAACGTCAATATGTCGACTGCAGTGCTTTACTGCTGCATGTCAGGTGCAATAAAACAACCAAAAAGGCTCTAAAGCTACAAAGAAAATGATAAATAACACAAAATTGCATCTCAAGGTATTCGGCACGAAGCTAAACCGTGTCATCTATGAAATATCAAATACAAAATGCTCTGACTGAATCCATTGCTGTGACGCATTTCCTGGTGAGTAATGATTCATTATGTGCTCAAACAGTTAACACCCGTGTGTGTGTGTGGCAGGAGCAGGTCTGGAGTGATCCTCTTGAACCTGGAATGAGTCGCTAGGAGCAAAGTGTAGGCAGTGACATCCTGTCAAACTTCAAACAGCTGTAGATCTTCCCCAGTCAAACCTTCAATCCAGCCTCATTTAAGTACAACATCCCAGAATGCTCCGGCTTTGAACTTTTCTCCTGTTTGTTTTCTCATATCTTGAAGTCACCCGGCACCGAGATGTGCCTTTGTGTTTCGACACATATTAATTTTGTTTCCCAGTCACGAGCAGCAGGTCTCTGCAATATTAAAGGGAGAAGGCACTGCCTGTGCCGGAGGTTTGAGCTCGGAAAACACGACACATCTGGCCGGATGTTCTTTGCATCATTCATTTATGTAGGATTAAATAATTTTTGAAAGTAATCTGATACTTGCATATGTGATTCACTATTTCAATTTTTGGGACTTTTAGATATTTGAACAGTGTTCTTCACGTTGCAGTGTTTTAAGAAAATGTACAATAATCGCATGTCTTCTGTCCAGATCTTTAATAACATAATCTTCAATGAGAAAAACACACGGTTCGGTAAATGTTTTCACCCGTTTGCTTATAAGCACCATTCATATAGAGCAAGATTTAATTAATTAGTAAATACACAAAGGTCTGCTTTTTCGGGGGGGCAAATTATGTAAGAGTGTTGCATCTTTACTAAATATGTTTAATTCACTCTCATTATCTGTGCTTTTCACACACCTAACAAAACAGAAACATAGTAATTATTATTATTGCAACAGATTAAATGCTTATGTTGATTCATAACCTTAACGCATTAAAATCCTACTGCAGTTTGAACACTGTTAGGCCAAGTCATTTTACTTAATGTAGGGATGAAATATTTAAATGATGGATTAATGTTTAAATCCATTTTTCACTTACCTTGATTTGCATCAGAAATATATAAAAGCAATTCAGGTACTGCAACTGCTATTTCACAATACACGACACATATCACTGCTAAGGTAAATAATGGACAATCATTTCAAAACAAATTTTAATTGATTCTCCTTCTGCCATAATAAATTAAATGGATATTAATACCTTGCCGCTTAAAATTCTGACTCAAAACTTTGTAAATAAACTGATATTACTTTTTACTTAGTAATTGTATGAACTACAGCAGTCGTAGTTTTTCATTTCTGCAGCACATGCTCACAAAATCCATGCTTTCAGCTATTTGTCCCGCACGACACAATAGAAAGATGCAACCTTGAAAGATCAGAAGTTTGCGTTTGTGTCAACAGATGAGTGATGTTTGTTACTTCTGTGACTGAGTGTTGCCTTCACGGTGCCTCCTCTCTTCCTGAAACAAGGCGGGGGATTCATGACACGATCCCTTCTCAAGCTGAGAGATTTAGTTTGACGGTGATTGGAGATGTTGCCCCACTTTCTGCTCAGCCCCCCCGGGAGCAGTCCTCACTCTTTCCTCCTCGCCTGGTGGAAAACAGAAGAGCCGGGCGCAGTGAAACAACTGCACTAAATACAGCCCTGCAGTTACCATAGAAACCAGCACTGGTGCATCCCTGACTAGTCCTACTGTATCTCATTTTGCACTTGACCCAGAAAAACACTGGGAGGTTGATGTTTTAGTGTCTTCCCAGTCCAATTTTTCAGCGTACAGGTGATATAACAGGCCGAAACAAAGAGTTAGACCATGAATGAGGTACAGGCAGGGACCAGGTGCTTTTTGGTAGGAGACAAAGGGGACAGAGGCAGGGGTGTGAAAAAGGATAGTGAGGTATAAGCCTGTGTGCAAGTGACGAGGCCAATGGCTCTCGAGGGAGAGTGAATTTACAGTGACACCAGCATAAAGTATCGCTGCAAGGCCGGCCATCGCTAAACTGGACCGGACAGCACATGATCGCATTGGAAATATATGAAGTCCTACCTCTGCGGAGACCTTTCCCAAGATAAAGGCTGATGTGACACAGTTTCTTTCCCTTTTTTTTAAGGAATAATGTGGCAATGCTGTTATTAAAAAGTTATATAATGTGAGGTGCTGCACTGCATCAAACAGCATCGGTATAAGGCATCACTATTCGTCTCGCTATAAAACATTCAGACAGGGTTTACATTAAATTCAATAAGAAGCATCCAGCTGCCTAAGAACATGCTGGTATCGGGGTCACAAGCCAAAAATCTAAGGGATTCATTCTTGATTATAAACTTATAAACTGTAAAATGTCCAGCCATTGCACCATGCTAAATAATGTTACCCTGTGTGCTCAGCTCCACAGGGACATCATTACAGTGTCCAAATAGGTCAGGAGCAGCCCATTACACTGCAGCCAGGCTTTATCCTACTGCACATGATAAAGCCTCTGCATCTTTACTCGCCTTTTATCACCACTCGATGGTTCCCATAAGTGTCCTTACAGGGAAGAATACCACACATGTATGATTTCACATTATTTGCGGTGAATAACATTATGGTGGCACTGAGCACCTGATGGCCTAGAGATAAGCCACAACACAAGGCCTAGAGTGTGAGCTTTGTGTAGGGAACAGCCAAGATGATTTATGTGACAATATCCTACGTACAACGGAGGCTACATTTGGGCGGCGGGCCCCGTAAACATGTGCAGGCTCCCACATCTATCAAGCCAACAAGTCACAACTGATCTCTAAAGTCCTCGCGCTTTAAAGGGAATTACTGCCGCCGCAATTCAATTTTGTGGTCCGTGGTTGGACTGTATACCGCGTTTACGGAAAAATGATATCAGTAACAGGTTCTACATAAAAGGAACATTTGCAGTCAGCACATATAAAAGAAAACAAAATTCCAATAAGGCAAGCGGAAGACAAATCGGGCGACGGCTGAATATATTTCAAATGATAAATCCTTTAACGAGTCCAACATGGTTGCTTCTGGGAACAATGGCAACATTTTTATATTATAGAAAGTTTGAACGCCCTCTGTTTTATGTACCTACTGCAGCGAAAGTGGGTTTCAAGAGGTTCCATACCTTTTAACATCTGTTCTTCCACCCCAGGATGTGGTGTATATCTGTCTGGTCTAATGCCATTCTGCAAACACACAATACTAAATGTTTATGTTTCACACAGTCAACGGTCAGGAAAAACAAGTGGCATATTAACCCATTGATTACAACTTCAATGCCTCTTTTACTGTTTTTACTCTGCTTACTGTAAATTAACTAATAATAAATTGACAACTCAATAATTTTGTGGAATTTTTATACCACAAATATTCAAATATTTCTTAATTTGAATGTTTTAGGATTTTAAACTGAAGACGTCACTTTGACATCATTGTTTGATGACATTGTTTGATTGTTTTTACAATTGCTTCTTTTTCTGCATCTTAAATAGATTTTGTCTTCACTTTTATTTCATATTAACAAGATATGGTTGGTGTGACAACAGTGTTTGCCTGTTAGTTGATACAGCCCCTACATACAGTTTCCTGAAAGGAAGATGTTAAAATGACCAATAATTGCAGCCATAATTCAAACTATTACTCTAGTGGAACTAGACCTAGTTTAATGATGTCATGAAGCAGTGTGGGATGATGGGAGTTGTTGTCTTCACCACCATTGTCGGTCAAAGTCTTCCTGACGCAACTCGAGTGCGAATTATGGTCACGGATGAGGTAATGTGATTTTATTCACGTTACTCAGAAGACGGTAATAAATAATCACTTATCCATTACGAGTAACCATAACAAAGACTGGAAGGAAAAAAACAACCAGCCAGCAAAGTGATTTTCCTTCATCATACGTTGATTAACATGGAGGACATAGAGCACAGACCTCAAATCAACAGGTTAAGCTGATATAACGCAAATAAAAAACCAAAATGAAACATCCCATTGAATACAAATAAGGGATTTCTCTTTGGGGGTCTAAAGAGTATTTACAGATTCATGAGGAATTGTTACACATTATATTTTTAAGGCTGCAACTAACAATTATTTTATTAATGTATGATCTGCGTGTTTTCTTTATTATTTGGGTTATAAAATGTCAGAAGACTTTTTCGTAAAGACGGCAAATTCTTGAACGGCACAAACGTATAGGTTGTGATGGATCGCCACTTGAGAGATGACTTGAATGATTAATCAATCAGCCGGATCACATCTCATGTGGATGATTTCATCTCTACAAATCTCGATGGAGATATGATTTCCTCTCCTCCTCCCCTGCTCCCCTGTGTAGGAGGCCAGAACAAAGGGCAGCATTACGAAAGCCCCCTTATGGCTGAAACATATTCTGAGTCGGTGGTCTCTGTGTGCACCGTGCCTCCCTGCTGCTGTGTTTTCCTCACCATCACCTTTAGTAGCTGCAGAGGGCGAAAGGGAGAGGCTCCAGATTCACCCACATGTTCACAGACAGTGTTTGGATTTCAACCTATGGTTCTCTAACTGTCTTCTTATGCTTCAGCTGAAAAAAGGGGGGAAATGGCTGTTATGCTATATTCAGCACAGCAGGTCATTGCACTTATTGTCCATTCCCTTGTAGAACCTTTTAAATGGACTACTCCTCTATTATTGCAATAGCCAATCAGGCATTCAGCACCAAACAAGCTAATGATTAAACAAATGTGGTGGCAAATTAGACACATTCTCTCGTATGTTTTGTGCATCGAGCAGCAGTATCCCATAATGAGATGTTGGGTAAGCACAGGGTTGCAGAGAACTGTTTTGTATTGAATGGTAATTTGAATGGCAGTGGCATAAAAGCCCACGCTGCTGGAAGGGGCTGAGGCGGGCCTCTGCAGCTAGGGCCGGGCGGCATCATGTTACAGAGCTGGAAATCTATTGAGTGTGAGCAGTGTGGCACGAGACAACTGCGGTCTCTCTAAGTGGTCTTTGAGAGCACCGCTAAAAGGAAGAGCACACAGGTTATAGTTATGGCTAAAAGGTACGTTCGCACGAGCAATGTGATTTTTTTAAAAAGCATTGTTTACCTACATGACGAATGAACACCGTGTGAATTGTAATAAACCATTTAGGAGAAAACACCACCTTGCTTTGAATGTGTTGCACCTTAATGCATATTGAAGAAATAGATTCTTTAATTTAAGTTTATTTAAAACAACAGGTTTTTTTTCTTGTAACAACACTTAAGTACCAGAAGGTACATCATCCGTATGAACTGTGTAAATGTGTGTGGGTGATTCTTGATCAGGTATTACAATAAAAGGAAAAATATATACACACCAGTGTGACAATCCTCATCCGAATGCAAAAATGTTTTGTCAAGCATATTTTGTATTATGGGATGACATTTGCAGTATGATGTGATTACTTGACAATATGCCGTTGTATGTAGCTTCTCATTTCAAGTGTTGATTCAGTTTCTCCCCCGATCACAGAGTAAGAGAGCAAACAAGCAGGGGAATCAATTAGGGCTGATATAACCCCTGTAATGGCAGGCCTGCAGAGATGATTAAAGGTAATTCTATGACTCCATTGGAAAGTAAGCAGGAATTTAAATGAGACTTGGTGGGTGGGATCGAATGGACAAGGCTAACAATGTAGATTTTCTACTTTACAGGAGGTACCTTTGAAATGACTTTGCAGGAAATCCAATAGAAAGATTCATCAGCTTCACATGAGGGAAAATCTTAATTATTTTGGAATCAATAACCATCCTTACAAAAAAATCCCTGTTTCTGCAGGAAGAAAAGGTTGTTTATCCAAAAATTATTTATAAAGCAGCGCTCCACTAATTTTAATTTGAAAATACTGTTGCCTGAGCCATTCATCTTGAGCTTGGGGGGGGGGGGGGGGGGGGGGGGTCTGATAAAACGTTATTGTAACATTATGAATAAGCGGTGTACATAATGGATGGATGAATGGTTACATTATAGGAAGTGTAGGATCCTGTGGTTTGGAAGCTTGGCCTATAGTGGAAAGTAAAAGTCGGTATGTTTCAGTGTGTCTGCAGTGTACATCATAAACCCCTCCTGCTCAATGTTAGTGGATTGGACATGGACATGGACATGGACATGGACCCCCCCCCCCAAAGAAAATCTAAGTATGCTTCAAATACATCTTTATCAAAGAGGGTTTCTGCTATTTTAGGAAGTTGTTATCACACTGGTGTATTCAAATTTACATTTTTCTCAAAATGTATCAGAGCAAGAGGATATCTCTGGGACTTTTTAGCGCCATATTAGTAGATAGTGGGAGAAGATGGAGACGAGTCGCCAATCTGTCTATACACAGTCTGAGGTATGGTCCATTCTTAGAAATAGTTTTATCACTAATCTTCACCCTAAAACCTGGGGTTTGAATAATATAATGCCATAATGCAGCTGTTATAAGTGTATTATATTGAGGTATTTTAAGAATATTAATACTTTGAAGACATGGCCTTTGTCAAATATGCAGTAAATGGTAATGGTAAATGGTTTTGTATTTATATAGCGCTTTTCTAGTCTTTGATGACCACTCAAAGCGCTTTACAGTACAGTGTTACATTCACCCATTCACACACACATTCATAGAGTGCATCTATTCGCAGCACTTTGATATTCTAGGGGGGGCCATTCAGGGTTCAGCATCTTGCCCAAGGATACTTCGGCATGCAGATGGGTCAGACTGGGGATCGAACTGCCGACCTTCAGGTTGGAGGACGACCACTCTACCCCTCAGCCACAGCCGCCCAGTGTGTCACCTAACACATTATTTACCTGAACTGGCAACACACATAACACACAGTAATGTGGCTCTGATGAAGGCTGCTCGTCGCTGGCCTCTGTAGTTCAGCATATGGAGTCGCAGCAGACTTCATTAGCATGGCTGATTAACTGGCCAGGTTAGGTGTCCTGCTCTCGAGGGCCTAATGATACTAACTGCCTCTAGGGATCAAATGACGAGCTCAACTGAAGAGCGAATCATCTCATCCCCCAAATCAGCTCACTAACATGCCCGGCTCCGGTGTGAGTGACACATCGTACACAACAGGTGACTGTGTGTGTGGCTGCGAGCCAACGTCAGCAGGCAGCGGGGGGAGGGGGGAGGGGAGCGGTGATGAATCCACCTGGACTGAAGCATGCCCGTCTCGCATTCGAATTTAATGAGAGCGTGTTGGGAAAAAGTCATAGAGGAGTTGAGATGGTGGTAATACGGTGGCAGCCTCAGCCCATTAAAGCAACTTAAAGAAAATCTATTCGGAATCTTGAGTTCAAAGGCATCTCAGTCAGTGGTTGACGGTGAACCTGAGTGAGCCGGCACTGGGGATTTCTCTCTCTGCATCGTGGATTCTCCTTTATTAGTCTTCAAGGCCCACAACACACACATGAGGTAGTTCTTAACTTCCAGACTGCGGTGATGTGTAATGAGCTCGGCTCGATTCTTGACTTTCCCTCTGTGTAACTTGCATGAATGTGTCACAACTCACAAAAAAGGAGTGTGCACTCTGAGGGCTTAAAAGACTTTAGACCACCAGAGTCGGCAGAGTGCACTGCATTTACAGGTGAGAGGGCAGAGTGCCTCCAGAGTCTGCTCTCATTCTTCCGGATGCACAGTAAAGGTTGGGCAGAGTAATTCCACGCGGAGGAGAGGATGCTCTCACCATTAGATGCTGTTGTTCTTGTGCAATTCCTTTAGGATCCATTGCTAACTTTAAGTGCCACATAAGGTTTTCAGAAAGGTGAAGTTCCACTGGAAAGGGAATTTCAGAACTCTACTTTCGTTCCTTGAACTCCCCAAATACCTTTTCAGGCCACCGGCCAATTGACTCCTCGTTTTCCGAGACAGAGGCGAGGCCATGTCACGCCGCTGTTGATGGAGAAGTGGCAAAGTATTGAGGCCGATGCTTCCAAGCAGTTGCGTGACCGGGCCCTGCTCAGGGGCGCTGCTCACTCACTGATACGCTCAAAGTGTGTAGAGTCGGGAGCAAAGTGACAAATCCCTCCGTATCCAAATCCAGCCTGTTCTCAGAAAAACAGCAGGGGGAGGAATATATCACGCCATGACGATTCATTAGCTGAATGTCAGGCTCTAAGTGTGCTCTGACGGTGCCTTGCCTTTCAACCAGTTCCCGACATGAAAGAAGACCTTTAGTAAGTCTTGAATCATCCACACGATAATTTAATAACCAACCATAATAGCTTTCTGTATTTCCATAAGGGATTTGGGCTGAAACTTCATCTGTGAACCTCTACAAAGTCATTTTTTTCTTTCTTTAATGTAGACATTTTCTTCTTTCTAGAAAAGAATATGACTGAATGTGGCCCCGCTCACATAGTTAGTCTTAGCTAGTGAAGCATTTAGTCATGAGTGATGTCCATTCAATTTAAAGTACTACTGAAAACTGAATTCACAGGGACAGTAAAAGCTGGAACCCAATTCAAAAACCTATTTTGGGAGAGCACTCAATATATCACACTTATCTGCAAATCATTGTAATTAACTGTATTCTATAAACCTCTGTAAAAATGAGCCATTAACAGCTTTGACGTGTTTCAAAATGGATGAGAAACAGTCTTTTGGTTTAACATTATTGACGGAACAATATGGAAACTGAGGTATACTGGGTGTTTAGGGAAATGCAATTAAAAGGCTCCTTTTTAAAGTAAAAAGTACTTCGACTCAGGTCAGTTCAAACCTCTTTAAAATGAGCCAGTTTGTTTTTTCCAGCGATGCAGCATTTACAGGTTTAATATTTAGTGAGACGAAATAACCACTTCAAACGCTGGAACATGTATTAATTCAGTGATGCATAAAATATCTTACATTATAACAAGGCTAAGTTGGAAATGGCTAACAGCTGGTTCAACTTTATCTTCATCAGCAGATGGAGTTTTTACCGCAGAAACTGCATGAATTTTCTATTTCCACCATGCAGACACTTAAAGGACTTTGATTATGGCGGATTAAATGAGTGAATAAATTAATAAAAGGAAATATAAATATCTACAAATCAATAATAACTACGCAAATTCCTTCCGCTGATGAGGATCATGAGATAGGTTGAAAGGCTAATTAAAAACTCAACCTAAATTACTCCCACTGACATCCCTGTCGCCTGAATGCAAACTGAAATAATGTCAGGAGATTAGCTTTGTTACCGATGATCATAAGACAACTGCTCGTTTATTGTAACTGGGTTAAGCGAGAGATTCAGTGAGTCCCTTCTTTTCATTTGCAGAGCCCTCATAGACCAAGTTTAGAAGATGGAGGTATAAATGTTAATAACACAGCAACATCTTCATCTGTCACGCACAGAGAATTTCACTGTGAACACTGTGAAGCTTGAAATTCCCAGTTCAGTGCCCATGGCGGTTTTGTTCAGAAGAAAGATGCGGCCTCCGCATATTAAAAGGCCAGAACTTTTCTTTTTTCATCACTTAATTTTAAAGTCACTGCTGGTAAGTGATCTCCGTGCTCTCTGCATGCTAATTTGCACAGACATCGCCCTTGAAGACCATGCGATTAATAATGGATGCAGTGTGACTGTATGCCAATAGCAGGAGCGAGCTGTGGAGCAGCGAACTGCAACACTGGGTTTGAAAATGTGCCTCTTTCCATCTCCACATCTCAAAAATAGTCGTTAAATTAACCGAGGCAATTAAGAGCTATATTTTGCCACTTTAAATTGGTTCTCTCCTGTGGTTTTGCAGCGGAAGGATAAAGGAAACCAGGAAAATATCAAAGCCAGTCATGCAAACAACTCTTTACCTAAAGAACATGCAAAAATCCATGTAGGCTGTTATAAAGGATTTTTTCACAGGAATACAGTGGATTAACAACACTGGACTTCAAGAATATCTGAGAATTTCTCACATTTGTTATCCTATTATAATACAACAAAAAAACAAAGAGTTAAGTTCAGTCCAAAATCCATTTTTTTCTTTCAAACTAATATTGCATGGCTCTGCTGCAAATTCATATACATGCAGAAGGAAATCTGCTGACGGTAGTTGGTCAAGACAGTAATATTAAAAACATGAATTTTCTTATTCTAGCCAGATCTGAGAGAAGTCTCCCGATCAATGTTAATTTACAATTAAATACTGTATACAGAGTGCACCACATGTAGAACAAATACTTTATCCGGCTGCAGAGTCATTTGCCAGGGGCCATTTGCATGACTCTTAAAGTTAAAACAGAAAACAAACAAGTTTAACATTCATAATTTAGGAAAATATTAAGCACTCACTTAAAATTTGGCAGAGATGATACTGTATCTGGGCCAAAGTCGACACTCGAGTACGTTTTTGTTTAGATGGAGATGCACAACACGTTTAAATGTCAGTACACACTAAAATGCATTTGAATGGTACAGTACATTGTCTTCCAGGTCCAGAGATCCTCTTTAATTGCTCTTTGGAGGTGTGTGAAGTTCACCAGACCGGCCTCAACTTTTCTTATTCCTCACATCTCATCCACCTCTGTCTTTGAGAGTTGGCTCAAAAGTTGTTTGTGCTGTATCTTAAAGTGGATGGACAGATGGAGCTTTATTGTAATTCTGAAAAAACTAAAAAAGATGTCAAGGGGAAATGGTGGATGAAGAAATTCGCGCCTGACATAAGGATATATTTATTGGCACTTACTCGGTGGCTATATGCCCCACTCTGAAGGGATATGCACCATTTGCTCAAATGGTGGTAAAGTCTTAATTCTCTACCTCCCGGAAATAGAAATGTTAACTATTCTTGCCCTGTTTAGTCTGTAGTAGTGGTCAAATTAGCTTTGCAATCACGCTAGACATTTAAAGCGTGTCATAGTATTGCAGATGTTGCTTTTATGGAAAGGAAATTAGTTTATACTGCAGCTCTTTGCAGGTCCCGGTAATCCAGCGGTAGAACGAAGACGAGTGTGCAGAGGACAAAGGGAAACCTGAAGGGTAGGACCTGCCAATGATTCAACCTCGCGTGCAGACACAAGACTCACAGGCCATGTTGATTTACTGACAAAAACAAGGTCCCCTTCGGTGTTAGTCGATGCTGGTGCGAAGTGCTGCTCAAACAGGACATTTCACTCTTTACTGGTGCTCATCCCTCAAAGGGTAATGGCTCGGAAAATCTGGGTGTCTTAAAAGGCAACAGGGACTACACGGCCATTATACATTTCTTATCCTGCTGACACTGCCGTCACAGCTTAGACAGGCTGGCATAAAAGGGTCGTTGCCGAATTACTCACTCGTAAGTGGTACAGTCCAAATGAAGGAAACTGAGTGGCGGACTGAGTCAGTGTCAAACCCAAACACTGCTCCTATCATAATCATTTCAGGCAGTTACAGGAGGTGGGATCTCTGTAGAATTCCGGGTGACAGCTCAGCCCTTAATGTGCTGTAGCACCTTTACGTCTCTGTGACCCCTGGTTGAGCACTGAAATCCGGGGGAATCGGACTCCAGCAACCCACCTATTGAGAGATGCTGGAACATGTGGTCAATAGTTGGTGTACAAGACTTACCTCGCTAAGCCGGCTTATACTTTAGCTCATAGCACTTCTAAGCTTCTTAACGAGTAAGCCCAAAACTGAGCTAATTATTCATGGACAGCCTCCGTCTCAGGGAACAGGGCCACGGATGAGCACCTGACATCATGTATTCTGCCCTGCAATGTATGGAAACTCCTTAATTACCCATTTCTAAAACCATGCAGATAGACCTATGCTTGTTTTATACACTATAAAACTAAACACTGCTCTCCTCGTCAGATTGTGACCTACAGTTCTTTGGTTCTTGCTTGGCCTGTTGAGCTAAATCTGTTGTGCAGCTATCTTAATAACTCAATTGAAAACAGGGAGACCATTGTGGCCACGATTTCTCTAATGTTCTCAAATTCAAGGCGAGCTTTTGTCCCCCAGAGAATTAAAAGCTGACTCATACGGTTAATTGTTATTCATCTTGATATGGTTTTCCTATGTGACTTTGTCATTTCAATTCAGCTGCTTCAAAGTCCAACGTCTCTTTCATGGCGCTTTGCTGTGATGTCGCTTGCTGTCACCCGAGATGGGAACGTTTTACAAATCAGATTAAGAGAGAGAAAAATCGGTCGTTTGTCTAGATTCAAAACTAAATTTCCATTTCCCGACTGCTATTAAATCAGAAGTCCGCTGTAAATGTCACTTCTGAAAGTTAGTCACCCGCTGATAAATTACACATCTGTATATAAATCACAATCATCTTTCCTCCTATTTGCCCATTAGCGTTTCATGTTTATATGCAGAGAAATAAAAATTGTCGATCAAAACTAAAAGATACATTTACAGCTGCATCTCAGATCCCAGAATGACAGAAGTATTATTAATTGCATACCATTAGCAGACACTTCATCACATTTGCATTATAAATCCTGCATTATCTACGCATGTGGACATTGATCACCCCATTCAAGCAAATTGGTTTGCTGCGGGAACCTCATAAGCCGTCACACAGATGTATAACTTATTTATGGTTATCAGTGTATTACCTAAAAACTAATTTACGAGAGACACAATTGGATCACCTGAGCATCACTGTTGCGGAAAGTAAACATAATTGTTATTGTAAGAATCCACAGTAATCTGATCCAACATGATTAGGAGGGAGTTCCAACATCTCCAGCTCAAACATATTACTCTGAACATTTGAAAAATAGCCGAGCAACCTTAATGGCCTTATTAACTTGCATTACAATGAAGTGGGCATTACAATGAAGTCTAGCTCTGCACATTATGTGCAGAGCTAGAGTCAAAGTAGCTGAAGGTAAAACAGCAAGAACTCATTTAAATTGCAATCTGATTGCAGAGGGACACAGATTTTCTTCGAACACAAATGTTAAGGTCGACCACTTAGTTTGACTTGGATGAATTGCCATGAAACATTCATGTTCAGACATTCAAGGTTCCACAGGATGACTCATAATGTTGTATAATGAAATTCAGATATTTACGATCCCCGGACATTAAATCCCTATAGCTTTAGTGACCCTTTGTTTTTTCTTGTTGCACTTCACCAAGGTCCTTTAACTAGATCACACATCAGTCCTCAGATAAAGGCAGATTTTGTATCCAATCGTTAAAAGACAAAGAGAAAATATGAAGAAATAAGACAAAATTCGGTATTTGTGTATCTGGTGAAACTATATCCTCTGGCACATTAACTTCATAGTAAACGTTACCAAAAAAACAGCATTGCAACCTAACCTCAATTTAGACTTTGCTAAAAACTAAAGACACACTTGCTTTAAATGTCACGTTAAAAAGGTTGAAACAACCAATTCCTGCTGACATTGGACGAGAGTAAATCACAGTGCCGACCATACAGACACAAAAACTACTCAATCTCACATTCCACACCGATGGAAAAATCCAGTCCCCGATGGACCTAACCCCCGACCTTCATGTCTTTCCACTGTGGGAGGAAGCAGAAGCACCCAGAGCAACATGAGAACGTGCGACTCCAAGCAAAAGAACCTGGAGAGCTGCATTAATAACGAGGGTTTCTTCAATGTCAAGGCAACCCAATAATGGATGAATGTGAGGGCATCATATTGACATCTTATGACAGCTCCTGCACAGTTGTGTTTGCGCTTGCATCAGATGAACTTCATTGTTATCGGCCGCTCTCTATGACACAAAAACTATTTCACCTGGAGCCAAATCACTTGGAGTCTATTAAGTGAGCTTGGACCACAATGATAGAGCTGTGGGCTCATCAGCCATATGTTGCACTACCGATTAGACCGCAGCCATGCTGAGAGAAACACTACCCCTCAAGTCAAACATGGGGGTGCATCTGTTTAGGAGGAGGCTTTGCTTTAGACCTTCAACTCTCTTTATTGCGCATCTAATTGAAAAGGACGGCTGATTTAAAGTTTCACCGCTCACCAGCACACAAACTGCTTTGAAAGGCCTTGGAGTGACTTTTTAAAATGAGCGTCCGTCAACATATTCCCAAACAAACATTCATGACTCTCTGTCCAAGGATAAGATGAAGTGAATCCTTTCCAGCATCCGGCTTCAAATATCTTTCCTTCCGTTTTGTTTTTTTTCCCCAGGTGAGAGATTCCTTTGCGATTCATTCTAAAGGTTATTTTGATGGTTGAATACAGAAGTGAGAGGAGACGGGACAAAGAGAAGAGAAGGACATGTAACAGAGTGTCCCAGCTGGATTCAAAGACAGTACATCCCAATTACATGGCACACACTTCATCCAGCTGAGCCATCGGGATGCCACAAACACAGCTTTGAGGGATGTGCGCTGCCATGGCAAGGCATTAATCCTATTCCGAATAAATGTTACCTTAATTGAAAAAGTATTAGGGTAGCATACAGACATACTTTGCATTAACAGTGAATCAGGTCTCCGTGTGTTAGTATGAAGCTTTAAGAGAGACGCACGTTAACATGAGCAGTTTAATCCCAATCATTTCCTTGACTGTGTGATTTAAGATGGAATTTTCCTTTGGCGACGTGTAACGATCACTGGGGACATCACTGAAGAGCGTCAAATGCACAACGCATTTCACTGTCTAATAAATGATGAAGTCTCTTCCCCCTAAAGCTGCTCGAGTGACAGCCAGCTGCCAACAGTCCTGCTTCCTCGGCTCTCTAATCTCAAATTTACCGACATGTTGAAATTCAAAGACTTTTGCGACTGTAGAGACGTTAACGTGGAGTTCTCTAATTGCATGATTGAATATGACACTCAGTAGATGAACTCATGTTCCTCCTGTACCGTTTTGTTCGCATGTGATTCAAACTTCAAACCACTTTTTAGAAAAATACTGTCAAGATTGTTGAAGTCGTATTATACATATGTTGTAATCCAATTTCAATCCCTCCTTTAAATAATAGCGTTATTAAAATGTCAGTGTCGTCTTAATACAGTCACGTCAGGATACAATGGAAGCGCTTAACTGCTGAACGCCTTATCACAGTCACTCAATCGACTTCCCCCTCCCCGACCGTGGATCAGAGCGGCATCCATCTGCCGTTACCGCGCTGGTGACATGCGCTCGTTCTGGATTTCTCAGACGTTATCTCCTTGTCATCCTGAACTGGAGCTTTATTTCCTCCGAGACACGCACTCACAAAGCAGCTCCCAATCATCTGGCAGAGCAACGCACAAGACATCAGGGAAAGGGCAACTGTTTAAAGTTGTATGTATTTACCGTTTGTCGTATTAACATGCAGCATTTTCCCAATTAGATGATGTAACTGTGTCATTTGTAGAGGTCTACTTGGGTCAATACGTTTTCAATAATTGGGATTCACGCTTACCTGCTGGGCTCAAGCTGACAGATCTAAGCTGCCTTTGGTTAGGAGGATTAATAATTACAGAAAGTGACATATGTGATGTGCCCTAAATGAACGTCACATTATCTCTGCAGCAGGATCTCACACTCTTTCGTGGAGATTTGTGTACATGAAAAAGATTTCCCTGCAGCTCCCAACACTGGAGACGAAGCTCTATAATCTTTTAAGTGACACTTTTCTTCCATCGTTGACTAATTTTGTGAAAAAAACGGGGCAATACGACTCAGGACTCAAGATAAATATGAATCTATGACTATGATATGTGCGATACAATGACACTATATGAAAATACATCCAATCTCCAATACTGTTTAATACTAGAGGTGGTATTATTACGTAGAATGAGAATTATTAGTCTAAAACCAAAAATGTACTCTTCTGATCAATTATTCATTGTGAAGGTTGTTTTTTTTCATGCAAAAATACCGAACATTCTTTTTTATAGCGTCTCAGTTGTGAGGATTTGGTGCTTGTGTGACATTAAAGAAAATTAGAGTTAAAACGATTAGTCGATTAATCTTAAAGTTGATTAATATGTAAAAAAAAAATGAAACACCTCTTAATAAGTGATTCATCTTATAAATCGTTCTTCAAGCGAGAAGAACTGTAAATATTCTCTGGTTTCATCTTGGCAAATTAGAGGATTCCGTGTTTCTTTCTCGTTGCCATATATCAACGTAAACTGAATATTATTCCATCTCAGTCACTGATTAATCTTTGCTTGTCATCTTGTGTGTTTGTGCTTTCTGCTTTCAGTTTCATCTTGCTGGAAGACATAAATCCCCTGGCGGGATAATAAAGATCTGAACTGAACAAATCAGTGAAAAATAATGAGAAGATGTATCGATAATGGGAAAAAAACATGAGCAGCTCTAAATGTAATATATTTCTGTTTTCATTCTAAATAAGAACAAGCAATAAAAGGACATAAAACAGAAGTGACTGTTGCAGTTTGACTTCAGTGTCAAGTAGGAAACAGAGTGAAACCCGATGGCACCGAAAGTGTTCAGATCCTTCACTCTGTAACAGGGGCGATGTGAAAGTGTAAAGATATTCCATGAAAGGAAAATCTCCTCTTGATAATGAATTTACCTCAGTACACATCAAATAAGCCATTAAGTATCATCATGCAAAACACCCTCTCTGGAGAATAAACCCTTTGGAGCATCGGTTTAAGATTGTCCATTTTAAAAAGGCTCGTAACAACAGCCATCAGATAAATGTGGTGCAGGAAAAAGGTTCAATATTTCCCTTTGAAATGTGGTGAAGTACACACTTGTGCAGAACGGAAAAGCGGGGGTTAAGTACTAATATCTCTACAGAACAAGCAAATCTGTAAACATTATTTTCCATTTCCGCGGAATAAACCTGGAGCCGTCAAGCATCCATCCAAACCTGCAGGAGGAGGCCGACACGCTTTATGAATGTCCTACATCACTAATCCTGGCCAGCGTTAATGAGGCCCTTTGAGTCGATAGACACCCGGCCCACAACCAACGCATTCCAGTCATCATCTATCAAGCATCTCGATGGCGAAAGCAGTTTGTCAGACCGATCTAATGAACCGGTCTTGCTGAAGCCTGTCAACGTGCCTCATCAATAACTGGATTCATTACATGGCTCTAAAGAAGCCAAAAGCACGGAGCCACCGCCTGTTGGATGTTATTATTTGGCAGTTTGCCACAGAGTGTATTGATGACGGTATCAAGCCCTGAAGACTGTCCTCCCTGACGTAGAGTTTGGTTGACAGGTCTCAGTGCGTCCTGACAGACAGGTACGCTGAAGGCCAACGCTGCTACGCCACTGATGCTTCTCTTTCAATCCCGAAGTCAGATTTTGTTTTGCCGATTCACATCTCATGCACGTCAGGCAGCAACCCTCAATACGGGCCCTTCCGGATGATTCCCCAGATCACAAGAGATTTCATCGAGAGAATGGCATTTCAAACCCCCCCCCCCTCCCCTGTCTTATGTAAGCACGTCAGTTTAGAAATTGAGCAAATAAGAACAAAAACCCTCTCAAATGTCCTTTACCACTGGGTTAATTGGACATAAGATAGAGATTCCTAATTCTTTCTTTAAAATCCCAACCACCACATTAGCATTTACATTTGTGCAATTTGTCAGAGGAGCTTATGCACGCTTCAATATTCATAATTATTTCAACGGCATCGCATCGACTGCAGACATTTGGCAGCGAACCTGACCGCCCCAGCTGAACGCCGGTGTCCTATAGAGAGCAAACTAGTGGGCAGGACGAACAAGCTTTAGCTCGTTATCTTGTACAGATTTCCATTTATGTAGGACAAGATATGCGGTCACACTTCACCAACTGCTATATAGGATAGTGTCTTTATTCTTAAAAAATGCTGGTGACATTGTCAGCGTGGCAATTCCTCTGCACTAAATAGTAAAACTGCATTGTGCAACTGCCGTTATGTATCCCAACAGTCGATACTGTAGGTATTTCACAAGCTGTAAGCACAGGTAAGGTACAGAGAATGAACAATTATAGTCTTTTATAGGCTATATTTGGCTGAAGCAGCGTTGTGACTTGGCAGAGCAGAGCAGAGTGTGCACTCGATCCACTTCACATGAGGCTCGGCTCCAAAAGAAATAAAGATTTTGGGGGTTTTGTCAGTGCTCCAATAAAAAGGACAGAAGCATCCTCAAAAAAGGTTTGGACAGAAATCCTCTTTAGGCCACAGTGTGTGTGTGTGTGTGTGTGTGTGTGTGTGTGTGTGTGTGTGTGTGTGTGTGTGTTTTCTCCCTGTTTCCAACAAATGCTGCTGTTCAGTATCTGGAAAATGGTGGTAGTTTTAATCACAAAACAGTGTTGTGTCAAACACAATTACCCACCCAATGCACTGCCATTCATTAGTCTTTTAGTTGTTTTTATGTGGACTCTCTCCTTGGTTCGTCCCATGACTGGCTGAAGCAGACGCTGGTAATATGTTTATATTTGCCAAATAACCAGGGGAGCTCTCAGAGACGGTGACACCAAGGACAGACGAATGGGCAGCTGAACAAATGGATACATAGACATTCACACACCGATTTCTGGGGATTTGGAGGCCATTAGGCTCTATGAATTGAAATATTATGCCAAAATAAAAAGGACAGAAAACAAAAGTCCCAAAAGAGTCCGACATAACAGGCAAGTGGCAACAGAATGTAGATAGACGGGTGGATGTCCGTGAAAGGACTGACAATGGGTGCTGACTAGCCCTGAAAAAAGGCTATAGCTATAATCATGTAAATTATATTATGCTAATCTATGCATCACTCTGCATGGTCAAGCACTGAACACATGCGGCACATGAACATCTCAGGTTCTGCAGGATTTACACAGTCTACTGAGCAGCAAGTCATCCTGGGAGTCGCTGGGCACATTCCAGTGGCACGAAAACCAACCACAAGAAACAAGACTTTACATATCTCCAAAATGAAGTTGTTGTTGTTGTCGTCTCTCTGCCGCTCCCCCGCGAGGGGATCGCCACAGCCGATCACCATCTGCGTTTTTGATTTGGCTTCTCTTGTTTATTTTTTGTTTTGTTTTTTTACACTGGACCCCCCTCCCTGACGGGGGAGCTGGGGATCGAACCGCCAACCTGCTCCGCCACCTGCGCCAAACCCTACTCCGATAAACAGTGCACCAAACTGAGGTTTTACTAAAATGCTTTCCCAGTTAGAAACAGTGCATCAGCAACAACTCCTTGTAATTAATAGCTGAAACTCGAGTGAACAATTTTAGAAACACGGATTTAAATAACCGATAGATGTTGATGTGGGGAATAGATTTGCTGAGGCACAGTCCAACCTCTTAGTCAGCATGAAATCCACCCGGCTTTAGTGACCTTCTGCTCATGTATGTGCAATGAAGTGCTGATCAATGTGTTCCGCTTACTTAAAGGAGTTCAAGCCAGAGAAATGGGCCCCACTGCATAAAGCATTTCATGTGGCTGTCACTTAATTTGCCTGTTTTGCAATTATTCAGAGTTGAGCATGCAGTGTTTAAGAGGATAATCAAACATACAATCAGATTAGGTTTGTAAAACACATTTTATCTGCAGTGGCGATATACTTGAACATGCTAAATCCATCAATACTGCTAATCAGCAATTACCTGAGCTACAGTTCTTCTGATACTACACCTTTAATCTATTCTAAGTATAATTTGTGCATTATATCAGAGCCTTAAAGCCTTTAGTGGTCTCAAAGGATTTAAATGGCTCATTCGCAGCTTTACACAAACATAACACACTGAGGTAAAACCTTCTATAGGTGGCTACTGCTTTAAAATAGCCTAAGGCAGTAAATTATCAGTTTGTGACGCTTTTAGATAAACATCAAATGACACATACAACAAAGACTGTAACAGAGAAGATCTGAAATCATGGAACTGAGCCAAATGTTTAGATATCCAGCTGCTCTGCATTTTTAGCAGTGAGACCGGTGATGTCTCCTCTCAGACTTGGGAGAGATTTCATCAAGGACAGAAGAATAGTTTGCCTCACTATTGTTTGTCAAGTCAAGAAATCAAGATGCCGAGCAGAGATCTCTCAGAATTCAACATTCCCTTTGATTAAGTTTTAAAAAACAAAAAATAAAACCATTGTAATGATCGTCTATGATTCATCTCAATGTAAAAAACAATAGCCCATTGTGGTCGCACAGCATCAAACAGCATGATGTGAAAATACCCAGTCCCTGAAGCTCTCCTGGAACAACATGCACAGACACTTTCGAAATAAAACAACATACAAAACAAAGGCAGCGATAAGATGTTATTCATAGGCTCCTTGTTTTAGCTCTGTGGTGCAATGTAATGCATGAGTCTATTAAAGCCAGACATTCGTCAAAACATAGACAACAGAATGTGAAGGCTGAGGCTCTTAACGGTTTGCTTGATTAGAAAAGTGAACGCCTCTGTAAGCTCAGACTTTAATATGCGGAGGAGTTGCACCTTTCCAATGAGACGGGTGCAGTCTGATGAGGAGCACGCCGTACGACTCTCTGACAAACAAATCAATATGTGAGGACAGAAGGATCTCTCATCACAGTGGCATATTCAGGAGGCATAATTCACCGAGGCATTATCTTCCTCCTAATGTCTCAGTCAAGAACAAACGGAGCATTAAATGCTCCGCGATTTGTCCAATGCTACCGAGCTCAGACGAGAAATAGAACTGGTAAGAGCTATGGTAATAATAAGCGCTGCACAATAATATATTGTTCTTATGCATTATTTAATGGGACTGTGGGGAAGATAGTGTTTGTGTGCATTTCAAGTTCTGTGCGAGAGCCTGTGCTGTAGCTCACTTAATTGGCTTTCTCAAGAGAGCAAAAGGCAAATGCTGCCCTGGTAGAAGATATTGATCAATACGACCAGATGCGGCTACAGAAAGCATGATCTAAATCAATGTCACCTTCAGGTAAACAGGAGAAGGCAAGAAGCAGCTGTGGAAGACGTCAGCGGGAGTTTTGCTGTGGCACTGTACCACATCGCTTCCCATTTACATAACGGTATCATGTCGCTTTATTTAAATGACCATATAAAGGCCCTGACGCACCGTGTCAGGATCAACTGTTTAATGGCGCCATAGTGGCAGGATGACAGCACAACAGTGGTTCTCGTGGAAGACAGATGCCACCAATAATGTTCTTATCCGAGTCAACAGAGGGACTGGGGGAGTGTCTGGTGCCGTGCAGTACAGTAGGCCTCCTGGGTATAAAATGTGATGCTCCTCTGCAGTTTAAATACCATATGCTCTGCAGCAGGTGACATGTGTGCCCAATTTAATATCTGTGTGAGGACACTAGCTGCTGTGAATAAGCAGAATATGGAACGTTTGGATTGTAACTGCTGCTGCTCAACACCGGGCTCAGCTGGGTGTTCAATATCATACCACCTCCTGCACAGTGTCCCTGAAAGAATTAGCTCCCTGACCCTCTATAGATCTTTATGTGAATCTCTGTACCGGCTTCAGACAGCTAGTCGCTGAAAATAACTCTGCACTGCCCCCTACGCCGGCTCCCATTGAACATTCTGGTCACACCATATTGCTCCATTTTACATGAGACACTCACCGTGCAGCGGCGAGAAGGTCAGTCCTTAAGCACTGGTACTTCTTTGAGCTCACCTGTTTTATCAGTCATTGTCAGAAACAAACAGCACCTTGGCCGTGGCGAGCTGGCACGCCACAGGCACACGTTCACGCCCTGCCACAGCAAATGACAGTTTCCCTTATTCAGACGTACCGCTCAGATGTGAGGGGGCTTAAAGCCTCCAGGATAAAAAGGAACCATCATTTCCAAAGGTTAAAATGCTCTCCAGACGTGCAAAAAACACAACCAAGTGCAATAATTATAAAGTCCATCTACTCTAGTTAAGGCAATTTTAAATTCTATTGGAGTTCGATTCCTGCTGCTTTGTTGTACCGCAGCTGAGGACGGTTTGTTTCATCCCAACATATTGACCGAAGCCCTGCGAACAAATGTTAGCCGGAGCGTTTGATCGACTGTTAACGTATTTGTTGTGACATTGGCAACGGAGCAAGTTACTTCGAGCAAATAATGCAGATCACTCGTCTGTTTTCAAAAGCTGTGCACAGTCACGGGGAAAGGCAGCCTCTCCCAGCATGCATAGAGGGAGATGCGAGGTACAGTCTAGACAGGCCACGAGTCGGCCACAGGGCTAATAAAGTCACATTCACCTTCAGACGGGCAAAAATAACATTTAAAATCCTCCTCACATGAATGACCTAGGATTTATTTAACCCTGTTTTTCTCTCATGCAAACAATCGGAGCTAATCAATGCCTTCAGACCCTCTTCATGTGAGACAACATGATCTACAAAAACATCTTCTGAATCCTCGACCCCTGTCAAATGATTGATTCCCTACTGAAGAAGGAAAACAGGCTAATCTTTACATATGCTATCAAATATCTCAGATATTTGACCAACAGCTGGGTTTACGACTTGTGAAATATCTCGGCAGTAACCGTTTAGTATAATATGTTACTGCCCTTACGTTTAGCTCCTTCCCTGAAATTCATGATGCAGCAAAGTTGAAAAGTGGAAAGTGTTTTATGCCTCTTGAGTCCTGTGTGTTATTTACCTGTTCCTCCTGTGTTCAGTGCTTTTGTTGCACCGCTGCCTCTTTTCTGTCACTTTGTATCTCGCTACGCTTAAAAAGAGAAATTCCAAGGGTAGCGCTGGTTTAATTGCTTGAGCGCTCTGCTGGCTACTCTTCTGATCTTTTTGGCTAGTGGTAATTACGGCATGTCTTCAAGTTGAGCACTACACAACTTGACTTGCCTTGGGAGAAATATCCATCTCCTTCTGTCGACTGATAACAACTTAATTGGTAGTGCTACTTATTTTGTACTCTTTAATTGTGCTTTCCTGAGTCCAGACTTCCAAAAATGTTAACAAGGATATGAAGATATACATTTTTTTTTTATCCCTTATTTTAAGTCTGTCATGGTTTTCATCATGATATCCTTTGTTGTTTATTTCCAGATAGTGCTTTAGTACAAGCGCGGCTTGGATTTTAAAAGTAAAAATGCACATTCCTTCATATACAGACAAACCTTTTCATAATTCTGGGGTCTGGTACTGTGATATACTATTCATCCATATTAATGTTTATCCATGGAGTCAATAGCTATAGAGTTTCAACATTATTCAAAAGAGGTGTCTTTATTTTTTAAGATCATCAATTCTTTGTTTCACGTTCAGATTTTTCAGACTATTTTGCTCAGACCAGCCCTCTCTCTTAAATAGCCGCTGCCTCGGTGCAGATTTGTTTCTCCTCTTGGGAGAAGTAAAGCAAACACGCCCACAATAAGGCACTGGCAATATTATTAGTCAACATCGTACCTGACATGGTACTGGTTGGGGAATATTCGACAGGGTCATTTCACAAAAATCCGCCCGCGTAACTATTTTCGTGAGCGCACAGAGGCAGCCTGAGCTCGAGGAAAAGGAGCCAAATTCAAGTACAGGACATTTGTGCAGCAAGAGTAAATCTCTGTGCAGACAGTTTTGTGCCTAAGCAGATAAAATCTGCGCTTCAGCAGAAGCTATTTGAGACGAGCACAGGGTTTTGTGGGAAAACGTTTGAGAATCTGAACGTGAGATGATGAAATAATGCTCTCGAAGAATAAAGATAGGAAAAAACTCACTTTTGACATTTATAATAATATCTTAGCCTGGTAAATGTTCCATCTTTTCATCAAATGTATTTTGCAAATTTCAGGCGGCGAGCATGACTCACTGTAAATAGCTGCTTTCTTATGTCTTGTACAGGAAACGAAAACAGGTCCACATATTGTCCTTAGTCTTTCATTCTTCCCAACACGAATCAATAGCTTGTGCTTGCTGTAATTCTCTCATTCCTGCAGTGGCTGATAACCCTCTACTGGTACCAATTTCATAATGCTAACACATGGCCCCAGCAACATGAGCGGCTGCTGTAATACAATGCAACAGAATGGCAGGAGCAGAGAGAGACCATTAATCTCACCCCACGGCCCATATATGGCAAACTAGAAAGAAGGGGGGGGGGGGAGAACCTCCACACACATTGTCCCTTTCATTCAGCCTGTCACTTTCCTTCTCTGCTTTACCTGCTGAGATGTGAATTTGTTCTGCAGTCCTTCCCCGCCTGCGCTTGCACTGCTAAACATAGAAGTGTTGGCAATAATGCATGATAATGACCGTCCTGCCTGATTGCATTAGGCCAACGTATGACAGCAAGCGCTGCAAGCCTCTGTTGTAACCGCCTGCAACTCATGGACAAGCCCAAGACGCGAAGGCCATCACCTACTGTAGCACACACAGCTACTAGTAGAGAGAGACGTCTCAAATACGTAGGCACCCTTCTGCATGCACTGCTAATTCAAATTACAAATCCAATAAGGCTCAAGGGTATCAACCCTCCTAAGAAGAAACCTCATTAACCCCCGTTTTTAGGAGTCATTTTCAAGTCCCCTGCACTAAAACCTGTGATACACGGCTTAAAACCCGTTTCAATTTGTTCTATTCATACAGTCGGTCAAAAACACAGGGCTCAACCTTTACTTACACACCAAACAACAGCAGTGAGCCAAGTCCCAGAGCTGGCCACTCCTTTGTTTTTGTGATTTACCATAAAGGCCTGTTCTGGTGTTTACAGTGTGTTTTATTGCTCTTAGACATTAGAGGCATCTGTCAGAATATGGAACAAAGCCAAGACCCTGTGACAACTTTCATATTTCATCTCGCTGTGTAATTCCGGTCGACAGCTGTGAAGAGGTGGTGCTCTGCCATGTAGTAGCAGACATAGAGTCCTGAGGCTCAGTCGGGGTAAATAACGGTGCATACAAAAGATGCATCTGCTAGTCAGTGTTTCCCAAAGGCAATGGAAGCTGCAGCAGGACTCACTGCACGCCCTGATGTGGCAACACAGCTGGCCAGGGCCTACATCTTCCCCAGATGATGTCTTGGATGATATTACGTGGATAAAGCGGAGCTGTATGAGGGATGTTCACTTGACTTTAGTGTAAGTATATTGACATCTAACCCCACCTCAATTTATTAGATTTACAACCGCGCCGCGTCCCACGCAGCCATCCGGGATCCCTGACACTCGCTTCTCCCATGTTTTGTTGCCCTTGTCCTCAAAGGTGATGGACAACGTTTCCAAAGACCAGACACATGACCTTTTTGGCATGGAGCAACAAATTAGAAAAAAGCTGGAGTGTCACCAGCCTTCCTACAAATGCTGAGTAGGATTTGAGGAGGCCGGGCTTATTGGGTAACTGGAAAATGATGAGGGGGCTAAAACTTCCAGCTGCAAACGTAATCACCAGCATTTACTCACGGCACCGAGGAGATCAGTATCATGCAGCATCAGTGCTTCTGGATCTCTTTGTCATCTCTGAACGTGCTCAGCTGATTATCATAAACAAAAAGGTGTGCATCCCTTTATTACTCTACACACACTTGCATCCTGCTGGGACCAGGCCTCACTACAAAACAATAAAATACTCATCTAGCTGTATTCATTTCAGGTCACAGGACATAAGCAAGTCATTTCCCCCCCATCCTCATGATCCCAGTGTAAGTGTCCACTCTCTCACCAGTCAGTGCACTTGGCCCATGATGGGAGGATTTCAGTGCTGCTGCTGCTAATTTCTGAAAAGTCTCGGTCTCTTTATGCGTCGTGTGGATTGATGCAGACACGCCCGGGCCATTTCCACATGCAGCTCCGCTCTCTGGGAATTCACCTCCCTTGTCACACTTTAACCATCTTCCCTCACACGGTTACAGGAGCCACAGCCAGGGCCACAGCGGTATGACAGGGCTATTTCTAGGGCCGGCCGGACTCTGCCCCTGTAACAGACTGTGGGGCAGCACTAATACTATCAATATCTGCTCCACCACGTGTGGGCTGGATCTCTCTCTCTCTCAAGTAACCTGAGCACATAGAACCACATCACATCAGCATTATCAGGAGACTGCTGTGAATGGCTGCATTTAAAGTGGAGCAGGGAAATAAGATTTTTGCAAACGTCCCACAGAACCAGAGAGATGGAGAGATAGATAGATAGATAGATAGATAGATAGATAGATAGATAGAGAGAGAGATAGATAGATAGATAGATAGATAGATAGAGAGACAGAGTGATAGATAGATAGATAGATAGATAGATAGATAGATAGATAGATAGATAGATAGATAGATAGAGGGCCTATTATTATATTCTACATTTATTAGTTTGCCCAGCCAAAGCAGTACATCAGAACATGTTCAGAGTGGCAGAGATGCATTTCATCTAATAGGTGCCAAAGTCCGTTGCACATTTCTCACCAAGTCTCTAAGTGACTTACCAGAAGTGGGACCGTTACCGCAGATTCCGGAGGGTTGATCCTATCGCACATGATTCCCCCCGTCCACGCACTCGTCTCCCCGGGTAAACACGGCGAATCTCAGGTGCTGGCGGGAGTTCGTTTATTCCCAAATTCACGCGTAAAAAAAACAAAAAACAACGGTGGCGCCTGTGCGCGGGGGAAAAATTCCAAAAAAGGACGCGACGAGGGACAATCTGCTGCCGAAGTGTCGCCGAGCAGGGACCGCGGGGTGTCCTCCTCCTCCAGTTACCTGCGTGTGGATCAAACCCCACCTTAAATCCCAGGGTACGATCCGGTTGAGGCTTTCGGAGGCAGAACGTGTGAAACTGAAATCCCCCCAAATCCGCGGTTTGCAGGAGAGAGAGTGTGACGCTCGCGACCCGAGCCGGGCTAGATAACAAAAAAATTGGTTAAAGCGTCAGTACGTGGTCGTTTCAAGTCCCCCTGCGTAGACTACAGGGTTTGTAACGCTGGATTACATATCCGATCAACACACACACACAAAAACTCACGCGTGTTGTGGATTGATGGGGAGAGGAGGGAAAGCTCCAGGATTTGCGCTCCTGGAGGATAATAAAAAAAAAGCCGCTTCACGGTGAAATCAAGGCTTCTAGTCCGTCAGGGAGGAAAACAAAACAGCGAAGGTCGAAAACTGTGCGTCAACACCGGGTTTCGAACCCCTACACGCCTGTTTCACCGGCAGCTGTTTGCCTTTGCCGAGGCCATTTGTTGTGATAACTTCCCGAGTCCGAGGCGCAATGATGGAATCCCACCCATGCACCGATCACACGCGTTCTCCTCCAGCCCCGTGCGCAATCCTCCCAGCAGCTCAGCTCTCGCACATGACTCGCGTCTGTCCGCTCCTCCGGCGAAGCGATGCGGTGGTGGGATGTGGCGGCAGGGGGGTGGTGTTGCTGCTCGGTCCCGGAGAACAGGCAGAGCTCTTTCCCCCAAGCTGCGCCTCTATCTGCTTCCTCATGCGGGGCGTCCACCTGCGTGATAAGAGCAAATGAACACACGCAGTCACGCCATGATGTCTGGAGCGGAGCAGAGCAGAGCCGAGTGGCCGGTGGACAGATTCTGGGTATCAGAGGAGGCGACTGACACCTTTCATGGACTGCAGCACTGCAGCAATGTGATGTCACTTAGGCTGCGTTTGAAACACAGTTAGGGCGACAAGGCACAGCCAGGGTTTGGATGAGGAGGAGAAGGAGAAGAAGGAGAGAAAAGGTTGAACATGATCAGTGGGCTCGCACAGAGAGGAGGCGCTATGGGGTGTTAGTGATACTCCGGATGGGCTGGTGGCTCAGTCCAGCACAACAAGGTACTGCAACGGGGTGGAGGGAGGGGTGAGGGGATGGAGAGGGTTGTGGGTCACTGCTGCACTGACAAGAAATCCCATTCACCCCTCTACATTGGGGATCAGAGCTGTCTACTGATTTGCTCTACTCCTATTTCCTTGCCCGGCTCAGTCTTGAATGGCCATCACAACATACTGACCACCCACATGTCTGTGACTTTGGGACAAGCACTCATCTTGGTCCACATCAGTCAAAACAGGGATCCAGAAAAACATGAAACAGGGATATCAACCCACCAGAAAGATAATGATAAAAATGAAAAAAAAAAAAAATGAAAGGGTAATCCTCTCAGAGTTGCAGAAGAAAAGCCACAGACAGCCCATCCTTCATCATAATGTGCACATACGCAATATGCCTCTAAGAAGAGGATAACGTGTTTTGAATGTCTGTGTTTTTTTTTTCTTTCTGCATATTCATCCCCAACTGTATTGTCTGCCCGCCTGCACGGAGGCCACAGGCGCATGTGACGAGAGGAGGAATTCTGGTGGACTTGACAAAACCTGTCAAATCCAATTGATTTCACTGCAGCAGCAGCATCGCACACATTGCACAGGCTTGCCACCGCGTTGCATGTGAAATGGATGTGTGACAGACCTGAGACGTGCAGAAAGTTTCACCTTTAAAGTGCAATTGATTTAAATGGAGTAGGTTCTGCTGTGAGCTGAATTAATCAGGTTCTTCGTCTAATAAAGAGATTTTAAGATGGAATAAAAATATCACACAAAACAGTTCCCAGGTGTAAGACTATAATAATGTGGAAATGTTAGGAGATACAAGTACCATAAATAACAAGGATGCTACTCATTACCTTAATGTCTGTATCGGAAATCATTATAGAAATGGCAAAAGTTGACAGGACTATTTATTTTTCTGCTGCATCGTTTTCTGATATCTAACTTCCGTAGCTGCAGGTTTTCATCTAATCCTTTAGTTCCAGAGCTACAACCTGACAGGTGGCACAATTATCTGATGTTTAACTCTCACTACAAGAGCAGCAGCCTGGTGTAATTAAAGGGCACATCATAATAGGGGGAGCACGGCCAGGGCATTTGAAATGGACGAGGGGAACGTGACACAAACTCCTGTAAGGGGCCACTCACAAAGACTCTCTCTTCTCTTTGGAAGAGCAGCATTTACGACCAAAACCTTCCTACTTCACTGTTACTCAGCAAATACTCACTGCACAGTTATCTCCAAAATGGGTTGAAACCGGCTGAGTTTAGCTTTTTTTCAAACGTAGCCTGAAAACTAGTTTTGTGCTTTTTTCGTATTGACGCCGATCCTCCAAAATGTCATTGTGCCACAGAACCTGGTTTGTAGAGCTCGAGTTTCATTATGTGATCGCACTGGGCCCGATGTGAATGAGCATGTGTGTTCAAGAGATGGGTGAGCGCATAGGATGCATGCAGCGAATACTGATGGGAATTGAAAAAGAGCTGTGAAAGAAGCCAATCTGCTATTTATATCCAACTGCACTCCATTGGGCGCAGCTCCCTCTCATAGTAATGTGCTGTAAAAGTGATTGATTAGTGTGATATTGAGGGATATTGTCCATCTTAACTGTCTTCACTGGCGAAAGTGATGAAATTACTGCCCACTGCACACTAGTCTTTGAAAGCATAACAGCATATGAGGTCAGTCCGACCAGCCACTCTAATAGAGAATCTTGCCCATTGCAAAACCCAAGCAGAGAGAGCAGGGTGGGGGTGGGCACTCAGATCCACACCCAGCACTAATACCCTCAGAGGTGCTGGTTAATGACCTGGAACATCTCACACGGAGGCTGCTCAATTTAGGGGGGACATGTACACAGTGACTGTACATGTCCACCTAGAAATCACATTTATGACATAACAACCTTGCGACTGGCTTTATAAATTGCTCAGATCAATTTCTATTAAGGACAGTGACTCCCTGGTTGAGCCCTGAGAGCAGAGGGCCTAAGTTTGTGGGTCCCTGTGTTAAAAGCTAATATGAGGCCCTTACCCTTGTTAAAAAAAAAAAAACAGTACATAATTGAAAAGAGAGGGATGCAAACATTTTAGTTTGCATCAATGTTTGTATATTTAATTTTATATAAAATGCATTTTGTGCACTTCAACAAAATGGACGGCTCAAAATAAATCAAACGGTTCCCTTAATCAAAAAACCCAAGTAACAACATTTGTGATTTGGAATGAGAAGCATCGCTCCTTCTCAGCAACTGAATTGAGTAGCACAATGTGTTTTGGTTCAGCTTTAACAAATCCCCTGAAATTAAATTAACTATAAAAGCAATACTGGGTCGTAAAGTATTCCCCTGCAGGCCCTGCAGTCCAAACGGGCCCCACCAACACCTCCACAATGTATTTGTAACAGTAAATCCCTTCAGAGCGGAAAGATGCAGTCTGAGGTGAGGAGACAAGGAGGCAAGTTTTGACAGTTACTGACAGTGCTGGTAAGATAAACCATCAGAGATAAGATAAGATACATTTATTGATCCCAAACACATGCACAATCACACTACATGCAGAGTAGGGAAATTTGTCTTCTGCTTTTGTCCCATCTGGTGAACATCACAGGACACACAGAGCAGTGGGCAGCCATGCACAGCGCCCGGGCAGCAGATGTTGGGGGAGTAAGGTGCCTTGCTCAGGGGCACTTAGACAGTGGGGGTAGGGAGAGTGCTCTATGGACTTTGGAACAGATCTGGGTGTTGTCCTGGCAGGTATGTTGTATTGTCACCGCGAGGAATCGAACCAACGACCTTCCAGTCCGATGTCCGTAACTTTCTGCCCATAGTCCAATTATGCTGCCACTAGTCAATAGTTAATAACAGTGAATAGAGTTATTTCTGTAATATAATGATAGAAGTATACAGTATATATGAGATTTGTTTTGTCAGGATCAAAATAATAGCTTCATATTTTTTAACTTTTGGTTTCCACATCACCTGCAGGGGAAACAGACTACTTAAAATAGAGCTATACTGACAGACAACAGCAGACTACCACAAAAGTCATAAATACAGAATGAAAAAGCAGGCCGCAATAAAAAATGTATGCCAACTGCCATTTTAACACCATTTCCTGAAATGTTATGGCCGCACAGAGGAAGATTTAGAAGGCAGCAGCAGGTCGAAGAGGATAAATCAGGCCTACCTGATTGTAAGGACAGTGATCGATTGGGAGAATACATTACAGATGAGGGAGACACCCCGGTGGTGTTATCCTGAGATAAGAGAGGGAGACCACCTGGCGTCAGGTGAAGGAGAGCACAGCTTCCAACAGATTAAAATGTACCGAGTGCATTGAGCTCCATAATCTGTGGCCAGTGTTTCAAAATCGAGGGTTAAATATCTTTGTGAGTTTAAACTGATAAATATCTTCACTATAAAAACCAGCCCCTTTGTTTTTATGTGGGTGAATTATTTCCTTGCATGTCAATGGAGGCCTGTTTCAATTGAAACACAGCTGCACATGCCGGAGGGCCTCAACGTAATGCCCCATCAGTTCAACATGTCAGCAAGTAGCCTCGCATGTGCATGTACTTTGACTTGGGATTTGTATCAGTGCAGTGACCATATACTGCAGAATGAGATGGAGGACACATCTCCACTTGCTCTCATTGTACAAAAGAATGGAGCTTAAATATCCCTAAAGCAAAAGGTTGTAGTGCACCTCTGATGTCACTTGGAGCGGGTCGTCCACTAACCAGAAGGTCGGCAGTTCAAACCCAGAGACAGTGCTGCACACACACACACAATGTTCAAAAGTGTGTGTAAATGGGTGAATGGTACAACTGTAGCATAGAGCATCCAATGACTAATTAAAACCAAGTGTTCTTTGAGTTTTCAGTTTGGTCAACGTCCCATCCACGAACATGGAGGAGTTAGGGTTTATAATCTATACCGCAGCCAGCCACTAGAGGGCGATCAAGACGCTTTGGCTTTAATTTTGATGTATCTGCCGTGTCGTCGATCTTTGTGTACAGTGACAGAGACAGTAATTCACTGTCTTCAGGAACAGCAACATGACTGCAGCAGCTCCGTAATGGATTAGATCAGTCTTGTTTATACAGCTGAATCACACTGTACATCGGAGCTCTCTCTCTCTCTCTCTCTCTCTCTCTCAGTTCATCTAAAAGTGCTCTACAGCCTCCATCTTAACATCCAATGAGTGAGCACTGTAGACGTAATGAGGGTCTCTCATCGGTTTATCAGCGTTGTTTTTTTTTTCTAGGCATGGAGTGGCGTATCGAGAGAATAAACACGCGTGGAGTACTATCTCAGATTGGCCTGTGCCGGGTACATTCAGTAATCATGAAAGCTCTTAGCGTTTCTTTGTTGTGTTCGTGTTGTCTCCGGATCTGGGTAGGATCAAAGGAAAGGATCAAAAGAACGCAGTGCTTCCGGTGGGTTATGATAAAACAACATTTACAGTCGGAGGAATATGTGTCGCACACCACACCGCAAGGGATCTTCTGCATTTTCGTTGGCCTCGGCAAGAATGCTGGGTCAGTCTCACGCTATACCTGTGTCTCAAATGACACAAATGCTATACATTATTCCTCTCCCCACCAGTCACGCAAGTACCATCGCTCTTTCATGTTCCCTGTGCACCGCATGTGTCAGCTTTGGCCTGCTCTATTCTAAATAAAATAAGTGCTACTTGGCAGCTTTAAGGGCTCTTCAGTGTGTGTCCTTGTACGGAAAAAAATCTTAAAGATAGACATAGGCCATCTGGGGAAGTGTGAGGTACAAGCAATTCTCCAAGTTT